>NC_048894.1:32246180-32398689 GCF_011077185.1 Oxyura jamaicensis
TTTATTTTATTTTATTTTATTTTATTTTATTTTATTTTATTTTATTTATTTTACTTTATTTTATATCTCCTCGCAGAAACGAAACATGTGGACCCTTAGGAGCAACAACAACAACAAAAATCCAGCGACGGGGGAAAAGTCTCTGAATGACATTCCCCAAATCAAAGCCCACATGCCTCCGTGTTTTATTTTTCTCTCTCCGGAGGGCACAAACAGCATCCCCCGCCCGCACTGCACCGTGCTGGGTGCGAGCGCCGGCACTGGCCGCTAACAAGCAAGAGCAAAGGTGGTCCTTGGGAGAGAATCGTGACACCGAGCGGTTCCGACCAGATGTTCGGCTTAACTCGCCCTTTGACACATGCCATGGGCTCGGCAGGCTGGATTTCAGAGAAAAGGGAGTTGGTTTGTGTTTATTAAAAATAAATAAATGCGCACACTGGGTTTTTCCTAGTCCCTGGCAGGCAGCTGGGCCAGCAACTGACTACTGGAGAGCCAGTCCGCAGGCTGGAGCAACTCTGGTGCCCCGTCCTCGGCCTTGAAGGCGGCACATTGCAAAGTTTTACAGCAAGCAGGCGAAGCAACAACAACCGAAAAGCCCCAGACATTTTTTTGTTCATTTTTTCCTTTTTTTTTTTTTTTTTTTTTTTTTCCTCTACAAAAATGGCATATATTAGCAAATCTACACATAGGGAACCCCCCCGCTCCTCTCCCCCCGCTCCTCAGGCACTGTTCGGTCTGTGCCCCACGCCTGCACGGCCCTGGCTGCGGTGCAGGATGCCCGGGCACGGCTCCAAGCCCCCCCGGGGAGGGGGTCGTGGCCGGCCCCCAGCCCCGTCCCGCCGGTCCCCAGGTCTCCCTAGCTCGCCTCCTGCCTGCCGCAGCCGTCCAGGAGCTCAGTCATGAAGGAGATGTAGACTATGGCCAGGCGCAAGGTCTCTATCCGGGAGAGCCTCTTCTCGTAGGCGAAGGTGGGCACCTTCTTCCTCAGCCGATCAAACGCCTCGTTGAGGTTGAACATCCTCTTCCTCTCCCGTATGTTGGCAGCCTGGCGCTGGGCGTAGGTGATAACCCGCTTTCTCCTGGGTCTGTCCAGGAGGGAAGCGTTCCGCATCCTCTCCTCCTCCTCCTCCTCGTCGTCGTCTTCGGGATCTCCATCTCCGAAGGCAGTCAGGGGCAGCCCCCGGGCCATCCCCTCCCGCAGCGACAGGGCTCTGTCCCCGAAGGGGGACCCGGAGGTGACCTCGCAGAGCCCCAGGCTTGGCCCGGCCCGGAGGGAACCCTGGGGGTCTCCCAGGGAGAGGTCGGCCACGAACTCCAGCACCGAGGCGCCCAGTAGCCCCTCCGGGCAGGGCACTTGCGGGGCTCTGCCGTGCAATCCCGGGAGCTGGTGGGCTGGGAAGAGGCTGGCTGACATCTTACTTCAGACAGGGCTTAATCTGGTCCCCCATCCCCAGCCTCAGCAGCGTTAATATTTATAACCCCCCGGATAACAGGATTAGCAGGGGTAGAAAGAGCGGCTGTAAAATTTCTCTCCGTGATGCTGATGAGAGGAGACAGGCAGCCCCCTCGGGGACGCGTGGATGCTCCCGAGAGAGGAGTCCCCAGCGAGTCAATCCTGTCACAGCGATCAAGGACAGTTCCTTCTTGGCAAAACCCTCCGCTCTTACCTGCTGAGCACTTTTGTCTCTTCTCACATACCCGCAACCAAACGATTTTCAGCTTCTTTAAAGCTCGCAGCAGCAGAGCCGGTTCTCCACTGGGCTTGCTTTCCTGCTTTCTGTCGGGATCTCTGAGCCCTGAGAGCCGGCCGGACAATTGATGTCAGGCAAGTGCATGTATGCTTTTAATGATGTCCCGAAGTGGGGACCTGCATGCAGAGGGTCACCGGGGAATGTTTACTCTGTATCCCAGCGCAATGGGAGCTGAATGACAGGACCTCCATTAGCCTAAGTAAGCATTGTAGGGGACCCGATATTGCATTCCCGGTAGTAACTGTTGGCATCGTCCTCTCCATTCCCCCTAAATCCCCTTCAACTAGAGTTCAAACATCTTTCCAGCGTGGCACTAAAAGACTGCTTCGTAAAGCTCATTTCGGCTCGGGCGATCTCAAAGCATTCGCTTTGAAACCCTTTCCTCCTGCCCAGGAGACGAGGATAAGCTGCTCCTATTCAGGGCAGCGGCTGCTCTCACTCACACCCCTGGCAGAGCCGTCCCAGTCACCGGTGGTGCACGGATGAATCAACCTGACTCCACGCTCTGAAAACGCTGGGGCAAAATACCGTGAAATGCACATCAACACACCCGCACACCCGACACCGCCGAATACCTTTCTTTGATCAGGGTTTCCTTGGGGACGGACGTGGGGCATTTGTTTGCGTTTTTGTCTTGGGAAGCTGGGAGAGGTTAGGAGTTGTATCTTCACCCCAGCACATCACAGACTATCTCCAAGCAAACAGCCTGGCAGGGTTAGGCGCACCCAGGTTGAACTGGATCGATTTTCCTCGGCACACGATTTGTGCGCACCGCGCGTTTAGGAAGTGCTGCCTGTTACTCTTGCCCTGCCTTCTTAAGCCCTGTTCTTCGCCTTTGTCATGCATTGTTGTCACTCTCACTTTGGGACTAATTAGTCTCTAATTTCTAAGGGGATTTCAAAGCCCATCAGATGAAAGCAGACGGGTGGGGGCTGCCGAAGGGTCAACCTCCGCCAAAACCCTTCCTGTTTGCCTACAGGACCGCAAACATTGCCGATGGCAGACCAGGATCCGCAGTCCTTTACACCACAGCGAGCATCCCAAATATCCTTTTGTTTGTTTTCCCTGGGAAAGGTGCCGCGGTAACGACTCCCCTAGCTCCTTCCCAGCTCCCTGTGCTCTGTCCGGCAGGCGATGCGGAGCGATGCGGGGCGATGCGGGGCGATGCGGAGCGATGCGGGGCGATGCGGGACGATGAGAGGCGATGTGGAGCGATGCGGGGCGATGCGGGGCGGTGCGGGGTGGTGCGGGGCGGTGCGGGGCGATGCGGAGCGGCCCGGATACATTGGACAGCTCCTGGGCGGCGCGCCCGGACGGCGGCGGCCGCGGCGGCACAGGTAACGCAGCCCCTCGGGGGGCACCGTCCCTCCCCAACTTTTTTGGGGGCCATTGCGAGCCTCTCTTCCCCTGGTCACACCGCCACCGTCACCGCTGCTACGGTGGGAGGCGTGGTGTCTGCTGGACGGGTGTAGTGGCATGCCCAGGGCTAAGAAGAGAAGTAAATTGCAGGGAGGCTGCTTCTATTCTTAGTTAAGAATAGAAGTAAGGCTTAGTAAGTCTGGGAGGTTTCTTAGCAAACGAAGATGTGCTTATCTATAATTCCTATCGTTTACCCTGCGAATTAATTAAAAAGGAGCTGTAAAGCATCTGATAGGAAAAAGGTTTACTAGAGAGCATTCTTAGGTAACATTAATTTGCAGAGCTCTAAATGCTGTTAAGCAAAAAGACTACATAGAATATATATATATATATGTATATATATATATAATCGACCTGCAAAGGGGTGTAATTTGTTTGAGCTCCCTTTAATTGAGGTGGCAAGCATTTCGTTTGAAGACGTGGAGGTATAAATTAAGGGCATATGCTAGCAGAAGTGTGTGAGCACAAAGTGCAAACTTATCGGGGAAATACAAATACCTCAGATGATGAAACAAATGAAAGGTGAAATGAGGAATCGTCAACTCTGTGTCAATCTTCTCATGAATTTCTCGTTACGTGAGAAACTGTCTCTAAGAGGAAGATAGAGCAGCCCTTCACTAGGGTCTTTTCAGAAAGACACTCCTGCTCACATCTCTACTTTCAGGTTGCTGCAGGAGACAAACTACAAAGAAAACTGGAACGAGAAGCGAGAAAGTAAAGGGATAAGGTTGTTGAGTCAGTATTGCAGTGCAAAGCGATATAAAATACAACATAAAAGATTTAGAGGGGGTGTACCTGCCTCTGGATCCTTAAAGGAAGCACTAAAGCCAGGATTACAACCAGCTGGAACGTGGTAGCAGCAAATGAAGACTTTTAGCAAAGGTGAATCCTCTTGTCAACCTGCTTATTTATTTATTTTCCCCTTGCTGTTCTATTTCCTGTTTTTATTATTATTATTATTTTCCCATTACCTTTATTAAAATATTGAATTTTCTCTTATAATAATGGTTGCAAATTATTAGTAATTAACTCAATTAACTATGATTTGAAACAAGTTCTAGGACAGTTTTCACACCAAATTAGGTACTTAGATCAGTGTTTTAGATTTTATTTTTATTTTTTTTTTAACTAAGTATGCAAACAGTTTGCTATAGGATTGTTTACTTTTTTTACCCATCTCTCATCATACCTTTTCATTTCACATTTGTCATAAAAAGTTTTGTTCACAAGATACATACTGATACTAAGCACCGATAGCTACACCTTCAAGCCTCTCTGCAACTATTTACATACTTGTTTTTCTTCATAAATGTCTGCGATATGATTCTAGATGATCATGAAGATTGGGATCAAAACCCAAAATACAATAAATAGCTCATCTCATCTATTAGCCCTATCAGAAGAAATACATATCTCCTTATGCCCACACCTGATTATGTACCAATTATGCTAAGCTTTGAAAATCTAAATCTTTTAATATGCCTCCCTATATAACAAATACAATGCCCTTTGTACTAGCAGAAAGTATGGCAATGCACATTTTAATTCAGTGTACCTCTATGGAAATAGTTTTATTTGTTTTAACCCTGGGTTCTGAGTGCCTGTGATGATCATTTTTCACATTATCATGCATGAAAAGATAGCTGCTCTGATGATTTAGCATTACTGATGGAGATGTTATAGGTTTTAACAATATAGACCTGTATTTTACTGGAAAATTTACTGGAAGTCACTACTAATCCTTGGATGTTGAATTAAGGTGTTACTGTCCAACAGACATGACTCAGCAAACAAGAAGTTGGAAGATAATGTTTTCTCTAGAAACCACAAAAAGCTAGATATTGAGCTGAAAAATTATATATACGCTCTTCTGGTAAAATGGTACAAATCTCCTCTACTTTAATTGACCCATTAATAGCCTGACAGTTGCTATCATTCTCAAGCTGCGGCCCGATTAACAGAAACAGATGTAGTATGTAGCAGGTTAAATCTCTCTTTCAACTTCCTGATGTTGCAGCTGTCTGATCTTGTTGTTAATCTCTAAAATTATGGTAATGGATTGGGACTTCATTACCCCAGAACAAAAGACATTTCCTGCCCTGTTGAGCTCACAGTTTGCATTCCTGGCAGACCGGACCAGATCAGTGGAGTATATGTGTGAAGATAGGACAAACTTGAATGGGAATGAACAGAGTTTGTAAAATATCTTACCTTGACACTTGCTCAAAATGTGGTGGAGAGGAAGCGAGTAAGGACACCACTGAAGAATTAATACAGAAAGGATTTATTTAAGTAAAGCTAGCTGAAGACTGGTTGTTTTCATAGTGGAAGACTGTAGTAACATTCAGGTGAAAGCAGAGCACAATGTAATTGAATGTGGTATCACCAGAAGGGTAAAGGAGACCTCTGATGTTTCAATGCACTATGAAATCACATAGGCAGGGAACATTAGGCTGTGATAGAGTTTACATTCAAAGAGTCTATATCTGAGTCAGTTGTGAAGATGAGGGAGGCTTAAAAAAATATATTTAATCGGTCAGTACAGTTTTGAGTGGCTTGTAAAAAAAATGGAAAGGAGGAAGACTGCTGAAGTCAGAATTAAAGTTAATATAGACCAGAGGAAGAAGGGCCTTGATGGATGAAACAGCTGGGAAAACCTTTGATACATTGGATCCAGGTAAAATGTATGAACACAAAATTATCTTCCTTTGATTGTTCATATCTCATCCTGAAAGAATTGACTCTATCTGTCAAGAAAATTGCAATGGATACTACAAATGGAGTCATATTACCTAACTGCTTGCTCTTACCCAGCTATCGATCTGTCCTGCAGTCACTAACTCCTGCAGGGATGTGAGAACCTGTAGTGGATTCCACAGTCCACTTGTTAGTCCAGTATCTTCCCAGATTGACTGTCTAAAGAGTTTAGGGACACTGGCTTCTAACTCAGATACCTTCAGTCCTGCAAGATGAATTTTGGCTCTAGATTTAGGAGTCTATTAAAAAATACTAAAGAAAAACTCAGTAATGTACACATCCAGAGTGTGCAGACAAAAGCAACTGGATATATTTGCCTAGAATTTGAGTCTGGAAGAATTTTCTGCAACCTTTTTTCTGCAACCCAATACCTTACCCTGTTTGCCATGTAAGAATTAACTTTATTCCTTACATTGATGATACAGTAAGTAAGTTCTTCTCAAAATGTAGGTGAATTACTACCAGTCTGGCGTAGGGACCAGTTTTCTTCTTCAAAACATAATATATCCAGAGACGCTAGAGAAATCTGGTCCCAGAAGTAATTTTAGGTGCTGATCCTACCTGTAACTGTTTGAATGTATCACCATGTCACAGCCTGTCTTTAATAGGACTCCAATTTGAATACAAACATCCTCTTACAAAGATGTGATTTAATGACTTGGCTCTCCCTTAAAAAAATAAAATAAAATAAAAAGTTACATTCTGTAACATCATTGCTCCATGGAACATGAAATCATTAGTAAAATTTAATATTTTGTGTGAAACCTAGTAAAACTATGAACACCCTGCCAGTAAAGTGCATTAATTTCTATTTACAGTTGTATTGCACACCATCTGAAAATTTTAAAGGAGTAGCTGCTGCTATTTCCAGATACAAAATGAAATGATGAAGAAAAAGATTGAAAAGGCAATTATTTTGGGTAAATCATAGATGAAATAAATAGCTGTGATTAGGATGTGAAAAAATTCATCATGCTTGCAAAGTTTTATGAATGACAATTTATTCCTTAATCATAACCTCAGGAGTGGGAAGGACCGAGGACAGGACATGCATTAAGGTTGGATTGTCATCCTTATTTTGGCTTTTTAACAGTGGCCATGAAAAATATAATGTTATTTAAACACAACTGATTTCATCCTGATTTTGCTGTTTAAATATAAATATATAATATAATAATATATATAATATATAATATAATAATATATATATATATTGTTTGTGGAAAATGGAATGCAATAAAAATGTGTATTGTTTACCTAGGACTTTGAATGTTTCTCAAATTGTTAATATATTTCATTAGTTTAATCATTATGAAAGTGTGGACTAGAGCCATTAATTAATGCTTTTTTCTCTTCCATATCTCAAAAATTGTACAATGCAGGGAAATATCATACTGAGAGCCATAGTTACTGAAAGACTTTATGTGTCAATGTGTCAACAGAAAAATTCTACGTATGATGGTGAATCAAGATTTGTTACCAAAAACATATATGTAGATTACATTCTTATTTAGTGGGTCGGGTCTAACGGGTCTAATGAGTCAAGTGAGACTTTTTTTTTTTTTTTTTTTTTTTGAACTACTCAGCTTTTGATCTTGTGATACTGATAGTACAAATTCCAAGTAGAGTATGATATTTATTTTTTATTTATTTTTAAATCTTAACAGAGTTTAACCTTTAATCCTTTATAGTCCACAGGTGCATCTACTGCAACTAACAAGGAGGCTTACGCTAAAACTCATGTCTAAAGAATGTGTCCCCTCTGCCAAGTCTCTGAACCAGTGACTGCAGTGCTAGCTTCTGGTTTTTATATTTTCCTAAGGATATGTGATTCATAAATTTGCTAGTCAGGAGTACTCTTTTAAATTATTATTATTATTATTTTTAATAACAGTTTTACTGTTATTCATTAGATATTTAAAAAGTCAACTGCAAAATGAAAGCTTTCATCCTGTGCTTTCTGGTATCATATCATGCCCACATGTGGCAGGGGTGAAATCTTAAGATTCATTGTGCTACTTGCTGTCTCTAAGCCTATGAAGACAAATGTTATCTGCTATCAGGACTTGAAGGAAGATGGCATACTTTGTAAGAAGACTTTATAGATATTAGATGGCAGCAAAGGACTACTGAGGAGAAGACAATTTGTTCCTCTCTACAAAAGAAACCGTGACCTATCAACACTTGTAATTTCTGACAAACTCAGTCCAACCTGATTTATCCCCTCCAGTCTACTTTTTATCAATGAATGTCCTGTCCCTCTCTCTCTCTCCTTTTTTTTTTTTTTTTTTTTTTTTTTTTAATAATTCATTACCCTGTCCTATCTCTTCTCTCTTAGAATATCTTCACTCCACTTCTACCCCACTTCTTGGACTCGGTACATTTGTCCCAGTTCCTCTGAGTCTTACCTCCTGGGTTTCAACTTCCCATTCATCTGTTTAGGTTCAGCTGTCTTTTTCCCAAATTCATATTTCTCACATTTTGTTTTTTTGTTCTTCTCTTTCCTGTTAAATGTAGTGGTCATTGCCCTTTGCAGTTAGTGTTATCCATCCCCAGGTCTTGCTCTGGCATGATAGCTCAGAGCTCCAGTAACTTCACTTAGAATTGAGCCCAAGCATGGGCAGAATTTTTTAAAAATTAAGCTACTATAATCCAAATGTATAAACAAGCTAGAATATTTGAAGGCTTATAATCTGTAGTCTTTTCTATAATGTCAGGTTTTCAATGTAATATTTAAATGTAGATTGCTCTAAAAAAATATTTGATTTTCAGAATTTTGAAGGGTGAAGAAAACAATATATTTCCCAATAGCTTATCTCTGAGCACAATAATTTTGACTGCATTACAGAATAAAAAGTTACCATTAAGGTCAAAGTAACTGATGTTAACAATTCATGATATTATTAGTAATAATCATGTATTGTAATTATTTAAACTGGTGTTAATTATACAGATCTTTTTTACAGGCTCAGCAACTAGAAGATAAAGAAATCTTTTAAACATTATTTGTTTCCTTTTTTTAATTTCCCTTAAAATTAAAAAAAAATCTAATTTTCAAGTACCCAATCACATTGTACATTCAGCAAAGAAACACAATTGTGTTACAGAGTCTAACTTCTAAAACACAGCTAATAATACACTATAATTTTGTTGCTTTGGGGTAAAATAAAATAAATTAATAAATTTGGGGGCTCTTAGAACTCACAATGAATCAATATGTCAGTATTTTTTTCAAACAGCCACACTAAAGCAGTCTCTCCTCCTCACTCTCCTCCTCAAGGCATTGCATCACTCATTATCCTTCTTTCTATTTTTGTGTATTTTATGTAGTGACAAAACTGAAGTTTTAGTATGCTGTGGAGTTTGATGCTTATCAGTAGTTATGATGTAGGAATTACCATGAATATGTGGGAAGCTTTTGTGACTAAATAAGGAGAAGTTGAGTATGTTCATATCTGAGAAAGCGCTAGCCTGGCCCTGGCTATCAAGGAAGAAAGTCAGATATAGCTTTTGTGGAGGTGAAGTGTTTCTCTCATTGCATCCCTAAATGAATGCTTCCCAGAGCACCAGAAGGTCTGGAGATTTAGAAAGAAGCTGGAGCTAGTTCTCAGAGGTTTACCACACAAATATTAAGCCCACAGCTTATGGAATTGAAAATGCTGTTAATTTCTCATATTCCAAATTTTGTCCAGTGGAGGCAGGCTGAACCTAAAAGTTGTGGCAACTATTATAGTGTTGCTTATGGACACGGTGGTTTGATGACATAATAGTAAATTAAAACATCTGTAGTAATTTTTAAAAGTAAATTGTAAATAAAATATGCAACCCAGTGGATGTTCTAGGCTAGACAATGAGGAATGAAGAATCATACTCTAGTACAAGTCCCTTTTCTCTACACCATTTCTTCATGTCCTCTTCTCCCTTTGATACCATATTTTACTCCAGATTTGCCCAACTTCAGAGAATTCTGTCTCATTCCATGTTAGGGAATTTTCTCAGACTAACTATGGGGAACAAGTACATCAATTAATTGCACAAAGGACCTGGTGAATCAGAGTAAGAGATACAATTTAATCCTTATATTTATAAGTGCCCTCAGATCATAAGCACAATTATGTAGGCATTTGAAAAAGGACCTGCATTTACTGTTACCCATAACTCTAGAATCACATAGATACAGTGTCCCGACTATGCCATGTTTTGCTAGCACTGGAGTAAGCATAGCTGTAGAGATTAATATTATTGTTACTCTGCCTTTTCATATTGGCTTCCATTCAAACACCTCACAGAGCATTCTAAACTACATGTACAGGCATGTACTTAATACACCTGCAAAACCCTTAAGTGTGTCACCTTATGCAGGAGTAAACTGAAAAAAAGTGGGTTCAATTATTTGCATCGGATTACCAAAATACATTAGTTGCAAAGCTAAGAACAAAACCACTATCTCTGGACTACTAGCTTAATTCTTTAATTGCTAGGTAATACTGACTCACACACTCAATGAAATCAAATCATTCACATTTGCTTTCAAAGCTAAACCTCACTGGGATTATCTCATTTGTGAGACCAGATCCAGAGAAAATAAGTTAGGAATGGAACAATCCCTTTTAACTTTAACTCCAGAAAGATTGAATAATTGTAGAAATCTATTTTCTTTTTGGCTTTTCAGAAAAAAAGGACACACAAATCCCATTTTACTTAGCTTGGGTAGAAAATCAGCATTGTGAATTAAACCCTTGACGTACAGTAGTACACAGTATTCACTCAAAGGGAGTGTCCTAGGATGTTAAAGATTAGCCATGGTGGTTTTGGTTTAGTCTTTATTGTTATGAGAGACTTTTTCCAGGATTTCTTGACTCATTCCTCTAAGCCTGTGTTGAAAGGGAGTTTCTTAATGCATTCTGAAGCAATCACATCATTCGTATTATTTTTTTTTTTCACTTACTGTTTAGTATTAGATTTAATTTCTTCAAAATATTTTAATCACATTCATTTTTAATTGCATTCTGCATTTTTGAAAGTATTAATGTTAACTGGTTTACTATTCAAAGAAATGCATACCAATGATTTTTTTTATGAAAGAAATTGTGAGAATGAGGTGTTCTAATTAATAGTCTTCTAATATTCAAAACCATTATCATATCAATAGTTAAAATCAATCATTGCATACAAACAACTGTAGATCTAGGCAGTTGCATAAGATTACTAAGAGATATATTTAACCTAGTGCTCTTTACAGTGACAATGGTTTCAGGATAATTTCCCACTGGCCATATGTTATGACCTGAGGACACTGAAAGAGCAGGATGAAGTGAGTGCCAGGCTGCTCTGTCTGAAAAATTATTTGGTTTTCTGGGAAGAAACTAGAAAAAGTGTAGCTTCATGCCTATCTTTAAGGAAACTGAGAGAAAGGCTTGGGGAATTATGGGCCATACTAGTCCCTAAGCAAAAAGATTGTATCTTTATGATCATAAATATCAAAGCACTCCCTCTTGGAATCCATCTTTAAACATACAAAAGCAATCAGAAATAAACAGCACAGATCTAGCATGGACAAACCATGCTTGATCAGCTTGATTGCCTTTGATCATACAAAGGCATGTTGAGTTGTCAGGAGAAAAGCAATGGATACTTTGTCTTCAGGAAGATTTATAGCACAAAAGTGCTAAATCCCTCACAGGATTCCTTGTGGAAGCTGAGAAAGAGCTTCTGGTCAGGGGCTGGAAAAAAAGTTTCTTAGGTAGACTGTAAATTGCCTCTATATTTATATTTAAATGTTACCACCTTCTTCTCCCTCCTCACCCCGAATGGTGCAGGGGAATGGGGAATAGGGGCTGCAGTCAGTCCATAACACTTCATCTCCACTGCTCTCTCAGGGCCACTCTCTGCCCCTGCTCCACGCGGGGTCCCTCCCACGCGATGCCGTCCTTCCCGAACTGAGCCTGTGGGGGCTGTCCACAGGCAGCAGCTCTTCAAGAACTGCTCCCACACGGCTCCGTACCACGGGGTCCATCCCCTAGGAGCAAACTGCTCCAGCACGGGTCCCCCATGGGCGGCAGCTCCCCCCCAGACCCCCTGCTCCTGCGTGGGCTCCTCTCCACGGGCTGCAGCTCCGGCCCAGGGCCTGCTCCTGCGGGGGCTCTCCATGGGCCGCAGCCTCCTCCAGGCCACATCCACCTGCTCCACCGGGGGCTCCTCCACAGGCTGCAGCGTGGAGATCTGCTCCATGTGGGACCCATGGGCTGCAGGGGGACAGCCTGCTCCACCAGGGGCCTCTCCACAGGCCGCAGGGGAACTGCTGCTGCCTGCCTGGAGCACCTCCTGCTGCACTGACCTTGGGGGCTACAGGGCTGTGGTTCTCAGCTCTCTCTCCCAACTGCTGTTGCACAGCAGTTTTTTTTTTTTTTTTTTTTTTCCTTTCTTAAATCTGCTCTCTCAGAGACCCACCCAGTGTCACTCCCTGGCTCAGCTCTGGCCATCAGCAGGTCCCTTTTGAGCCTGCTGGAGCTGGCTCTGACCTGACATGGGGCAGCTGCTGGACTCTGCTCACAGAGGCCACCCCTGCAGCCCCCTTGCTACCAAGCCCTTGCCACGTAAAACCAATACAGCATGGGACAGAATAATCTCATGTATAAATCAGGGAAAATCAGGCTGGGAAATGACTGGCGGCGTGAGGCCCCCCCCCCCGCCCCCCCCCCCCCCCCCCACAAAAAAAAAAAAGAGAATTTGGGGTAGTGATGGATTCCAGAATATAAGCCAGTAGTGTATTCTTATTGCAAGGTTTTGTGAAGGAGCAGACAAAATGAAGTTAATGCTGTCCTCTACTTGGCACTAATCAGGCTGTAAAAGGAATACAAAGCTAATTTTGGAGGTCCATAATACCTGACACACTTTGAAGATGATGAAGAGAGGTTGTGTAGTCTGACAAAGAAGCGGCTAAGGTACAATCTATTTGTAACCTAGTAACCTGCAACTATTAGAAGGGAGGGGATGTAAAGATGAAAAGACAAATGCTTCTTAATTGTGTCAGACCGGTAAAACAGAAATGGAAAAATTTGCCCAGAGAGGATGGGAAGTCTTCACCCCTTAAGGTTTCATTGACAGGACAGCACAAAGCAATGTCTGAACTGATTTAGTGCTGGTAAAAGCCCACTTGGTGTGGGAGAAACATCCAAAAGTCCCCTAAAAGTAACTTTTCAATAATTGTGGGATTCTTGGAATCTAGAGTTCTGAATTATGATGTCTTTTTCCTTTGAGAAGGGCATGCTTCCTTCCATCAGGAGAGGATAATATGACTTATTTCTCCAGGTTCTGAAAGATTCTTTGGAAAATTTATTTAGTATAGATGGCCAATAAAATATCTTAAGTGTATTTATGGTCATGGCATCTGAAAAAATAAAACACACAGTGTTCATAGATACTGGTACATAGGTAGTGCCATTCACTTCCAGTGTTCTAAGAATGTGAATTACCAAGTGCTGATTTGCTGGCTCATGGCTTCCATTCTTCTTTTTTTTTTTTTTTTTAAAAAAAAATGAATGTAAAAGGCAGGGGGCTGTATAGAATATTTTCTACTAACAAACAAGCAACGAAAAAAAAAAAAAAGGTAATCAATCTGTCAGACTGCTAACAGACTGCTCAAAAAGTGACCTGGAACATAGTAGTACTTCTTTTAATGACTTATTTTATAAACTATTCATCTAGCCAGAATATATTTTCTGTATTCTAATCCTCACCTTAGATTTTGTTCCCATTCAGTCACTTGTAGAGAACAGGGAACATCTGGAATGCTACAATAAAAGAAAACAACAGCACAGAATACCTCTAACAGTTAGATGTTCCTATTCAGTCACTTGTAGAAAGCAGAGAACATCTGGAATGCTACAATAAAGGAAAACATCAGCACAGAATATCCTTAATGATTAAATGATATGTTACCTGAAAGTATAGTGGAAACTAACTAATTTGTACTGTACAGGCAAAGATAACGAGAGTCATATATTTTCCTCTCTGCTTCTTTATATACAAAATTCCAGACTGAATTTCAGTTTTTACAACACAGAGAATATTTCACATGTATGCAGTTTGGTTTTCACAGGGCTGTAAATAATTTTAAGTGTTTGCATTGGTTGTTGATTTTAATCTTTTAGATGCATGAACTCTTGAATTTTTATCAGGTTTTTATAAAACCATGGTACAGGATTATCCATCTTAAAAAATTGCATTCCTTTCCTGTAAGTCTGAAAATAATTTATATCCTGAAGGCTTTACTCTAGAATATCTTTTAACATCAAAAAGGTAAAATTATAAATAGATTCTATTTCTTTCAGATGTCAATTTATTTTTTTTTCCTTCCAAACTCTGTAATTTAATTTTGAAGTTCACTTTGAAAATAAACAATAAATGAATGTGTTTTCAGAGATAATGCTTTCTCTTTTCTCAAAATAAAAACAGACATCCGTTTTTTAAATTATTATCTTTTAATTGTCAACCTGCTCAGTAGTTTTGTGGAACTTCAAAATGGCATTTATTTACCAATCAGAAAAATATGGGGCTGACAGCAATCTTTCTTTGTGTACATGTATACGCATACCAGTTATTCACTTTTATGTTTCATATGTATCATTTGCATCCAGTTACAGACAATGCTATATTTTCAAAGTGTTGCAAATACAACAAACCTTATTGCATCGTGATCACTATTTTATTTAGCAACAAAAATAATTTACTCTATCAATGGGCCCATGTTCAAGTGAATACTACTAGTATTATGTTCATACATGTGAATATATATATATAATATTCATTTAAACTCTACTATTTCTGCTCCTTGCTATCATTCACAGTCTATTGATATAAAACAAGTTCTATCTATCCTTTCAACCAGATGGTTAACGTTACATGTGATTGTATGAAAGCTCTGATATGAAATGCCTATGGCTTACTGGATTACTCTCTGCCCACATGTTTCAAATTAATAGTAAAAAAGGAAGAAAAAAAGAACTGGTGCAATCTTGCTACAAAAGAACAAGACTTTATTGTATAACGGGATTGCAGATGTGGAAAGGTGCTCATAATAAGGCTACACTATTTTTGTTTCATTGTGCATCTGGAATGCCAAAAGATCTTTAAGGCACTAGCAGCTCATTGTAGACAGTCTTGGCTTTTTGATTAACTTAATATTCAGAGAAATGATTTTTTTTTTTTTTTTTTTTTTTTTTTTTTGTAAACTCTGTGCCATTCATCATCATATTGTCGTTTATGTAATCACAAAATGATTTACAAAGTCATGACTTTTTTTTCTAATTTCTGAAACAATTTTAAGACATCAAAGACTTTCAGATATAAACATCAAAGAGCAGCCCAAATCAGAGATTTCTGGCTAAGACAGTTTAGTTCATTTAATATCCTCTGGTTTTCTAAGGATTAAATTACAGCATATAAAATTCTTGGAATCTGTCTAAGGAAGCTGTACTGTATATTTATTATTTATTGCACTATGGCTTTTTTTTTTTTTTTTTTTTTTTTGGGCAAAGGCCTTTGCAGTAGGGATGATGCCATCTTTTTATCAAACCAGCAGCAAATTCTTGTGAAATATTAGAGGTACAATGATCTAATCCTATAGGGAATTGAGAGATGTGTTAACTGAGGAAATATTTGTGCAAGAGTTTGGGACGAAACACAGCTCTTTCCTTGTAGTCAACCCAGTACATTGGGACATTTATTTGATTTGAACAATAATATTCTGAGAAAAAGCTGAATCAAGAATGAAATGACTAATTCACAAGGGGAATAATTTCAATTGCTGTAGTTCATGGAAATCAGTAGGCCAGGATTAGCTAAATTATGTAATTCAGAAATACTTTCCATTATTTTCATGATTTACAGCAGAAGGATACTATAGAATATAGAAGCTAGTCATTTGGATACTGGGCATCACACGACACTGGTACTTTGGAGACTTTTTTTTTTTTTTTTTTTTTTCCTGGTATGCAAACATAAATATAAGTAAATATAGTTTCATCTACTATCCACCCAGTAAAGACAGGTTACCTTCAAGTAAGCAAGGCAGGTAGAAATGTATGTCTGGCTTACTCAACTCTGAGGAGGATCCTACTAGAGGGAACAGTTATATGAAGAGAAAGCTCTGTATAGAACTTGTTCCCATAGACTAAAGAATTAAACTTCTACATGCTTAGCCTTGAAAGGCATGCCACCTTTCTTTCAAAAGCAGCCTACTAGATGAACTGAGTTTCTGGGAGTTGGGTCTCATACTACTATACAAGGTTTTCAACAGATGGATTTCTACTGTAATTTTCACAACATGCTGGATTAGATTCAAGACAATTCAGAAACACAAGCAACAAAATCCATTATTTTAAAGTCAAAAACTGTAGATCACTCATATTTACATTCCTGCTCTCTCTGTTAGGAAGATAACGAGATTACATGTAGAACAGACACATCAGACCTTGAATGCAGAATTATTGTTCAAGATAAACATCCAGGCAAAATAATAATAATAATAATAATAATAATAATAATAATAATCTATAAACAGGAACAAACACTTGACTTTTGACCAAGATTTTTATCTTTCAGATATTTCACTGCAAAATTGTAAAACGCAAGGCTGTGTATTACCAATGGAGCTCAATTATATCATTCTTTGATGATATCCACAGAACTTCATTCAATATAAACACTTCACATAAAATCCTTTTTATCCTCTGCTCGGATGTGAGAGGACAAGGGGGAACACATACCATGCTGATATAATGCTGCTACAAGCATGAAGGACACCATGCACATTAGTTTTTATTTCTACTCAGTATTTTACAGTCACATACAACATTGATGAAGCTTTATGCCTAACCACTCAGGAAAGAGAGAAGACATGCAAGACAGCGACAGCTATATCTTTCTCAGTACAGTTAATCCAACTGAGACAAATGTAGTTAACATTTTTATACTGCAAATTACTCTGGCTTAACATATTTGCAAAGTGCCCATCATGCATTCCATGGAGTAGTTAACTTATAGTTAGGTATGAAATAAGTATTGTCAATGGCTTGCATTTGGTGTAGTTTAGCTCGTCTGTGTTAGAACAGTTGCTAGAGAATGGAGGGGAAGAAGGAGGCAAGGGCTCCTCACTGTCTCTGTGAGCACTGGATTAAATTTAAGAAAGACAACCAGGGCTCTAGAAGTGTCCAGGACTGGATAGAAGGAGCAGCCAAAGAGGAAGCCTAGGAACAAAAGCTTAATTTTAGCAGACTTCTGAAGTTGAATTTTGACTTAAGTAGGGGCTGGGGTTTTGCTTTCATATGCTACCACATAGCTGTTAGAAAGAAGTTAGAGGCTTTGATATCTAATTTAGTTACGAAAATTTTAGAGGTAGGGTTACAATCTCCTAGCATTTGAATAAATTCTTGTTCCAGTGATAATACAGGGAGATTTACAGGGGAATTTATTCCATTCCAGTACACATCTCCGTTTGAGTATGTTTGGATGGGTTGCATATCTGCTGAAAGGGTTGTGGTTCTGTGATGATTCTTTGAAAAATAGGTCATAATTATGGTGGACTGGAATTTTGTAAATAGTTTGACTGCATTCAGAGCGGACTTTTAAATAAACAACATTTCAATCATATTGCTATTTGTCATTCCTCAGAATATTATCCAAGGAGAACAGGAAACTTTAATACACTTTTTGCTTCCTGAGATAAGGCCACTTTTTATATGTTTTGTTCAGTGCCCTTCTGCAGTCAGACTTAAGTTCTGCCTTCAGGCATTGCTGAAATATAAATGTTACATTAGAAATCATGTTATATTTCCAGTCAATAAGTGAGGTATTATTTTAGGACTAGTAGCCATTTATGAACACTCATGAATGCATTCTGCAAGATTTCTCTTTATTTAGATTCTAATTTATTGTCAAAAACAAATGCAGAGACATTCCTTATCACCCTGATCAGTAGCCAGTGGCAAGCAGCTGACTTTGCCAATAATATTGATGTAACTAATAAAATGTTGTATTTGAAGCATGTGGAATTTTAAAGCTTCAGTTGGATGTTACTTGCCTTCAAAATAGATAGAGTTAAGTATGTTCATATTTATAGTATTTATGATTTTAAATATTAGGAGCTCCAGTTCTTTATCACCAACACTAAGAATTCAGAAACAGTAGATGTTCTTATCTGTTGTATCCCTTCTTGTTAGTTGCATAGATGGTGAGTTTTCCAGGAGTGTGGTATCACCATATTACAGTTTCACTGAGTAAACAGAGAAACTATGACTTCCTTAATGTTAAAGATTAATCCAATCAAGCTGTTTTATTTAAAGAAGTTTGGATTCAATTAGGATTTGGAGTTGAATTCCTAGATCAGTGCTTGGCCATATGATTTATGGACAACTCTGGGTCCAGTTTCACGCTACAGTAACAAGAGGTTCACTTTCTGATTTTAGTGTAAATTCAGTTTCCAAGTAAACCTGGGAGATTTTCAGGGACCAAAAATTATTTTACATTGAACATAATCTTCTTTGATTTCAGTGTATTTTACTGAATTGTTTTGCCTAAATGTAACCTGAAGAAAATATATATTTTGAAATTTTGAAACTAGATGTTTTAATTAAAACAAAAAAGTAAATAGCATTCTGGTTAGAAACTCTCAAAACACTTGTTTTCCCCCAAATATTTGACTTTTTTCAGCAAAACATAACTTAAAAAAAAATAAAAATACTATTTTTATTTTCCAAACACTGTGTTAAATATTGTCTGATCAGTCAGAAAATGTTGCAAAATTTTGATTTGGAGTTAATTTATATCCCTCATGTCAATTTCTGTGGGGTCCCTTTCAGCGAGCTAGACAAGGAAAGTTGTTATTCATAAAAGACTATGCATAAAATGCAGTCATCTTAAATAAAGAGCTTATAACTGTTCACCAATTACACAAGTATAAGTAATTCATGGATGGTGTCCTCAAGAGGTTTCTGTCAAAAGATTGTGAGAAAAGTTTTTACAAGTGAGCTTCTGGCATGTTTTTTTTGCACCTTTCATGATATCTGTAGAAGAGGAGATAGAAAAAGCACTGAAAGTGTTTCCTGAAGCAAGACGTGATCTCTCATGTTCCTATTCAAAGTCTAATCCCAAGATGAGAGATGGACTGGGCAGAGATATGCAACATGTTATGACTCTAGTAGAGTAGCCAGTAGAAAAAAACAAACAAACAAACAAAAAAAAAACATGAGAGGGTAAGACTATTCTATGTCAGAACTTCCCCAGATTTGTTCCTTTTTCCTATGCAGTTACTTAGTCCAAATTAGTCCATATTAGTCCAAATGTGGACTTTGGCCATTTACTGAGAAGACAAATGTGGGCAGTTGAAATGTGTGGGATTTCTTTAATTAGGGCTTAACTCATATGCACGATGACCCTTTGCAATATAAAGTGACTTCCACCCTGATAATTAACTGACTTTATGGAATAAATTACTTATGCAGAAATTCAAATAGCACTGTTAAGTATAGAAAAAGTATCAATGCCCTGGTGAGTTATTGAGTGGTCCTGCACTGAATGTGTGTCTTCAGTTCCTAGTGATTTCAGGAAGCATTAAATATCACTTGAGCGATGAATAGCAACTCACAGATCTAAAGGTACACATACTGGAACAACCACTCAGCTGGTACAAATTTGCATGTGCCAACTTGAATCCATTGAATAGCTGGTCTGATATTTTGAGTCTTCATGGTTCAAACTTGGAATGATAAAATCAGTGCTTCTTAAGGGCATAAACAGACTCCACATATTTTGTTAAATTAGTCACTTAATGACTGAATTGTATTTTAAAAGAGTCCATTCTAGTTCATCTTGGTATGAACTCTAAAACATATGGTCCTTTTGAAGATGCCTTGACTGCTCTAGTACATGCCAGATGCTCACCATGGCTCTCCTTCTAACTTCTGTGATTCCAAATAGGTTCACAAATAGAATTGATGGATATGCATGATGATAATGTTAAGTTTCATATTTCAGTAGTCAGGCTGTTCACTCTTCATGTCTTGAAAATCCTGGGAATTTAAACCTGACCCCCCAAAGATGTATGCTCTTAACTTTTGGACTTCCTTTCAGATCATGTATCATGTAAGTACAAAACTCATATCATTGCTTGTAAAGTCTGTGCCAAATTGCAAAACTTTTAGCTAACAAAAAGGATTTGCCAATGCTTTCTGCTTCTATTATTTTCTTGTCTCAATGGCTCTGCAGGGATTGCTGTGGTCTCATTATTTGTGAGACATGATACAGTATGGGACATGATAAAAAACAAGGTAAGGAGACCCTTGATAATATCCCTAGGCAGTGCTATCTGCATGTCAGACAGTTCATATAGTAATTGTGTTTATGTGAGCTCACCCTGGAACTATGAATCTCATCTCTTGTAATGTAGTGGTTTTTGAGGTGTTTTGTGCTAGCTTTTCCTGCTGCTTCAGGTATGACATTATATCTATATAAATAAAAACAGTTTGCTAGCAAAAGTGATGTCTGTAAATGAATAAAGACCGCTACTGAGACTGTGGTCTTAACTTAACTAAACTTCTAGATATCTGTAACATAAAATATGTATCTGTTATAATTCTGAGTCAAGAAAATGATTTCTAATAGCATATCACATAAAATAAAATTCTAGTTGTACCTCAGCAGTTTCAGGATTTCACAAGACAAGTACAGTGTTTCTTATCAAGTAACACCTTTATGCTTTTATTTATTTACTTATTTATTCAAGCTGATAAATATAAACATTGAAATAGTAATATGTACTCATATTAGAAACGGTATTGGTTTAGAACCCTATCAGTCTTCATGAAAAATATCTGGGGTAATTAACATGAGAGTGGAATCATTTGGAAACCTGACTAGGTTTTGAATAACTACATCCCTCTTCTCTGTAAATAGTGGAAAAGATGTTTCTAAGCACATCAGCTGCATTCTAATTACAGACTGTGATACTAAGAAATAAGATAATGATGGAGACTGTCAGCTATAACACTTTCTGGTGAGCCACTGCTCTTATTTTTTTTTTTTTTTGTTTTTTCCCCAAATATGACTGACATCCTTCCTTTAACCCTCCTACCCCTTAACCTTTATGTATGTTGGCACAGTAGCCCTGCAACTATGTGGAGCACCATATTTTTGTTGCTAAGCACTAGGAGAGAGTGAGCCATGGGAATCTTCAGCTATAATTTGTACTGAATTCTTTGAGGCTTTCCTTCAGCATGAACAAACAGTGGAACTTTTAACTCATTTGCTGGCATTATAGATGAAGCTCTGCTTGGCTTTTAGCATGTTTGAATGCTAGTGTCTGCTGAGTGATGGCTAAATAACAGAATCAGTAGACTGTCATTTATAAAGGTTTAAATGTAGTGAATCATATTCGCCTTTATTAGAACCAGGCACATTTCCAGTGTCTTCAGGGAATGGAGCCTATTTTGTCTGAAGTTAATTTGGTCCTGAATCTTCAAAGTATCCTTGTAAATTAAAAGTATTCTAATTAGAGTCAATTGAAAAATTAGTGTGGATCTTACATTCATGAGCAGTGTGATTTGACCAGAAATCCATGGGAATGCTGAAAGCGCCAGCTTCTTCTAAACAGCAGTGTTAACTGAATGACAGATGGGAATTTCACCATCTGATGCAAAATACCGATGCCTTAAATTTTGCTTTAATCTGAAAATAAAAACATCTGTTTTATTACTTGTTCTGCCCTCTGCATTTTCTTCCCACCTCATAATCTCATGCTTCTATCAGGTTGATGCTTACTCAACCTTTTGTTCCTTTTATTAAAATGAAAAGCACTGAAATAGTTAGTAAAAATATTAACATGTCAGAAGTAAAACTCAAGAACTGGTGACCCAATTTCTGATTTTGACATTGCTATTAGATATGTCCTGCAGGTCCAGGTAGATGCCAGTTGAACATCTATTGATCAATTCCCACTTTGAAGCTTTTCTTTGCAACACTGCAGCTCAGATATATATATATATATTTGTCTTCTTGTTTTAATCCTTTCTTCATCAGAAAGAAAAAATGTATCAATGACTACATATCAGAGAAAATACTTGAGGTGATAATGGACTGGTTAATATTGATACTACTTTATAGACAATATACTACATATTTGACAAGCTGGATGGCTTAATGGTATTTGCTGCTCTCTAAATTAATGATTGAAACATTTAGAGCAGTGCACTTTCATAAAGGAAAGAATAAATTATCTACATAAAGGCAGTGGTTTTTTTTTTGTTGTTGTTTGATTTTCTTTTTGCACTCATTCATACAAACGCTTTTGAAAAATTAGACATACAGAACAATGTCCCAAATATTCAGACATTGCTTGACTATAGCACGTAATGGAAAAAAATGTCAAACTAACCACCTCTAATCAGCACTCTTAATGGATTATCATTATTACTTTCATGTCAACACTGAAAGTTTTCACTGGATTCTTCAGAAATTTCTAAGTGTGAATTTACTGGTTAGGAATTTGAGGGAAAAGACAGGGAAATGATGAAATTGTTGATTTGGTCATTTCACAGCTTAAGTATATTTTCTTATTCCTCATAAATATGTGCTAAAGCCCCCCAAACTGAGTTATCCTAAGGGATAATTAATAATGTCAATACATTAGATGGAAAGGGGCACCTAAAACAGCAAAGTATTTACTTGAGGAAGCATGGCTTCTTATGAATAAAGTAATATTGTTCCCTAAAACTTAAGTAGAAGTAGAGTAGTTTGAAACACATTTTTTCCCTAATAAAATTATAGGTTTTCTCTAAAATCCACCATTTTAAAATTCTTTTTTGCCTTATCATAATTTCTTTCTCTTAAGATGACAAGCTTGCTACTAGTTTCCAAATTAGCACTTCAGAATTTTGAGACAAAAAATCGTAATGCATTTTGGTTTTCTTTTCATTTGTCTCTATATACTGTCTCTGTATCTTTACAGCTTATTTGTATCTAATAATTAAACATCTTTCTCTATATATATATGTATATGTATACTTTTTTTTTTTTTTTTTTTTTTTTTTTTTTTAGAATTAAAAATGAGCCCAGTGAAATTTTCACTTTCTTATGTACTCCCAGGCTAGGGTCTTTAAGAAAACTAGTACACATTTTGAGACTCAAGAGACAAACTCAGTGGTTAGCAGATTTAACCAGAAAATCCAGGTTATGCCTTCTTAGTGAGGACAGTCTTAAAGAATTTGTATGCTGAATACATTGGCAGAAGGTATTAGCACTCAATGTGCCCCTTGGTGATTAACACAGCAAAGGACAAAATAAATAAATGTCCAGTGACATATGTACTAGATCATCTCCTTTTGACTGAAATGCACAGGGTTGAAGTGCACAATATGGAAATCAGATACTCTCTGCTCTATGTAAGGTAGAATGTCATTCTTTCAACATCTCTGTGACAGCTATGTGCTGTCTGATTGCTGTGTCTGCCTGTAAACTGTCATGTACTTGCACTTCAGTGACCACAAAAAGCATACACGAAGATCACATTTGCTCTGATAGGTGAAGGAATATGTGCAATATTTGTGCTCATTAAATGGTGGGATTCCAATCTCTTCCAGAATTAATATCTACAAACTGCTACCTTTTTACTACTTCAAGATTGACTTTTCATGATAAGAGTTCTTGGCCTGCAACCAACTGATTAAACAATTCCTTTCACTACAGTGATGTTGTCCTTCTCCTCTTAGCTCTTCTTTTGTGTGTTTATGTTGGGGCTTGCCCTTCATAATGTCTTGTAGGAGAGCTCACTCAAATTCATATTTCATTCAAGTACATTGATTAATATGAGTTAAACACCAGTGTATGCACAGTGTACCTTATGTCATTTCTCACTCAGATGAACTTTCTTTCCCTTCTTTACCTTTCTCCCTTTTATTACTTTTTATAGTACTTTTTGCACTCTCTGACAACATGCCTTCCAGGCAGAGGTACATTTTCCCCCTTCCTGTCAACTCACATGGAGATCTCTTGTTCTGAACTTTCCTCAGGACTTTCTGTGTGAATGAATGCCTGAAGAAAGGTCTTTCAATTGACATGTACTTAATCAACTTTCTGCTACCTAGTGTTTCCTGCTTGTTGCATCAGCTGGGATTTTGCTGCTTTCTTTGTAATAGCTTTGTAATAGCTTTTACTTGGACATTGTACTGTACATAAGCATAGTACATTTCTCCATATCAGATTCTGCCCAGTTGCCTTCAAAAGGACCATATTTTCCATTGATATAATGTAATTAGTTACACTTTAATTCCTTTATATCAAAAAATATTTAATCCTTTTCTACTATTCTCTTTGCTGAGACATGCTTTGCTGTGTTAAATGAGCCTTATTGTTTTCTACTTCCATTGTTATTTCAAGGAGTATTCAGCACTTTTTTATCTTCTGAAGGAAATAGAAGATTCTCCTGTTGTCTGGCTATTAAGGATAAACCTACATTTGATGTTTACTTATTATGTTAACTTTTGGAAGGCAGTTTACCTGAAACGGTACCAAAGGAATGATGGCAGAGGTGAAGATACAGAGTCTATCCTTATTTCTCCTCCCTGATCCCAGGCAGGAGACCTGCCAGTCAGTCTCAGGGAAAGGACCAAAGAGCATTATTCTGTGCTGTCTACAGACTATTATAATTTGCCTTGTTATGCTTAATAAATATTTATATATATTTAAATGATACTTATACAAAGGCATAAGGCTTGCACCTTCAAAGTATTTAGTATCAGGTTAGATAAGTTCAGTACCATGCTCATTTTATTCAGTTATAGCTAGGGTATACTAGAAATTGCATATATTTCTTTATCTTGAGTATGCTGATATTTATATTTGAATTGAATAATTCTGGAAGAGGAGAAAATAAAAAAACAAGCTTCATGTTAAACAGAAAATCTATAGTTCCACTAGAGATGGATCCATAGAAAGTTACTACCTTTCTGCTTGCTTTTCCTTGTTTTGCTTCTTTCTTTTCCTTTCTCCTCTAATCTTTACATTTTATTATCTTGAAAAGGAAGAAAAAAGGAAGAAGATGAGCCCCAAATGCTAGAAATATTTCATATGTTTTCATATATATGAAACAGTCTAAGCCAGAACAAGTGAGGAAATTCAGAGATAAGAGTTTTTCAACATCAGGCCCCTTCCTTGATCTCCTCTCACCAGAGTTACGCATCTTTCTTCCCATACCACTCTTATCTTCTATCCCTTGTGAAAATGAATTAAGATAGGACTTCCTGATAGGGAAATTTCTGGATGTCTATTTACCTGTGCAATCTGATAACTTACTGAAATCAGTGTAGAAAACATGTCTGTGCTTCCGGCCTAGTTAGCTCATATCTGTAAGATAAATATTTGGCCATTGCTCAGTGCTAAATGGTCATGTAATCAAAGCCTCTATCATAATTCTGAGACACAAGGGACAAAGATAAGAGTCCAATGTAAAGTGGACCATACAGAGAAACAGGGTTAACTGTTTTTCTTCACAGACCTATTCCAGTTGTGAGTTTTCATGAACTAAACGCCTCAGTAAAAAGAGGGGTTTGTGAAAGGAAGAAGCTGTCTATTCAATAACTAGTCAGCAAAACAAGAAATATGTGAGAACCCATTTTAGGACAGAGAATGTAATCTAGGAGATTGTCTAAATACTTAGCAGTGAGCTTTTCAAACAGAAAGAGAGGAGTTAAGAAACAGGAGATCCTTTGTGTCTTGTGATGAGAAGAATCTATGGTCCAGTGCAAGTCTCTAGCAACATGGTGGCTTTACTCAGCTCCATATTACTCCAGTCTTTGCTCTTCCATTTCCTCTGAATTATTATTATTATTATTATTATCATCAATTATCTGCCTTGTTTTTTATCCAAAATAATTGTAAGAAAGCACCACAGAGAAGAGCAGTGGGGATGAATGATTGTATGGAATTTTGAAGATCTAGATTAGCTGTTGAATAATAAAAAGTGGCAAAGTTTCAGTCAGTTGATATCTATTTATAGACATGTCCACCAAATATGAATTGCTTTCTGCTTGAATTGAAATAGGAATGGTTTTGTTTTGATTTTTTCTTTTAGCTCATATCATCATATGCTGTATGTCAAAATAAGAATGTTACAGCTCAGGATTGTGTTAAAATAAGATACAACATTTCATATAGTGTGATTTCTCTACCCTCCCTCTCCAGGCCAAAATTTGGTACAATACAGAAGAAATACTTTAATAGTTTTGGCAAGCAAGCTATGGAGTGACTTGAGTTACACTTTTGCTGGCAGTACAGTAGACATCATAGGTAATTAAATTCAATGTGATATGTTTATTATAGAACAGTGATCTGATCTAGCTGACTTAGTACTTGATACCAGTGCTTGCTTCACCTCTTTATTTGTTGGCAGGGGTATATAAATGTTGAATGCTTAAACAGTAGGGACAGTAAATGCTGTTCCACCTTATTGATTTTACATTTTTAGTTGTCTTTATGTAATGAGGCATTTATTACTTTTAGATTATTAATTGAAAAAGACCTTTCCCTTGACCCATTCTGATTATGTATGGATTTATTTATTTATTTATTTTGCAAGCGCAAGGTTACTCTGCTGATGTTATGAGTGAGGTCCTTGTTTAGCACTCTAAGTATATGAGTCTTCACTCTCCCTTCCTTTCCTTCCTGCCCCAGCCATCTGAATCAAAATATAACATGTTAAAGAGATCAATGTGCTAAAGCAACTCCTTTGTATTCTTTCTGTCAATGAAATGTTGAGATCTATTTAACTGCTTTGTAAATCCAATCTCCCATACTAGCTTTCATGGTGGATAAGTTGAAGAATACCAACAACATGATCCCATGCATGGCTCAAGGGATACATATTTATTGAAAAGAGTGTGTCTAACATTGTGGTGCAGAATTTTCATAGCAAGCCATTATGCATTTCCCCACTATTCCACAGTAACCACCACTATGCTGTTAATAGAGAGAAATTTGTGTTGTTGGAGTTGGGTTTGATTAAGACAAACCAAAGCCAAAGCCAAAGCCAAAGCCAAAGATAGGCTCTGCCCAGAAAAAAAAATATAATAAAAATAAAAAGAGAAAAAGAAAAAAAAAATAGAAGAAACAAGACTGTAACAGACATGAGGTAGTAAATTAAATCTAGACTCTCTTGCTGCCTGCAGCTGTTTGTTTTGCTCCTTTGACAGATGTTCCTGCCTTTGAGACAAAAAAAAAAAGAAAAAAGAAAAAAAAAAGAATCAGATCTTGGACTCTTGTGATTTCCAGGCCAGCCTGACTTCAATTTTAGTTTATATGCTGGTTTGGAAATTTACAATGGTTCAAAAGCAGAATTACAAGAGGAGCAGATGTCCTTTGTTCATTGACAGCAATATCCATCTAACAGGTAAAGAGAACAGCAGGGTACCATGAAAGCTTGGTTGCGTGAGTTTATTCTGTTGCATTGCACACTGAGGAGGTTGACCTGTTGTGATTAAAGACAGTTGTATCACTACAAATACAGATCTCATTTGCAGAGCTTCTTCAACTTGACACTAACCCTTTCAAGTTTTCAGGAAGCTGTTGGTTGCATGCTGAGGGCAGAAGTATAGTCCCAGTTCTTACCGGGGTGAAATAATGTCAGAGGTAATACTATTTTATCCATTTTATTTCAAGCAAACCTCATAGGAATAATCTATTATAACAGCTAGAGATCCTCTAGTACGGTAATATGTCATTGTCCCTTGTTAAACTCTGCAACTTGGTAAATAATGAACATTATTTTATGTTCCTAGGAAACTCATTTTCCATAGCACTATGCTCTGATATCAGCACTCACTATATGTCCAAGTTTTGTCTTCATCACTGAGTAATAACTTTGTCAGGCTTAAATTATAACAGAGTTGCCAAAGGAAAACAGCAGGTAGTTACACTCCTGCATTCAACTGCAAAGCATGAAAATAACCTCTATTCCAGAAATAGAGAATATGACATTATGGGTACAGTGATTTTCATATATAGTAACAGAAGTAAAAAAAGATGTCATTGTGTAACTATTGGAAGATATCAGTGCATGTAGTTCCTTCCAGTCATAAGGCACTGTAATAGGATAGATCACAGAAGCTGTTTCAAAGCCAAGTCCTATCAAATTTGAGCCTACAAGGTTTTTTATCTTATTCTACCTCATCTCTTGGCATGGTTCAAAAGATATAATTCTTGGCTCAGAGGGTTGCAGCTTTAGTTCTATTTAAGAATTCTTTAAATAAAAAAGGTCCATGATTGTCAAGAAGAATACAAGCGTCTTGATTTTTTCTGATGCTGGTCGAAAATTTTCAGCGTCTTGATATTTGGGTGCTCAACCTGAATAGATGAAATTAAAATCTCTTGTAGGTTTTATTTCAAACTTTCAGGTAAAGAAAATGCTGCACTCACTGGACTCTTTGAAAGGACAACTGTTTTTTTCCTAACTAACTCTGAAAAATTAATCTTAGCTGCTGATGATCTGATAAAGCCAGACGCACATTTATGCTAAGGACACTACAAATATACCAGGTATTGTAGTATACTTATTGCCTGTTGGATTATCAAAGTACCTAAAAGTTAGCTATATTCCACCCGGTAACGTAGTTTTAAGTTATTAATTAGTCATTTATAAAGGCATTTATCTGTCTCTTGGTGGTAGTTGCTACTTCAGCTTCCTTTATTTTTCTAGCAGAAAAGGAAACACAGCGCTGCATTCCAGGCGTTACTATGGTGAGGCAAGAAACTGCAGCTGTAGACCTGAAGCAAAAGGGTGAGGTAATTTTAGGCCCCAGAGACTCGGTAAATATTAACTGTAAAAAAAGAAAGTTAAAATAAAGTAACCAAAAATACACTCCATTATATTGATGAGTCAGTTTTACAAGGGCCAAAAAATGTTATCTTGAGATTAGCTGTGTCTTGTAAATATTTTTATGGGGTTTCATGTATTTATATGACAGCAGCAATTTCAACCCCCTTTCCCCTGTACTCTCCATCCCCTCGGTTTTTAAATGCTTGGTTTCAAGTTCAGATTGGCTTAGTCCTGACCTCTCTACATTGAAGCTTCTACCCAGAGCCAAGGAGTTAAGGCTATAGTGATCAGTGAAGCCACAACCCTGCTCAGGAGGGAGCTGAGTTTACCTGACCTTGGGAAACACAAGTGCTCCCAAAGCCCCTGGGCCCACATGGGAGGAGAGGAGCTGGTGCCCCTTTGGTGGGGGGCAGCCTACCACAGCCAGTTCACCCCATCTCTGAATGCGGCTGGTCAAATGGAGGGCTGACTTGCACCTTCTCTGTATACTGTACTACTGAGGGACAATGGGACTCAGTCAATGTAGTGCAGTGCACTGTATTACACAGTGATGTGATATCCAGAACACCCTCTGTGCCCAAACATTCCTAAGCATTCATGGACTTACCTTCAGTCTGAGATGATTTCAGCAGAGCAACCAGTGGGTAATATCCAGTTGAAAGCCTTTGGCATTATGGGATAATGGCTGCTCCTTGTTACTAAAGGCAATTTCTATAGAGGAACCAAGAAGATGGAGCTAAGAATTATGCTCCCCATACATTGCCTAGAAAAGCACAGGTGTTTCTTAATGGTAACAGGAGAAATACGGTTGATTTTTGCATGAAGCGATCATTGCACAATACTTAATGCTGGGCGAAAGCACCTGTGCCTGGGATTCTGCTTACCAGAAAATAACTTTAAACACTAAACTAACCAGTCACATTCATTCTAGGTGGTCCTGTGATTTCTGAATTGACTGCTGCAAGGGAATACATCCTATTCTCTGTAGCTTCGTGGCTAAGTATGAAATATGGGTTTGATTGTCTTTGGAACAGACAACTCAGTCTTTGAAGCAATAAAGTTCACTGGAGGAGGCTGGTTTCCTCTAACATTTATCTCTCCACCAATCTTGAAAGATTTTTGATGACCAGGCATAATGATACTCTTGCTTGTGTTTTCACTCTACTACTCAGTTGATAGTATTAGGTTGACCTTAAGGGTCCATGAGTGTGCAGCCTTTGAGCAATGTGCACACAGACTAAACTCATCTGAGATGACATGGTCTTCTGCAGATAATTTCTAAAACTTTTATCATTCATCAGAATGAACTAAACTAGTAAATAGCAAAATTCTCCACAATAAGACATAAATTTGCCAACTGAAAAGCAAAATTTAACTTTGGAACCTTAATATTATGTATCAAGTTAATTACAGCTCAGGATTTTCTTTTCTTTTCTTTTCTTTTCCTTTCTTTTCTTTTCTTTTCTTTTCTTTTTTTTTTTTTTTTTTTTTTTTTTTTTTTTTTTTTTTGTTTCTTTGTTTCTTTGTTTTTTGCAACAAGAGAGGCCAATTCAGGCTTTTCAACTGCCCCTACCATGCAGGGTGAGGAACCCCCTGCCTCAAGCCAAGGAGATTCTCCCCATGACTGATTTTTGGGTGGTCCTTTGTGGAGCCAGGAGTTGGACTCGATGATCCTTGTGGGTCCCTTCCAACTCAGGCTGTTCTGTGATTCTGTGATTTATGTATTTATGCAATAATCAAAGCTTTCTTAAATGTCTCTGGGAGATGATGTGTAAAATCGTAAGTCCAAAGACCAAAAAATTATGACATTAAGTTTATCTGTGAAACAGAAATGAAGGAAAGCAAACCAGATCCTTGGAAATGCAACGCTGGAGGGTAATATTCAGAGTAGAGAAACTGAGCAGCATTAAAAAGTCTTGCTTCAAAATATAAGGTTAAGAAAATTTAAGAATATATGAAAAATAAGGAAATTATTTATGGGAATTAGACATTAGCATTTGGAGTGTCTAAGGTGAAGAAAAATAAAGAAGTAATCTAATGTAAAAGATGATTGCTTTAGGACATCTATCTTGCATGAACTAACTGGTTAACTAAAAACTGACTTGTTAAATTACAGTTTGAATTTAAATATGAAAGTATTTCTTTCAAGAACATGTAAAGGAATCTGACAAAAATGTTTATAAGAAATCAAAAACTGTTGTGTGTGTGTTATCCATACCTGCTTTTTTTTTTCCCATTTCTTGAGTGACAAAGAGCGAGTAAACTCATCTTACTTAATATCTTCCCTTAAGAAATGACATAAGAATCCTCAAGCTAGTTTCACGATTTTTTTAGGGTAAAAGATTGACATCCAATAGAGTATAAATGTCTTCCAAGAATAAACATGTCAAAACAGTGTTAATCAAAGTTCGAATTCACATAGAAATATAGGATTTAACAGTAGGAAATAATGACTTTGTGCTAAGCGCTATTCAGGATATATTTTGGAAAGTCTTTGCTTGCCTCTTCAGGCAAATATATAGCTCTAGTCAAACAGCTGAAGGGGCATTAGGTGGGTAATATAAATCACTTGAAAAACAGGAAATGGGTACACTCAACTCTGAAGTATGTTGTTTCATATACACATATACTTCATGTCCTCCAATTTTAGCTGTCTAGAAGTTAACTGTCTGGTCAAAAGTAAACACCACAACTACAAAAGTAAACGCCTCAGTAATTATCAAAGATAGTTATTTCCAGAAGATAATTTTGCTCTCTGATATTAACGACCGCGTTCACGGCCATGGATTTTCTTGCCTTTCTTCATTTGCTGCTGAGGTAGACTAGATAAGTGATTTAGACTAAAAATCAAAAGTTAAATGTGGTGAGATGAAACCAACAGTAATTAAGAAACTAGAAATTACAGAATTATACTACAAGTCACCCAAACAGTGGAGGTAACTTGACCTCATTTTTCATAGTTAGGTTCTTAGATATCTAAATATAATTTTGAAGATGGGATATGGGCTCCAAAAGCATTTTGGACAATGTAGGTATCACACGAGTCAAACCATGTGAATAAGAGACCATCACATACCCTGTCTTTGTATCTTCTGTTTCAGAAATATAGTAAAATCACAACAGCTAAAATAGTCTCATATTCTCTTAACTTGAAGTGTCAATTCTTTATGCAGTGTACTTACCTGTTTCTAGCAATATTCTTTTTATCCTGTTTTGTTTATTTATTTGTTTGTTTATTTATTAGTAGGATAGATGTCAACACTGAGGAACACAGGTAACCTATGCCCAGTAAGGTCAATGTCAAGACTCCTTTCACGGATTCCAGAAGAAGATGAATCAGACTCCAGATGCACAGCTGTAACAGTTTGCAGTCTGGAGTCTTAAAGCAAACTTCAGTTCTCCACCTCTCCTCTCCTCGACACAGTCATAATGAAAAGCAAGCGCTCATTTTAGGATGAACTGTTAGTTATCCTTTCCTGGCTCATCTACTTGTCTAGGACTTTCAGTTTTAGACATCATGGCATTTCTTTCTCCCCTTGTGCCACAGTGACACAGACGCCAAGTTGATAAAATGCACTGATCCCCCATTTCCTGTGCTCAGTTCTGTGAAAAGAATTATGAAAACCCTTCTCCCCCTCTGTCTTTGAAGTCAGGAAAGCCAAGTGCTGGCAAGTAAATACAGAAAATAAATGTTACCAATGAATATATCAATAAAAGTTCCACTGGCAAGGGCTGGGGGCAGGGAATTAACATGCCATTTGCTGATTAATTTTAAATTTAGATGGCTGGTGTGCCTTGTAACTTGAAAACTGAATCCTGGCAGAAGGTTAAAAATAATCTTCAATTCAGGAAGACAATTTGGTATAACAAGGAAGCCTTTTTGTATCAAGTATTTAAATGATTTTGACAAAGAAGCCACCAATAGAAGGCTCAGTCAATTTTAGCACAAAATAAGATTTGTAATTGACTTCATTGGTAACAGAATTTCACCCATTGTCTTCAGATCACCAAGATTTTCCACAGTCAGAAACTCATGCACTTTGTTCAATCTAAACCTTTTTGAAAAAAAAAAAAAAAGTGAAAATATAGTCTTACATAATGAGCTTGATGCTGAAAATCAATTATTGTCCCCCGAAGTTGTGTTACAAAGATCTAAACTTAAAAGAGTTAGACACTCCTCTAGAGTTTACTCCACAATTGTTGATGTTCACAGCACTACTTTTTGCATAAAAAAAAAAAAAAAAGTTTTTCTTTGTTTGCAAAGACAGCTAACAGGACTTTTCAAACTTCGAATCTTTTAAAATTCTACTTTTTTGGATTTTTTTTCTTTCTTTTTTTTTTTTTTTTTTTTTTTTTTTTGTAGAGCTTGATGTGTGTAAAAAAATGATCTGAGAATTTATTTTTCTGTGAATTTTAACCTTATTGCAGAGTTGGTTCTGAAAAATGACTATGAGTCATGTCTGCAATCAGGATAATGAACTGAATACAGTAGGACCTTCTGCAGTAGAATTTATCAGCTGAAAATCTGGCAATGTGGTCTAGGGAAAGCTGCTGATCATATAACAAAATTTCTTAGAGAGATTTTATATTTAAAGTACTTTAAAAAAAATAAATGAAAGTAGGTGCAAATGAAATGAAAGTGGCTGCAAAGGATTGAAAAATTCTAATTCAATACATTTACCCACAACACAAGAGGCAGTTATGTTTGCATTGTTGCATCTCTCCTTCCTCTTCGTTTAGATCAGGGCAGCATCCACCCTTATCTCAAAACTAATTTGAAAAGATCCAAGACAGGGAGACTATAAAATGTGAAGATACACCTCTTTTGGGTTCTGCTTTATAGCTTTCCTCCGTATTTGGATGATGCCCAAGAGCTGCTCCAACTCTCTTGATGGAAAAGTCTCTATTTCATTGTCTTATGGTCAGAAGGGATGGATTCCTTACAAAAAATAACTTTAGAACCATTTTTTTTATTATTATTATTTTATTATATATATATTTTTTTACTTTGCTGGGAGAAAAAACACATGAATTTTAATTGTCTTCTGGCTTTCTTGATGGAGTCTGAAAGAAGAGCCTTAAGGCTTCTGCATTCTGCTGATCCAAAACCACCAAGTGTCTCTACTGTTGAAAATTGAAGTATTGTGTTTTGCAGTCACACAACCTCATCACTGCCCTTGCCACCAGCAAATATAAAAGGCCTTTATCCTTTCCTCAGGAAGACAGCAAAACAGAAACATACCCATAAGGAGATAGAATCACTTCCACTGACAAAGCTCTATAGATAAGGAACTTGAAATATGTCATACATCCAGGCAATATTTCTGCAGGGCTTTAACTAATGACTGGCTTTAAACTCTCCTGTGTAAGAAAGATTTCAGTACAGAGAGGTATCTCAATACTACATTAAACATGGTTTTGGTGGAAAGTATGCCATTATGTATGGCATGGCTGAATAAGATAAAATCTAAAGAAAATCTATCTGCTAAAATAGTACAGTCTTTGATATATAAAAATGTGCACATTAAATATCATATTTATGCTGGACAAAAAAACATCATAAATCTACCAACAAAGGCCAGACTGCAGATTTGCAAACATGAACTCAAAAGCAACCCTGAGCCTACAGAAAACTGCATAACCATTCCAATCTGTCAAAGTTTTATAAATAATGAAGCACATATATACCTGGGAATCTTCTGGGACTTCATGAAACAGTAAATCACTTTGCTGCCAAATTCACTTTCCAGCAGTGCCAGAGTTGCATTAAAACTATGTGGTTTGCTGCTCATGGTAATTATTTGCCTTTGAGGTTGTGGGTTATATTGAAAAGCAGATGAATGAATGCCAAGAAATCCTGATATGGAGGATTTTTAATTGTCAGTATAGGTATACTCATAAAAAAGGTAAAGCTAAGAATACATGTATCAAAAAGCATGATTAACATTATTCTGCTTTCCTGTAAGCAACAAGAGAGAAAAAAATTCACTGATGTGTGGGGAATGGACATCTGCGTAAACAAATATGTTGTGGGTGAAGTCTGTAAAATGTGTAGCATCAAGAAGTAACCATTTATATCCTTTATTTTCCATTATAGTCCCTACTTTGAAATATTTATACCTTATAATGCAATGGCTTTTTTTTTTTTTTTCTTTTTATGCTGCTATATAATCCCAAAGAGTAGCCTGAAATTTTGAAAAAAAAAAACAACAAACTTTTAATAAAACAGAAACATTATTGCAGAATTTGTCAATTTTTCCACAGATGTTGAATAGCCCTTGCTAATAAGCCTTTTAAATAGTATATTTCCCATGTGTTAACTTCTTTCCCCCATTTTCTATGCATGTAATGAGTGAGAGTGTGTGCACATGCACACAAATGTGGCACACAGAATGCAGTTACATTTTCCATTTGGATTCTTCTTGCCCTCTTGGTAGTGATGCTGGGAAATATTATATTACACAGAAAATTTTACTCCTAATAAAAGTAACTCCTTCTATGACTACCTTCTGTGCACACTTTGGACCACCGTGTGTTTTAATGAATTTCCACTCCACTCTTTCTTGTAATGGAACACCGCAAGGCAGTGTGTAATGGTGCCATGGCTGAGCAAGACCCTTTTCCTCCTTAGGACTACAGAAGGCTGCATTGTGTGATGTCATGCTTCTGAAAATGTCCTAGTCAGAAGAATTTCACATTATAGAAATACTTTAGAAATTTTTGTTCTGTCATCTGCTCTGGCCAGGCATCTTCAATCTTCAACCTCAGCTATGCCATTTTAGATTGAGGCTACAACTCACAATTTCCTTTTCTCATTTATATTCCTTTCCATGTGTCCTTTAAAATACACAAACACTTTTTATTTCTTTTTGAATTAATAGGTGGATTTAATAGTATATATTTTATGAATTTCTTCATTGCAACTTTCAGTGGGAAGCATTCTGTTCTGCATCTTTCCTTTGATGATCTAACACATTTCCAAACTTGCGCATTCAAATCTTCTCACTTCAAGTGGTACAGTGAAGAAAAATTCATACAAAAGGGAAGTCACAATGATTAGGAGCAGAGCAGCTGGGTGGGTGCCTGTTCTGAACACACTCTCATGTGTGTCCCTTTGGATCCAGGATGTATCCTCATTTGTTCACTTCACACCAGCAATGGATGCTTCCATCAAGTCTCTCCCTCACCACACAGTCCCACACAAGTCCTGACAGTTCAGCAAAGAACTCTTCACCTGCTTGGTCCTTTTTGAGGAAGTTGGATCCTACAAAAGGAAGATGACAGCCCCTGAAGAAAAGTGTCTGAAAGCCTGCCAGGTGTTTTGAAATTACCATATTACTACTACATGGAAAGAAAAGTAAGAAAGTAAGGAAAAACATACAAACAAACAAAAAATTTATAATCTGCAAAATGTAAACCTAGCTCTTATATTTTGAAACAAATACTTGGGGCCACACCTGTTCATGAGCTTCAAGGAAATACTCAGTTTTATCCAGTTAAAAATTGTTAGGCTGACAAAAAGCCATAATCTGGGGTCCAGACTTTAAGTGAAACTCCTGCCATCTTGTTTTTCTCTCTCCTTCATAGGAGGACAAGCTTACCATTTATACATTCTATCTTGTAAGTTCTGTTCTAAGTTTGATGTGAAGTCCTACTATGCTGGTGAGCTCTGCAAATTACTAATCCAGTAACTCAGAAATCAATCCTAAAAAGTTCTTCTTCACCTCCTTGCCCTCTCAGACTGTTTCTGATGTCACCTTTTTCCTTTCTTTTGAAGATACTTTTGGAATTTTGATGTTCTTTGGGTATTTTATGTAGGTTTATCACTAAAACATTTATATAAAGAGCACACATCTATTACTTTGTAACCAGGTTATGTACAAATAATTATCCTATTAAAATGTTCTTCCTGCAGGCTGACAAAGAATATTTTAAATCTCGTGATTTAGTTCCAGTAGCATTTTCTTTTGCAGGTAAGCCAGTTTAAGAGCTTTCCTCTTTGATCTTTTCTCATATCCTCCTTCCACCCTTTTGCTTTACTGTCCATTTGACTCTGTGCTTTATGTGTTTTTTTTTTTTTTTTTTTTTTTTCCGTAGAGAAGAGGTAGACCTGTACTTAGTATATAACCCAATTATAACATTTCAATGAGCATGGAAAGCTGTGCTAGATCATACAGAGCATGCAGAAGCAAGGGTGACAGCAACATATCTGGTAAAGGGCCATCTTTATAATAGCAACAAAAACAAAGAATTGGGCATTTAGGTGAAATGATAATGGGATTGTATGTTCCAAAAACTCTACAGACAGTAATTGAATCTTCACAAAGTTCTCCTGAGATAAGTACAAAGCAATAACTATATAGTTTCCAGTCTTAGGTAACTGAAGGAGTAAGATCGGGTGGCATGACGAAAGCCATATAATGACTATAATTATTGTATGACTATATTCTTGTATGTCAAAATCTATCAATCAATAAGCTGGCAAATTGCTTCAGCAAAGCTTTGGAAGGGATATTTTTAGCTCAGGAAATGTTGCATGAAAACAAGATTTTTAACTTTAAATATATCCTTAGTGTCTTGAAATGTCTTCCATTTTAAATTAGATCTTAACATTAAATAGACTTAAAATACCTTATTTGTTTTCTAATAAAAGAGCCTGTGTACTCCCAGACAGATATCACAAGCTGAGTGACACACTTTAATGCACCAGAAATAACCTTACACATCAGTTCATATAGATGCATTTTACTGAGTTATTGTTATTATATTTTTAAGTAATAGATTTTGCAAAGGTGTATACAATATGTTAGTAAGTAAATTTCTACTTGTGTGGAGGTGAAGATTCATTCTAGCACCTTGTCATATCCCAGACCACTGCTTCTGATAGAGCGAATAGCTGAAAGACATAGAGTAAAGAAATTTCTGGTGGCCAGTATTCAGCATTGCCTGATTTGAACAAAATCCTGTTCAGAACTATACGCTATTTAAAACATTTTATTTATTTATTTATTTATTTATTTTTGACAATGCTAGCATAGCAGCACTGCTATTATCAGTGTAATAGCTCCTCAGAAAAGAGGCCAAAAAGTAAGTATATTTTACTAGCAGAAACCTCAGGCATTTAAATGGATAGCCCTGTCTTTCATAGAGGCTGTCTGCAAGGCCATCTTTAATTAAAGGAGACAAGCTTGTTAACAATAAATGCTGGAATTTTTCTTGGAAAAGGACAAAGGTTAAGTGATGGCTTGGCAAGTTGATATAACCACATCACTAGCTGTGCGTTACAATCAGATCTAAACAAGCTGGGATCTTTAGTTCCTGCTGAAAAAAAAAAAAAAATTGCTCCCCTGCTATGAAAAATGCCATTACAATTGGCTAGAGGCTCCTGGATCCACCAGGGAGGTGTTAAAATTTGGAATTTCACACTTCTTGGATTGTCTTCCAAAACTTTGATGACTGCTAAAGCAATTTAATTAAAAAAAAAAAAAAAAAAAAAAAAGAGGAAGAAAAAAAAAAAGAAAAAAGAATACACCAAGAATTTTGTGCCAGGAAATAAGTTTGGAGGCCTACTGTACAATAAGGAAATGACTTGAAGTGTCACAATCCAGAAGTTTATGAATGCAAGTTGTAAGATTACAACAAGAACTACTGAAATAAAACAGATACATTTCTGGTTATTATGGAAAAACAAAAACAAAAAAAAACAACAGCAGCAGCAACAACAACAACAAAAAACAAAACAAAACAAAACAAACAAACAAACAAAACAAAAAAACACTAACTGCTAATACACTGACTTTTAAATTACTTATCTTGTATTCATGTGTATTATCTTCAAGCATTGCTTTTTTAGACTGTCTTAAATTATTTGATGATGTGGGACTGTAGCTTCTGATTTTAAAATATAACTTTAATAAAATATAAGGAATTTTTAAGTATAAAACTATTCAGACGTAAGAAAGGGATCAAGAGTATGGAGACACATACATATTTATATAAGATATCTCCCAGGCACAGCTCTCTTGTACATAAATATGCATGTATGCAATGAAAAGTTTAGATTACCAATGAGAAAATAGTATAACAAATCCATATGCTAATATATAAAAGATAAATACTATTAATCTAAGTGATTTTAAAAAGCTATTAGGCTGATATTAGCAGTGCTGCTAGGAATGTTAGCATTGTCAAAACACCACTGCATGAATCTGGAATATCTTCACGGGTTGGCATGTCAGCCAAAGTGTAGCATGGCAGTTTGCACATGGAGGGCACATAGGGAGGGCAGAAGGCAAGCCATTTTTTTGTTTTTATTTTTATTTTTTATTCTGGGAGCAACAAGAGACAGCCTTCTACTGAAACAAAAACGGTGTCCACCTGCCACAGCTTCCAGGCTGAGGCTGAAACTCAAACAGGCCACAACCTCCCCAAACAGATGTCTACACCCAAACAGACCTCCTGAGGACTGAAAGAGCTGCCTGGGTCCTCAGTTGCAGGGAACTCCAGAATCTGGAAGTTCCCCTAGAGCCTGAGGGAGGTGTTGTGGATACAAGTGCAACCAGTTGGATGAATTTTTCAAGCAAGTTGCCATGTTGCAACAGGAGCTCACCAGGCAGTGTAGTATCCAGGAATGTGAATGAGAGATTTATGCATGGCTTTGTGTGCTGACACAGGCTATCTTTGAACCCTGAGCTGATGGACTTGACTGACTTACAGACAGGGGAGACTGGACCGGCATCTCTTCTCAGAGCAGAAAGAGGAGTCTCCCCTTAGCCCCATAAGAGCACTTACACAACAGATTTGATGCTTAGGGGTGGGAAAAGGAGAGTGGACTGGGCAACCTGATCTATTGAGTGGCATCCCTGCCCATGGCAGGGGGGTTGGAACTAGGTCCTTTAGGAACTAGGTCCTAGGTCTTTAAGGTCCTTTGCAACCCAACCCATTCTATGGTTCTATGAAAATCACTGACTCACTCTTAGCAAGTACCAACAAAATCTTTAAGCCATAACACAATGTCAAATAGTCTCTACATGTCACTTACACCAGAGAAAAAATACGTTAGAAATATATAAGTATCTCTGAAAATATACTTGGGGCTATTTTTCTACTAAAATTTTATTTCTTAATTACTGTAAGTCATTATGAAAAAGGTTCACATAATGTTATACAAATTTATAATGTTTTAATCATTATTTATTGATTTAGTTTTCATTCCAGAACAGCAAAAAAAGCACTATATTTCACAGGGAATAAGAATTTTCCCCTCAAAACAATGTAAAGATTTAATTTCTATTCCTACAATGAAATAAGTATTGCACTTCAAAAGTATATATTTCTATATATAAAGAACTTAATTAATTATGCATGATCTATCTCTAGTGCAGGTAGTAAAATGAGTACCCTGGGTAATTCTGAGTGACAACATTAGTGTCTTAATGTCTTTCAGAGATTTGTCTGTCTTCTCAAAATTACTGAGATCAAAAGTCTTCTGTCCACTGAAACTCAGCCACTAGTATTGCTGCTAGTGTGCAGCAAAGTCAGGTTTATATCATTTTTAGTAACTCTAATAAATGACACTGGAACACCCTTATTTCTGAGATAGTGTAGCAGCTGAATATGTTTACAAACATGCCACTTGTGAAATTTCTGAGACCAGCTGACATAAATTCTGGAGCAGGTTCCAATAATGGAAATATTGTCAAAACAAGTCTGTAACCATAATTATGTGTTTGCTCCATAATGATGGACTGTTCATCTTAAGGAATGCCATTGCAAGTGGGAACATTATACAGATGGCCAGGTTCAACAGCCATGATCGTGTAAGTACGAGTCCTTTTTTGTTTTATTTATGAGCTGAAAATTCACCCTAAGGTTTTCCATTGTCAAGTCACTACCACAAATGTTACGACATGTTTGCCAACACAGTTTTGAAGATATAACTCTGTTGCACTATCATTGCCAGAAGGATGCCACAAAATCTTCATCTCTTCTTAAATAAAGGTTCCAATGCTTTTGGCTTACAGTCGTAAACAACGATGACTCTAGCTGAACTCAGGCCCTGATTGCAGCCTGCTATTACAAAACTGTGTGTTAGCAGTCATATTATTGGATATTCCTGCAAAAATCTGTCAATCAAATGCCTATTATGGAAGAGCTGATGATGCAAGAAGAACAAATATTCACTTTGATAAAGCTAACTTCTGGCTAGCCTTGGAATGAAAGGCTACATTTGGTTTCTTTCAGTTTTTGAAGAGTTTCTGAATTTGGGCTTCCTTTTCTTGCACTTGTTTTAAGTAAGTGTTCTCAGTGTTCCTTCCACTACAGAAGACAGAGATGTGTTTGTCAGGAAAACTACTAGGTGTTCCAGTAGTCACTTAAGCTTTGGTGAATTAAAGTTGGTAACATCACTGACGGGAAAAATAGGATTAACAGCCTGTCTTGTATTGAAGAAAGTACGGAAAGGCTCAAAGAGAGTAATGTTCATTCTCTCTTTGCAGCTATCTCTTTGGTAAATTTGCTTGACCTAGCTAAATATTATCTCAGTGTGCCAAGTATTGTTACAAAGACGAATGGCACATCCCTAAATGTGATCTACAGGACATTCACCTTGGAAATAGATTGGCTTCTGAAGCTCCAACTAGCCCTTGAAATCATTAGGTAAAAAAAAAAAAAAACAAACCAAAACAACAACAACAACAACAACAACAACAACAACAACAACAACAAAAAATTTGTTCTCAGGAATGTAGGTATGAAGGAAGGTAGGCTGCAAGGACATAACCATGTTCACCCAGTTATCCTTATTCTGTGACAGCCTGGGATTCCACAAGCTGCACTGCTGAGATGCAACCTAGGCATACACATGTTACCTGATCTCGTTAAAACTTGCATCAATAAAATCCACTTTGTTGACCAGATCCAAACCCCAAACCAAACCCAAGCAGGTAAAATATTTCTGCCCCAAACCTTTTTTGACTCCTAATTTATATTAAACTTCCACTCCTAGTTTTTGAACTATTATTTAAAAATGGCATTTTTCTGTTTCTCCATGCCTATTCAGTCAATTATTCTCAGCCAATTATTCATGGTGAGCTTGTAATCCGTATTAAAATATTATTGTTGCTCCTCCAACACTGAAGTACTAATTTTAACAGTTCTGGAACATATTTGCACAATAAGGTTATTTTTACTTTAAACCTACATACAAAAATCCCATTGAACTCTAAGTGAAAATCAAAGACAATTCTTAAATTTTCCTTTATACAAACTTTGAAGTTCCTAGGCCAATTCATATCCTTTAGAATTCAATGAAAATAATAGTTTCTTGTAGTTAACTAGTATGTTGTAGATTAAACACGTCTTACATGCTATGCTTCATGAACCCACCTTCCAAAATATACAAAGCAGTTAATGAGTGGAAAAGCATGTTAAAATTCCATGGAAGAAAATGTACTGTAAAGATACTTGTATGGTTGCTTTTGTATTATAAATAATAACTATCTATAAAGATATATAAGGAATTCTTAATCTCTATTCTGGTCTGAACACACAAGCTCATTCTTTGGACTGCGTTGTATTATTTAATTGATGGAGAAGTTCTGAGTTTCTACTTCATCCAAAAATATTAATCAAGACATCAACAAACCTCATCTTGTGTACTTTCCCTAACTTTTATCCAAAATTTTGTCCATTTAATAATTAGTCTGATCAGCATTATAGTGTTTAACTCCTCTCTAACCCAGGTTTGCTGGAAGCATGCATACCAGGGAGGAATTGCACTAGGTGCAACTAAGAAATGGAAGACAGCAGAGCTAATTCTCAAGCTACATGTACTTTGGGGAGAGACCTTTCATTATATCTTGTGGGTGTTTCTGAAATATATAGTAAACACCACTGCTATGTCTCCCTGTATATGAATGCTGAAATTACTTATGACATATGGCACGCTGACTTTTCATATGATGTATAGCAAGTTTTAGAGAAATAAAAGTATGCATAAATCTTTACTGAAATGTCTAATATCAAACTCTCCTCCATTGAATTCAATGAGAATTTGCCTTTATGGACAGATGTGAGAGCTTTGGGGAAATACTTCCACTCAAAGTCTAAGAATTATTTAGTTCAATTTTGACTAGAAATATATTTTAAATCAATTTGATCCCTTGAACTTCTCAAACTTTAAGGACATTTTGTTTTTTTAAAACTGGAATGTGTTCTGACAAATCATCATTTCCTTTTCTGTGAGTAAAGAATCAAACCACAGTAGAACTGATCTGGGAACACAGAGTCCAGCACAGACAAAATGCTGTTGCTGCTGATGCTTGCTTTGAAGTTTTTATTACTATTATTGGCAGGAGTGTTTGTAGGTCCTTTATATCAGAAACTCTGAAACCAGAATTTAACAACTTCATTAGAGCTCTCTCCTCAAATTTAAGGCATAGAAGCTATAAACCTGCACTAACTGAAACCAATATGAAGGCACTTTCAATCACGTATAACCAAGTAGTTTGAGAGACAAAATTTCAGCTGTGGTTAGGATGTCAGTTTCTAAGGACAATTATTCCTGTACTCCAGAGCAATCTTTGCAAAGTGTTCTTTACCTGGTTCTTTGGTTACAAAATCCTTTGGATATACATAGTATAAATAAATGAGAGAGAAAATGAATATATCACAATAGTTTGGTTTTAGGGCAGAACTGTTTGGGGAACTGGGATCACATATGTGGTTGGCATTCCTTTTCACTTTATAAGGCAATGTTTTGTTTAATGATACTGCCTAGTTAGTTCCTCAAGAGTTATGTGGTTGGATGGAAGGGTGACATTTGTGATATTTGGCATTGTGGAAAGCAACCAAAAATATTCCCAGACTTAATCTGTTAGTTAAATCTTGTCAGTAGTTGTCCCTAAACATCCTTTGCTGGGACTATAGCTGGAGAACTGGCACCAAGTCAAGAGCACAGACTGTAAGATTGTACTATATAGCTAAAAATGAGCCTCCAAACTGAGCACTGAAGCTCTGGTCCCTGTGAATACTTGGTTCTCATAACATTTGGCCATAAAATCTTATTTCCCAGCAAGAAAAAACAAAACAAAACACCCTACAGTTTGGAACCTTCCTAGCTTTTATGAAACTGGAATAGGCTTATTTGCTTCTTATTATATACCTGATATGTTTTTACTAATAACATGTATTTTGCACCAATAGTTAAGCAAAATAATTTAGTGGCTTAGTGGGAATAAAAAGGCAATAAAGAAAAAGAAAATGGAGAAACTGCTTGCTGGTGGAACACCCCACTATTATTAATTGTGAACCATGTGATCTGGCAACCTTTTGATTTACCAGCACAGTCCACTCCCTTGTAAATTCTAGCTGGCTTTCCCATACATTATTATGTGGATTCCTTGCAACCACTTCCCTTTCTGATTTTCCAGAGACAGAGTATAAAGTTTCCCCAAATGCCAATAAAACACGAAATCCTATCCCACTCTTTAGGTTTGCTTTGTGTAGTCATCTTCTAAAATAAGAACAAGCAGAAGTTTTAAACATTGATCTCTTCTATTTTTGCCTTCATTCAATAGTTACTATTCTTTATAAACATCACGGTTTTTATTTCATCATTTGTATGTTTCTTAAACTGTTGGCTCTAATACTAAGAAAAACTATTTCCTTTCTTCTTCTTAAAAAAGGCTTACATGAATATGTTCCTTCCTCATCTTGATTTTGCTTATAGTTATACTTTGCCATATAACACAGATGTCTATAGGTGAATGAAGTTTGAGTAAAACACATTAAATAAACCACATTTAGTATGTAATTTTATAGGTAAAAATAACCCTAAAGCAATGTGCAAATTGACTTCGAAGTTTGATACTTTTCTGCTTGCAGTGTCCTCTACTTTTCAAATGCATAGTGATAATGCAGACAGTGATTTTGACTGAGGCAATGAAAGCATGGGTTATTTTCTGTTCCAATTGGTTGACAAGTTCATGTGGGGGAGTAGAGAAAGGCTAAGTGTGGGTGGGTGGTTTGCAGCAGACTTCATCATCTATAATTTATTCTTTGGGAGGAAAGGCTTTTGCAGGACACTGGAATGTAGGAGCCTGAACACACTTACACTATTACGTCATTCCCATTAAATTATTCATTTTCTTGGAAGGCTACTCAGGTTAGCACTTGGACTCACAGCTCTGTAAGAATAAAAACATTCATGAATCTCTAGAAGCTGCAGCAGCACCAAAAGGTCATGTCTCATGAGGTCTGGCAGAGGGAAACCAGTGAGATTGCAACGGAGAAAAGTTTAGCCCTAATTAACAGGTGTTAAGGTAAGAAATAAAAAACACCTCATTGTCCTTTATGGTCCAGTGTTTCCATATGTGCCTACAGCTAGACTCCTTCTGCCTCCTTGGGAGGTGACTGAGACAGGTTACTGCTCTGTTATAAACAGGGTATACCTATGTCCTCAGATGTGGTGCAACCAAGCTATCATAATCGCTCAGGACAGGTAGATAGGTAGACAACTGTAAATTTAATTTTAAAAGAGAGGGATATAGTCCAGAAATTTATGTAGGTCTTTATACAGTGAAATAGATGTATACGGATACAGATTTTGTAAACATGAAATGATTTCTTAAAGATTGTCTTACCTGAAAACAAGTCAGAGACTACATCCACAATTGAAGGTTTACACAGAACATAAAAAAGTAGTCTGCTAACTCTCCCAAATACTTTCTTAAAGTCTGAACATGGTCAAATATTAACTCCTGCAATTACCACCATCCTCACTGTAAGCAACGCAAATTCCCACTTCCTTCCATTACTCTTGCTGCCCATTAACCTTCTCTCAGGGACCTTGTGCATTTCTCCTTAAAACAGCAACAGCAGCCAACTGGCAGGTTTGGGGGCCAGAACTGTCATCTGGCTGCTCTGTTTGTCTGGTTACATGACAAAGCACACAGAGTTTCAACAGCTTTTTTGTTTGCTTCTCAACACTTGACCAGAGCTGGATTCTTATCTTCCAATTTTGCTCCTTTACAATTTTAGCAGATAGTCTAAGTTAGGCCTCTAAACTTCCCTGATAGTTGGTAGAATGAAACAGGCACCTCCTAAGAGCAAGATGTCCCATTTTAAGAAAGATGTTTGAAGTCAGGTGGAGTAAATCCCTATCTTCATGTGTCTACTTACTCTCATGGATTATAGGGAGAAGACCAGATGATTTGGCAATTAACTTTTAGGTGCCTAAAACTAGCTGTGATCAGTTCCAAGCTTGTCCAAAAACCAGACCATGATGGGAGGTAGAAAAATAAAACATGTCATGGGTGAAGAGCTTTGGGCATGTGCCAGCAGGGCAGAATTTAACATAACACAGTACATGGGAAGCACCAGTCAAAGGGTGAGAAGTTAGCTGGTGTGTAGCCAGCTCTACTCCTGCATTACACAGGGGAGACTGTAAATATCTGTGATCATCCTCTGGGTCTCTGCAAAGTCCAGAAAATTAGGATTAAGATAGACAAGTTAGCCTGATCATTTCAGAGGGTTTTGGACAGCTTGGAATTATTATTATTATTATTATTATTTTTCAGTTAGTACAGCCACTTCAGACTTGGCTGGCCTGCAGAGCATCTATGTTCACTGCTATCCAGATGGGAGGACCAGGAAAGAGGGACTTACTGCTGGCTGGACTGACATTTTCAGTGTGCTCTAGGCATGGGGAAATCTGGAAGGCAGGCTGTCTTTGCTGGTTGGCTGGCTGGTAGCTTCACACTTTGCACTGGGCTTGGAAACAGAGAAGTCAATGACGAGCTCAGTGTGGGCCTTGGGGACATTACAAAACCTCGGTTCACTGGCAGTTCCAGTTAAGAAGTGCTCATGAGTCATGGCTGCACTGTGTTAATGGGCAGGACCTGACTCCCAGGCAAGTGAGTTCTACTTTTTTTATTCCTTTTAGCTTAGTTTAGTTTCTTCAGCCCCTCTCTGTCACTACACATGCAGAGCTGGTAAGTGCCTGCCGGTCTGTGCAAGTGTTTTATTTGGTTCTGCAGCCTGGGTGTTGGAGATGAAGTAGTTTCATAATCAGAGAACAAAGTGTACAGCTGTTTCTTTATGGCAGGTAAAACAAACAGAGCTCTTTATGCTTCAGTGCAATATATCTTTGCCCAGCCTTACACCAATGGTAATCCTTTTTTGCACAGTGGTCCACAAAGTAATGGAATTTTACATCAGCAATTTTTGACGTGATACTACATTTGCTGCACATGTCTACATGGAACTAAATTTTCAGTGTAGCTGTTCAGAAATTTAGTTTAGTGTGCTGCTTGCTATGCTAAAAAAATGATCTCATTTAACAATGGGCAAAAACCTTTTCATTTTATTAGAGTCACAGCTGGTTTTATTTTAATATGCAAGCATCTTCAGTTTCCTAGAGGAATATTTATATCTGGAAATGAGATAGACCTTAGTAAAGCTATAAATTATAAGTGAATATCAAAGGCTGACTAACCTTCTGATACTGGGGATGAGTCTTAAATGTATGCGACCAGTTATAGGACATTTGGACAACATGACAATTAACTCACAGTAAACTCTTTGTTGGTCATAAGTAAATAATCCCTCTACAAAATGAACAACAGTTTGGGTCAAGAAAATTGCATCTCATCCTAAAAGGAATCCATGCTGCATGAGGAAGAAATGAAGAAAAGTGTAAGTATTGAAGTAACCCTTACTGTAGGATTTCCTAGACAAGTGGCAATAAAATGAAATCATATTTCACTTCTGCACTATTTATATTTATTTATCTTATTTTGCAAACTCTTAGTCAAATTATCTAAACAGGCCTTCTTTTTATGTTTTCTCTTAAGCATCTGCAATGTTTTTCTGTCAGAAACAGGATACTGGGCTAGACAAACCTAGAGTATAACCTAATAGAGAAGTTCTATACCCTCGCAGTAATGGAATAAAATGCATCTGAGACTTTCAAAGAGAGTAACAAAGCACATCAGACCATTTATCTTTATGCCAATTAAGATTTATTCTGTGGAATTTATTTCCTAGCAGTCTTATGTAGTTTTAAGTTCCCAAGTAAATGGTTCATTGAGCTGATTATTCTTTGAAAACATCTCATGTATAGGATTTTTTTTCTCATAAATTAATATATTTTCTCCTAATAGAAAAACAACAATTACCATCTAAATTTTTCACTAAACACATGCAAATATACAGAGGAACTGGGGTATTAAAAGAGACTCATTTCATTTACTTTTTCATAGACATTTTCAGCATTTATTTAAGTTAAGCTCTTCCTGGGTGTCCCTATAAAACAGTCTTGCCTGCACTGGATGTGAATGAGTGCTTTTGGAAAGCAAAAAAACAAAACAAAACAAAAAAAAAAACAACAACAACAAGAAAGATACCACCAGCACCAACAAAAATACACCAGGGGAAATCCAATATAACAAAACATCTACTGTAAATTGAGGTTGCTTATCTAAATATTAGTAAACTGTTAAAAAGAACAAAGAACTATATGAAACAAGCTTTAAATTAGGGCCACACAGCTTTGTATAGCAAGCTTACTGCTAATTGAAAATTAGGCAGAATTGTGGTTAGTTTAATGACAAGGCTAGAAAATGCACATTGGGCCTATGGCAAAGAGATACAAATCCAAAGACAGACAAGCTTTGCTTGATTATAGTGCTTACATCATGGTCATTAGAATTTAAACCAACTAACCCAAACACAGACATCATATCTTCATTTGATAGCTGCAGTCTAGTAAATAGTGGGAAAGGATGTTATGTGTGGAATAACCTAGCTGAAATGAAAACAGACATTCTTTTTGAACCTGTCTGGCATTGAGAATGAAAACTTCAAAATCAGGCAGTAAAGTGGGCTTATAAAGCCAGAGGCCTTTGATTTTTAAGGATCTGCATAGTGTTTTAACCAGTCTTTGTTTTTCAGGAAAACCACCTCAGCACCCGGGTATGAGGCATCCTTGTGTGCAGTCTATCAGTGTGCAAGATGTTGAATTTATCTGTGGGAACACATGAAGATTAGCAATGTCCTCCTTTGTGCTTTGAGTTCATGAGTCATTGTCAGCTGCTTACTAAATATAACCTCTTAACACTGCTTGGAATTGTAGTCATGATGGTTACATGGTGAGATGACTAGAGACAGCATAAACACTGCAACCTTAAAATTCATGCTATATGTATACATATATCTTTTAGTCTAAGAGAATAATTTTCTGATTTCCATGTTATTTCATGTTTTCACTTCATGAAGCACTGCAGTTTCAGAGAGTTTCTGCTCTTTTTCTTTTTTTTTTTTTTTTTTTTTTTTTTTTTTTTAAGAAAAAATTAAAAGATGTGAAATTATGGAGGAAAATTTCCTGGCATTTGTAGGGAGAACTGGTCACCATCAAGCCAGGCAAGACTGCTCTGTGGGGACCAGTTTATAAGTTACATTTCATGAATCAGTCACTGCTTCCATTTGAGAGTTTTATGGAAGTAAACTGAATCATGTCTTATGAGGCATCATCTCTTCTGAGATGCATTTTGCTTACATATCTTGGACACCATGTAGAAAATCAGACTGCTGACAACCACACCGATCAAGGAAGATTAATAAAGAATATTTAAAAAATCAAGAAATCATTCTTGTTAAGTAACCAATGCCTATAAAGAATATTAAGAAGGGTGAAACACTGATTCCACTGATATTGTACTTTTCTAACCTTCTAACTAGGTCACAAAGGATGAGACATGATTGAGACAGAGACTGAAATATCTGTTTATACAGGGAAAGCAGCATATTCAGGTATGAGTCACAATACTGTTGCAAAAATCAGTAATAAGAGCAGTTCCATCCCTTCCCACCAATGTTAAACCTATGCTGTCATTTGAAAAGAAAAGAAAGAAAAAACAAAGAACCCTAGACTGAAATGTGTTACTCTTACATATATGGCAAACAACTTGAGTCTTCAGAAAAACTCAAATTATGAAGCTATGTTACTTGCTGTCATTTTTTATAACTATATATCAGTTATTATTATTATTCAGTGTTACTTCATGTGCAATCAAAATACCAGATCACAAATCTGCTAGCTAATAAAGGGACAATGGAACCAACAAATCCTATTAGCCAGTTATGGAGAGTATTGTGTTACATGCAATTCCAGTCTTACATGTACTTCCAGAAGAATAAGGGGATGGAGCATAGTACAAGTTATAAGTTATATAATAAAAGTTGTCTCTGCAACTGATACCACTCTGTAACTGATATCCACTTTTGCTTCACATGCAATGCAGAAGAATATGTGGAAATATCTCCATTGTTTTGCAGCACTGGCACTGCACAGGTTCATGCTATACTCATGCATCCAGCTACTACTTATATTTTTCAAAGATAATTTTCACATTATGCTATATTTAGTGGCCAACCTGTTGTCAGCTCTCTAGTCTGCTTGATGAATTCTCCTCTGTTTTGCTTGATGGTGCATTAAGCAGATTTCCCGAGTTTTAGTATTCTGGATTTCTGTTGTCTTTTAAAATCAGCAGATTGTATTTCACAGGGCTAAGGCCTTGTAATAACTTGTAGCTTTTATCTTTCCTAATGCTAAAATAAATGTTTTTGAGTGCTGGACTCTTCTCCAGGGAATCCTAAACTAGAAAAAAATTAAAGACTGGGTGTTTTAAAAGGTGCCAATGAAAGCTAACAACAATAAGGGACAATTTATATAATATAAAAACATGAAAAAAATAATGTACAGAATGCCCACTGTAGTTCATTCACTGATTTATTAAATATATAAATAGAAAAAGAAAAACAAGGATATGCAAACAAAAAAGTGTTAATTGCTTCACAGTGCTATGCTGCAATGTAAATGTTTCAGCAGCTTACTGCATACGCTAAAAACACAGCCCAGAAATTGCTAGCTTTTTTAAAACTTTGCACCAGATAGTCTTCATGTCTATCCTTATATGCTCAAGATACATTCCCCTTCATCTTGTTCTATTATATATAGCACCACCCCATTAATAGGAAAGGCAGGCAATGAGGAGCATAGCTCTTTTAGAGACTTTTAGTTCTGCCAGACAGTGGAAGCTGAAAAGTTTTTTTTTTTGTTTGTTTGGTTGGTTGGTTGTTGTTGTTGTATATTTCTGGTTTTGTGGAAGAGCCTCCTGGCAATGGAAATGATGTTTAGAAACATATTCTAACACTTAAAAAGAAGTTGAGATTTCCAATGTTCAGTGGTAAAGAAAACTTCAACACCAGAATTTTTGCAAAGTATGACACTGTGACACCACTTAAGAGTAATGATACAAGGTACATCTGTGGGACAAAATGCAAACTACAAAATATTTAACACCAATGCTGTGCAAGGTTTTCCTTGCATTCATCACAGCTTTAAAATGCTAGTTCCAGACCTATGTGAACTCAACATTTTTCCGTCACACAGTGTTCATTTTGCTGAGTGCCAGTTTGCACCTTCTCACTTCACTGCTCAGGTTTCAGACCTGAAAGGTCTCCAGCTCTGCAATCACAGCACGGAATGGTTCCACTTCCTGCTCCCCTATTGGAAGAATTGTTCTCTTCAGTGAGAGAAAAAGAATAAAGAATGAGTAACATTGTGTTTGGGGCACATGGACACAATTTAGGGTAGCTGGTGGACATTTTCGTGAATATCAGCATGAAATAGAGTATCTGGAGATAAGCAGGACCATGAATCCACGAATAATGGAAAACTGAATTTGAGTCATTTCTCTGTGAATTTATTTCAAATCTGCCTTTACATTATTTGACCAGATGTAGCAAGTAATCATGTCTTTATTTGTTAATGGAAACACATTCTATAACATAGTCTATTAATGAAACACAGATGGTAATGAAACACAGTACATTACTATTTTGTCATTTAATTATGAGTTTTGTGATGTACTATAATTCCTCATTTCATCAAAAGTTTCATGGCTACATTTCTTCTCAACATAGGGACAGCTGACAACTTTTCTTTGGTATTGACTATAGCTCCTGCAAAGGCAACCCTCCTCCCTGGTGTATAGCTACAAGATAGTGGCAGTATATTGAGGAACCAAGGGAGGCAGAGACATGGAAAAGAGGATTGATAATGCCCAGTCCTCAGATGCAGCATCAGAGCAGTTATTGTAGATTATTTGTTTCCTTACTCTTCATTGCTGCTCCTGTATATCTATGGCAGAAATCTGGGCCATCCCCTTTCCTATTCAGTGTGTTCAAAGCAAAGAACATGTATGGGGGATAAGCACATCACAGCAATTCTCCTATGGTGGGTGAAACTAATAATTTTGTCCTTACCATTATGTTTCTGGTTTTCTGCACTGGTGGTGAAAAGGCTTGCTCTTGAATTTTGCAGAGAAACGGTGTCAGAACAATCGCCAATAATTGCATCAATGAAAGAATACTTGAGATCATATCTTATTACCTCTTTCATCTGATTACGATTTCCATACATTCTTAAAAATGAATAATAAATGTGAATAATACTTGATAATGAGTGCTGGTATGCACATTTTGGGTGATACTAGAATGGTAGTAGACATCCTTCTTAACCCTGGTGCTCTAGGTGACCACCAGCTGATGTAGACCAGGAACAAGGGTCTGCAGTAGGCAGTACTTAAAAATGATCTTCCTTGTCTATGGTACTGCCCTTTGTTTGCCTGGTTTGGCAGGGATTTGTATTAAAACCTTGCTTCATCTTTTATCCTTTAAATATTAGTTGGATCAGTGAGTAGGGAAAAATAATTTTGCTTCTGATATCTATACAGTTTCCCTGGCTGCACTTTCCAAAAACAGAGGGCTACACCCAGAGTTGGACTGGCATTTTTCTTTTAAACTCAAACTATCAGAGAGTCACAAGAGTGACCCCAGAGTCTATTTTTAAGAGTAACATAGATATACTGTGTCATGGATAGTTCAAAATAAATGACTTGAAGCAAACCTGCCAGGAAAAAAAGAAAAATCAAGTTGAAACCAAAGCGATAACTTAATTGTCAATGTGCCTTAAACGTTTGGGGCAATAACTTCTGTGACTGACAGTTCAGGAAATTTATACTGGTAAAGACTGAAGTCTTTATTTTTTGCATTCTTTTTATGTGCCCTTGACTGTAGAAATAAGAAACATCATACAAGCAAAGCAAAATATTTCAAAGAAGATAACTTAGGCGGGTGAGTTATTTTAAAATTTAACTGTTATGTGGCTTTTATAACACCTACTGCTCTGAAAAATGCTTTCAGCAAATCTATGTTTCATTATATCTATATCAGTTAACACTTGGCAAATAAACTACAGAAGTTACTTTTAAATAATAGGTATAGTTTTATAAAGGGTGCTGAGTAAATATTGTTGGTTAAATTAAATCATAATTTTGTGAATTAAATCATAATTTTGTGCTTCCAGGCTTGCTGACTTGTTTTGAGATGCACCTTGTCATTTGGAAAAATAAATAAATAAATAAATAAATCCCCAAACCCAAACCTTTTGAAAAGACGGACCTTTTCCACATTTTGAAAAATATCTCATGACTGTTTTGAGCAGTGGTGATCTGGAAAGAAAACAGATTAGAACATTTGATAATAGAGGAAGGAAATATTATTATCACAGCTTGAAATCTGTTAACAGGCCCTTCCAAATGGGGCAAACATTAAAGTCAAATAGAAACTCAATTACAGGAAGATTTTCAACTTGTCAAAAATAATTGCATTAATGTCAGCAATGCTGAGGGTCTAAAACAAGGAAACCATTGTACAGTGTCTCTAGAAAGAAAGATTAAAGGAATGCATAGCATAGTTTTAGTAAAAGATCCAAAAATGTTCACATTTATTTTGGTTTTAGTTCTGAGGCCAAAGACCACAATACTATATAAAACTGAAACATCAATCTATAAATTTCTGACAGATGTTACATCACACAAAGACTGTAGAATACTCAATAAGAGGAATCATTTGCTATCTGCTTTGCTCTGAACCAAAACTTGTAGTAAATACCATGTAGAGGGCAAAGATTCAAGAAGTTTGGAGGAGCCAGAGCTTTGAGATATGAAGTGGTCTGTGCTTGAACCTTTGGCTCTTATTACAGGGGAGTATTCTGCCTTTGCAAGTGAAGCTCCAGCAAGGGAAACTTTATTTAAGAAAATCTATTGAACTGTTATAGAAAACATACATGCCTTACTAAATAGTAAATTAAATTATTAATTAGTAAATTTTACTTACCTCCTACTACTTATTTATTTATTTTAATGTGTTCAGTAAGAGATATATCTTCAAAGGCAAAAGCCCTGCTTTTGCTTAGGTAAGAATTAACTCTTGCTGGCCACAGGAGAGGATCTTGCTTTGGTGGAACTGAAGAGACTGTACAATCTTTCTTTTTAATTAGCTCTCATTGCCCCACAACTTGTGTGCTTCTCCCTGGTATGAAACAAAGACTCTCTTCTTTCAGACTGTGATGCGGTGATGTGGTCCAAGGCCATATTTTGAAAGGTGTTAAGGTTTTTTTGCAGTTGTAGACCACAAGTCATTGCCCATACTCCTAGGCAGCAATGATATTTTATGTTATTTATATTACTAATTGCCCATACTCTTAGGCCACAAAAAGTTATTTTGCCTTAGGTACTCTTAACATGCAAGAGAGCTCTCATACAATTTAGTTGTAGGTGTCTTACTATGCTCATTAACTGTAAAGAAAATAAAAAGAGACTGGGCATTAAAGTTAAGTGTCTCAGGTAATAGCTTAATGTTAGGTATGACAAATCCAGAAATGGACAAGACATTGAAAAATGTCTGACTTCAGTTGAGCTAATTTGAAAAACAACTCAGGTATCTAACTGAATAAATAGTGCTTAAACGTGTTAAGAAAGTTTGATGTAAGAAACTATTTCTGTGTTATAGAGAGACCCACCAGAAAAAAAAAAGGGAAGAACATTCTTCAGTTTCAGCAGTGCACAATGTCACTCTAGTGAAACAAAGTGATGTTTCCTCTTCCTCTTCTACAGTAGCTTCGTGAATGTTTGGAGATTATACTAGAATAGAAAATATCTCTAAAAATCTAATGCCTGATTTTATTACTTTAAAAACCTATGTATCACTAATGTTATTGCTATCTTCAGTATTCTAGTGGAAAACCAACTAAAAATTAATAGTTTCACAATAGAAGAAAAACTCTTATGCTTTTTCCTCCTGATTACCCAGCCAAGACTGAGATGTTGAGTTCATAGTTCTGCTGTCTTCATAAGCAGTTTCTGTGTCCATTTTGAGAAGAAGCTGAAAGGACACATTGGGGTAAATTGTCAAAACAAAACATCAGCATCAGATTTTTTCTTTTCTTTAGCTTTGTGTTGTATTGTAAACAATATATAAACCCTTCAATGCATAAAAATATTTTTCACTGTCTTTTCTTTTTATTTTTTATTTTTATTCTTCCTCAGGGTATAATTCCAAAAGTCCGTTGTGGTTTGGACCTTTGTCTGGTCAGTACCTAACTTCTGCTGAAATTAATTGGAATTAGATTTCTATAGACAAGTACCTAATGAGATTTTTAGAAGTTCTTAGGCAGGTTAGACATTTTTGAAAATCTCACCAGAGGCCTGTTTTCAACTTTAAGCCTCCTAATATCTTTTCCTAAATGTGTAAGTAATTTTCACAGAACATTTTATGTCCTTAAATTAATTGCTTTGAGAGACTGATATTTTCTTCAATTTCTTCAATTAATTATTCCACTGAAATCTCTTCCCTCCTTCTTTTTTTTTTATTTTTTTTATTTTTTTTTTTTTTTGGGGGGGGGGGCGTTGTGTGCAAAACCAGGAGCTGATTATGCCATGTGATCGGAATGGCTCCTCATGAAAGTCTGTTTCATGGAAGTGATACAAATGTTAATTTTCCTTTAATCTTCACAAGCTATTGAAGTTGCACAGCATTAACACTCAATAGCTCATACCAATATTTTAATAGCCAAAGTGACATCCACACTGCAAAAGCCAGTTTTCTGCAAACGGCCAGGGTCAGTAACACATCTACAGGGCCAAACCAAATACTTTCCTAATCAGTACATTTCCTAAAACTAATTCATAGACCAGCGATGAGAAAGAAATGTTCAACCTCTTGTATTGTTTGTTTAAGAGTTAAAACAGGTCCTCTCCTAGCATCCTTTCACCTTAGAAAATCTGTTCTCATTTCCTTACACCAGAACTGCTTCCAAATGCTGTGTTTTGTTACAAGAGCACCAGAAACACCCTGAGTTTGTGCTAGCTATTTATTTTATTCACATCACAAAGAGATTTGCAGATCACTTTTTCAAAGCTGCACTGCCTGAATCTGGCTTGCTACACCAGGGATGTGTACATGTGCAGTGGTAACTGGGCTGAGTGACTGCTGAGCTAGGATTCAAGAAATTGTGGCTTAGTTTGTACTGTAAATCCCTTGGGCTCTCCTGTTACAAGACAGGGTGCTCTGGTAATTCTGCACCAGAAGCAACACATGGCCCTGTTAAGGCAATCAACTTTGCATTTCAATTCCATGGATTGCCTTTAAACTGCAGTGTTGGTGAGCACCATTCCTCCAGGGGTCGAGGGAAAAGCGTGTCATAGCTCCCTCAACCTCATGTGCTTGGATCTTTGCTGTTTGTTTGTTTCTTTAGAAACTAGAACATGGTAGAAAGGGGAATAATTTGTACCTCCTTTTTCTCCAGGTATGAAAACTCATTGCAGTGAGGAGGTACAGCGAGATGCAGGAGGCAAAAAGCAATCACAGCTCTAGGAACTCATTTCCTTGGGGACCAATAAACTGATTATTCCACCCACTTCCCACTCAGGCACAATTTTAATGGCATGGATCTACTGAGTATTGGGTTCCAAAGCTTTTGGGTAGGATTTACTTGCAATTTTGTCTAGTCAGTAGGGAGTAAGAGGTGCCCCTTGGGAGAGACCAGTTCTACAGCATTCCATGTAGGGGAGATGAACCTTCCTCCCACCCAGACTACTTATACTGTTTAAGTGCTTGCAGTTTAGGGGAACAGTGCAGAGGTTTGTAGGCACAGATTTATCCTACTCCACAGAAGACAGTTAACCTGAGGCAGCTTCAGCAGGGAAACTATTTGCTCTGAGAGGTGCTTCCAGAGAGTAATTAAGAAATTTAAGATCCCAATCACTCTCAGGGAGTACATATTTCTCATCAATAACTGCAGAGGTTAAATAGAGCAACCCAGGCATGTGTCTAACATTGGATGGGAGGAGATCATTCTATGGTATCTTGCTTTTCTGTTCAGTCTCACAGAGCGCTCTCATACTTTGGTCTCAGTGAAAGAAAAGCCCTCACCTGCCTGTGGAGCCTGATGTTTGCATATCTGTATGTGTAAATGGGCATTTGTGAAAGTACAGGATTTTGTCTCTTGGTAGGTGCTCACATACTTCAAGATTTGTCCTCATACATGTCAGATCATGGAATCATAGAATGGCTCAGATTGGAAGGGCCCTTAAAGATTATCTAACTCTAAACCCCTTCCATAGACAGAGATGCCACCCACTATATCAGGTTGGCCAACGCCCCATCTGGCCTTACCTTGAACACCTCCACATATGGCATCCACAACTTCACTTGACAACCTGTTCCAGTGCCTCACTACATTTATTGTGAAAAATGTCCTCCTAATGTCTAGTCTAAATCTATCCTCTTTTAGTTTAAGACCATTCCCTCTTCTCCTATCATTATCTATCTGAGTAAAGAGTCCTTCTCCATCTTTTTTATAAGACCCCTTTAAACACTGAAAAGTCGCAATGAGGTCTCCCTGGAGCCTTTTCTTTTCCAGCCTGAACATTCCCATCTCTCTTAATCTTTCTTCATAGGAGAGGTGATCCATTCCTCTGATCATCTTTGTAGCCCTCCTCTGGACTAGCTCTCACAGGTCTACTTTTTTTTTTTTTTTTTTTTTTTTTTTTGTGGAGATGCAGTACTCCAGGTGGGGCCTTACAAGGGCAGATTAGAGGGGGACAATCACCTCCCTCGCCCTGCTGGTCACACCTCTTTTGATGCAGCCCAGGATGCAGTTGGCCTTCTGGGCTGGAAATGCACACTGCTGATCCAAACCTTTCATCCACCAGAATGCACAAGTCCTTCTCTGCAGGACTTCTCTCAGTGAATCTATATTCTTGGCTGGGATTGCCCCACTCTAGGTGCAGCACTTTTCACTTGAACTTGTTGAACTTCATGTGCTTCACATGGACCCACTTCTACAACCTGTCCAGGTCCCTTTGAATGGCATCTCTTCCTTCTTTGGTATCAACCACACCATTCAGCTTGCTGTCACCTGCAAACTTGCTGAGGGTGCACTCAGTCCCATTGTTTATGTCATTGATGAAGATATTGAAAAACACTGGTCTCAAGACAGACTCCTGAGGAACACCACTTGTTGCCGGCCTCTACGTGGACATGAACCATTGACCACAACTCTCTGGGTATGGACATAAAGCCAATTCCTTATTTGTTGGATGGTCCACCCTTCAAATCCATATCTTTCCAATTTAGAGATTAGGATGTCATGTGGGACCATGTCTAAGGCTTTACAGAAGTCCAAGTAGATGACATCAGTCTGTCTTCCCTTGTCGATTGACGCAGTTACTCCATCATAAAAGAAAACCAGATTGGTCAGGCACTATTTGCCCTTGTTAAAGCCATGCTGGCTGTCACAGATTACCTTCTTGTCCTACATGTGACTTAAAGTTGCCACCAGGAGAATTCATTCCATGATCTTCCCAGGCAAAGAGGTGAGGCTCACTGGTTTGTAGTTCCCTGGGTCTTTCTTTCTACCCTTTTAAAAAATGGGAGTGATGTTTCCCTTTTGCCAGTCACCAAGGACTTTGCCTGACTGCCATGATTTTTCAAATATGATGGAGAGTGTCTTGAATGGGATTGTGCTCCTTCAAAGGAACCTTAGAAATGAATGGAACCTCCACCAACATTTAAAATCACAAATGATCAGGAGAAGCCCTATATACATTTTTTTTTTTTTAAATATATATATATATGAATGTATTTATACTTTTATGCCTTCAAACAATCAGAAATCTCAGATGTGCAAGGAAAGCACAATCACAAGCAAGCATGAAGCTTGCAAAGAAGTTCAAGTTGAATTTGAAACGTTAAACTATTTTTAGGTAAGACTGGCCACTTACTGTTTCAATCTTGTTAGAGCTACTTAACTCTTCTACTCACTGAACTCAGTGTTTCTGACTAACCATTATTATTATTATTCAGTCAGATCATATGCAAAAAAAATCAGGCAGGTTTTAATCTTTAATCAGTATATGACTGCAGAATATTAACAGGCTTGTAAGATACATTTTTTGGTCCTATTTTCTAAGGTTAATTTGAGTGAGTTACATAGAAAACTGATTGGAAGACAGCCTTCTATCTTCCCTTACTGTAAGAGAGACATTCCAGCAAATTACCAGACTACAATTTAGCAAGGACTCTTTCAAAATGTTGATAATAGATTAAATTATTTTGAGCGGAAAAGCATAAAGAATCTCCTCCTACTGACTAAAATTTATAGCTGTGGCTTACATAGTAGCTTAGCAGTTCACATATGGCTTATGTCAATGGCAGAAACCATGTTATTTTCTAAATCACATTGATTTGTTATGTGGTACTGAAAGATTTTAAACAGAATCATTGGCTATAAATTACAGAATCTAGTCTTCTACATTCTTATCTGTGTTTCAGATCCGTCAAAATGAGCCCAAGAGTCAAGTCTTCTATGTACACAATGCTACTAGTCAAAGAATGAGAACTAAGACCATTCAATTTCCTCCTTTTTTGGAGCCAAGCCAGGCTGACATTTTCCTTTCTGTTAGTTTTGGCAAAGAGGAAAGAGAGGGAAAACTTTACTGCTCTGTTACAGATTTTTTTTTTTTTTTAATTTTATTATTATTATTTTGTTTTTATTAAAAATGTTGAAACATGGGCCCTCTGTCAAAATTATTTTATTATTGAAAGCTGGGTGGGGTGAATGAACTGGAAACAGTTCAGAAAGCCATTAATGGTACTGATAACGGAGAATCCTATTCAGCCTCCACAGCACTGCAATCCTTAATTGCAATAAATTTTACTGAAATCTGGTGACTGATGTGCACGGTTAATGAATCGGTAAAGATTCAAAGGTTAATCTACTGGGAGGTAACAAGCTCTGCCCATCTGATATTGTAACCAAAATATGATATTTGTTAGTTACATGATGATATTTTTTGGGCATACAACAGAAAAAATGAGTTTTTATTGGCTGCAGATTTGTTAGGTCTCCAAGACCAAAACACTGAAAAAGCAACAACTCTAATGGTGATTCTTGAACCACAGACAAAACCTAAATATATCAGAGGTGAAATGTGACCCCCTGAATAAAATATATTGTCAAACATCAAAGGAACTGCCTGAGAAGCAGAGTGTTCTGTGAAGTGGAGTCACATGCATGCCTGGGAGTGCCCCCACTCCAGCTGGCGCCTGCCTTGGTCCTTGGCCCCTTCCCAGATGGTGCACCCCATCTCCCAGTAGACCAGAGAGACAAAATGACCATGCAAAATCTGGGAGGGGTGAAGGGAAGTGTGCAGTGAAATGTTACAAGAACTTCCTTAACAATTAAGTAGTTTTCTAGAAACAAACAAGCAACATCCAAACAGATTCAAAATGTAAGTGAAAACAGGAATGGAAATGAAACAAAAGAAAATTCAACAGAAAAAAAAAAAAGGGGGGGGGGGGGGAGGGGGAGATAGTGAAGGTGAAGTTAGGAGATCTTGTGATTATTGCCCTTGCTTTACTCTCAGAAGACCTGCATTTAGATCACCTGATCACCTTCTGCCACACCTGTTTTGTGACTTGTCCACAAATTTACACTCTCTGGGCCTAAAGCCTCCCTGTTCTCCCCCTTATACTACTATAGAAGTAGCTTCCAAACAGTGAAGATAAAACTTATAGAATCACAGAATGGGTTGGGTTGGAAAGGACCTTAAAGATCTTCTAATTCCAGCCCCCCCAGCCATGGACAGGGACACCTTCCACTAGATTCTAGGGTCCTGTTGCCCAGGACTCTATCTAACCTGGTCTTGAACACCTCTGGGGATGGGGCATCCAGAACTTCTCTGGGCAGCCTGTTCCAGTTCCTCACCACCCTCTGGGTAAGGAATCTCCTAACAGTTAATCTATATCTCCCCTCTTTTAATTTAAAATCATTCCCCCTTGTCCTGTCAAAAACTGCCCATGTAAATGCTGTGGCCTATGAAAGATGAAGACCTGGCAGGTATTTGTGATAAATAGAAATTGTGCTGTGAAAAAGTGTTCTCAGTGTCTTTGACAACCTACAGCTTGAGAGAGAATGCTGCATAGGCTTTCTACTTCCAGCTCACAGCAGAAAAACACTGTCTAAAGAAGATTGAGTGCAGTACCCATTGGCCAGCAAAGCCTAGAAAACAACTGCTGCCAGGAACCTGTGGAGCAAAAGCTGTCTTTCTGAACTTGGTCCCTCGTTTCTTCACAGCTCTTGGCAGGGGGTACAGCCCAGCACACAAGGGCTGCTCACAGGAAGACGTGGATCATGGAGGATCATAGAGCAGCCTCATCTGCTGCATTACCCAGTGTTCTTTGACAAATCCCTTCCCCTCCTCAACTCCCCCAACTTTCAAATAGGAATAATAACATTTGCTGAATTACCAGAGAGGCATGTTACAAGTGTGGACACTTAAGCAGTCATGTCACACCCAGAAAACTCCAGTGAGGGCATATCTTGATACATGCCAGGTCAATTAAGTTTTAGGACTTTTGCCTTTTCCTCCTCTCTTTATGTATATGGACCAAAGGTTTATGTATTGTATTAAATATATATTATTATTTTATACCCTGCTTTGATACATCTGTCTAGCACTGGGGAGATAATAAAGTAGTATAACCATAAATACAATGTAGTCTAATTTATATGACAACGAAGCAGAGTTAATGAATAACACATTGCTGTTCTGCAGCACTCTTACAAATAAATCTTAAGGCACGTTCTAAGCAGGGTGCTATAGGTTTATAACACATAGTTGAAAAACAAGAACTGATACATGTAGCAGCAAAGTGACTTTCCCAAGGTCACTCAGCAGATTAGAGGCAAGGCTGGTCTCTGTCTCTCCAAGGCCTCCCCAAGTCGTAAGACTCTATGCAATTCATTGCTATTGATTTGTCACCAGGTTGTGACAGAGCCAAGCTGTATACATTCTGGCTCAAGCTAGCACGATAAAGAAAGATCTCTGTGTGCCAGGGTGAAATCTTCCACTTCGGGACATATCAACACCTGCTTTCTCTTTCAGGATTTGCCAGGAAAACAGAACCACCATTTCAGTCCAAGTGAGATGCATGTTGCTAGAGAGCCAACCTGAACACATCCCAGGCTCCGGTCTGAAAGTAAATGTGAGCCAGGGATCATTCCCAATAGGCAGTGCTAACAACCCCCAGGCACCTTGTGCTGATGACCAAGTAGTTACCAAAGGAAAAGTGAGGGGCAATTGTTGTATTTGGAATTAACCCCCCGGTGTCTTTTGGGTTCTGAATTTCCTGGTTCTGGAAATGTCCTTCAATCTGTGACCATGTTGGTGATAGCGCTGGCAACTGAAGTGCTGAAAGATAATTGAAAGAGGAAGGTGGGAAACTGCGGCTGGATGGGCACTTCATCAAAAAACTGACTGTAGGCTCCTCTGAGGTCTTTCTGCTCTATGCTAGGCTTCAAAATGATTTGTTATAATGTGCTTCTGCATTACAATGTGATATTCTTTAGTAATGAGATAACTACAGGTAAACCTAAAGGCAAAATATTCCTGTAACAGGAAAAATCTGGTTACAATACAGTTTTATATTAATATAATCAACTTTCTATTTCAGTGGCTGTGGAAGTAAAATAAAAGATCTACAGGGTCTGGACCAGGATCTAAATACAAATTAAGATTGTGGGTCACAGCAACACCTTTGCTAAAGCACATAGCACAGTGTCATGCCAAATGCATGTCAATAGGTTAAGTAGCTAAATCTTTTTTTTTTTTTTTCTTCTTTTTTCTTTTTAAAATTCCCAACTAATAAAAATATTACTGCAGCACTTCCATAGCACTTTTCAGTTATTTTGCTCATTACCATCCTTGATGACATTATCCAAATTGTCTGTTCAACACTAATTTCATGATTTTCAAGCAAAAGTCTCATAAAATTTCCTACTCTCATCTGAGAGTAGGAAATCCAGTAGCTGACATAGGATAGTGCTGGTACATGATGCCAAAGGCAGATTCAGAACAGGTGACCTCTTCCTAGAGCCTCAGATGTCACCTCTACACCACTTCACCTGCTCTTCCCCTGCCAACCTTCATCTTCTCTCTAGAGCACACATTCAATCATATCACCTAGGCTCCCTTTTCCCATGAAAAATTGGACCAGATGATTTCTTGAGGTCCCTTCCAACCTTTTCCATGATTCCATGATTCTATAATCTCACACTATGGTGTTTTCTATATTTGAAGATATCTATATACATCGATATCTCAGGATAGGCTTATAAAATTAGAAATGATGAAGATCTGATTGCATTTTCAGGTTTTGCAAGATGATGATACAGGCAGATACTGATGATATTAATAGCATTAAAGATATGTTCTATCTTCTATGTTGAAGACAAACAGAAAATGTTAGAACAGAAATAATGGTCTGATTTGAGATGATTAGGCAGAACATAAAATTGGATGGAAAAGAGGTAAGGTAGCAAAGTATCATTTTCACTAAAAGAAAAGGTGAAAGGTAGACAGCTGAATTCTTTTTTTTTTTTTTTTTTTTCTGCTTTGTTAATATACATTGAATCCAGAAGGACAATAGGTAGTCAGCAGGAGATCAGCATAAGGGCTTGAAATAGGAAAAAATCATCTTTATACGTAAGCTCTTTTTTAGTGCAGCAGGAGGATTTATAATTTGAGAAGTAGAATTGGAAACTTTAGCATGGTAATTCAGAATATTTTGGGAGACACTGAGTGATTTTTGTTTTATACTTTATTACTTGTTCTGTGCTTATATTGAGATTAAATGAGGATAAAATTAAGGAATACCAACTAAATAATGAAATGTTATTGTCATGACTATATATTTTAGAAGAAAATAAAATTTATCTATGTGTTTTTTTTTTAACTATAGATGTATATCAAACAGATCAGTTATGAAAGGTAAAGGAGGATCAGTGCAGAAGGCTAGGCTGGGGTTATAATAACATTAAAACTGTAAAATAGTAAGTGTCAAGGTGTCCAAAGTAATCTTCAAAACATTACAAGAACTTAGCATAGTACTCGGTAAAGGCTCAGAGTTTAGAACTGGAATTCAGCACAGAAATCTTTGAATAAAATTGATACTTCTGAAATACCCTCTAGAAATATTTTTGTTTTAGTTTTGTAGTGATCAAATTTAGGATATTAGCAGCTGTTGAGTGACTCCATGAAAGAAGAGTGTCAAGGACACTCTTACGTACTGTCCTTGAGCTATCTTTAAGTAATTTAATGTCTATGCTCTAACCAGGCAATATCATGTTCAACAGCAAGAACATATGATGGATGATGCATGGTCAGAGTCCATATCCTGAACATGGTCACACACAGATCAGCTGTGTTCATCTACATTATCAGGCTGAGAATGTAATAAACTGATCCCAAACAGATTTTGGCTTGTGTGATCCTTGAGGGTATGTGAGGAAAAATAAGTCACTGTATCTTGAAAGAAAACATAAAGTTAGCAGGGTGATGAAAAGAACAACGGTTGACTGCGGCTCAGGAGCTGTCAAGATTGTGATGGAATGACAAAAGGACAATCATGGGATCTCCTTGTCAAGAAAAGCATAAGAGAAAAGTATTCAAAGAAATTCATGATAGATTTCTTTTCTGTTCCATTCAAAAGCTGCACACACACATGCACAACTATTCAAAATGTATATAAATTTATTAATGCACAGAATTTATCAGTCCCATGGTTTGTACTGTGAATAACTTGTCACAAATATATCTTACAGATGCAAAACTCAACTGTACGTATTACCACTAGCGAGAGATTCTCTGAACACTATTTTCTAGTTCAATCCATTTGATTCTGATTGTCAGAGGTAGTACTTGGTAGTTCTCAAAAAGCTTACTACATTTAAACTCACAGTTTGCTTTTCAACTGTTTGGCAGCTTATTATTTAAACAAATTCTGTCACAGAATTCTGTGGTACCAATGACACCATTAAGCTGTGATATTCCAAGTCAGTGCAATCCTTCCCTTGTGACATATTATGGTGCCATATGCAGAAAATCGAATTTCAGGAACAGACTGAGAGATCAGGTAGTAAAGGCAGATTTAAATAAAAAAGTAGACACATTATTGTTTAGTGTTAAATATTACATGGAAGCATTTCACTGAGCTACCTTCTGCTAGAAGATTTCTAATCTTCTCATCTTTTTTTTTTTTTTTTTTTTTTTTTTTTTAATCTCTCTTTTTTTTTTTTTTTTCCTCTCTACTGGCAGGGTTGTTTGCTAAAGAAAATCATACTGTCTAGCCCTTTTAATGCTTATCTACCATCAAGACACAAAACAAAAATAAAATTGAGGCTGCTTCTTTGGCACATGAAACAGGTGGAACATTTCTTCTTTGTCTTTGTCTCACATGAAAGATTGCTGCATCTCTGAACTTTAAAGCATGTGTCCTTTGGAGTACTGCCCCTTCCGCTGGTTCTCCACAAATATTGGCATCAGGTCAACTTCTTTCCTTGGCTTTGCCAATGACAATATTCCGTGGTTCAGTATTTCCTTTGTGTATCTGTGTCTGACATGATTTTCCTTGCATACAGAGAGAAATATACAGTATTCTGATTTGAATACTGCAAGTAAAGCAAATAGCCTGCACACTTTACACAGAAAAAAAAAATGCCATATGTAATAGTGAGAAGGTGTCCACAAATTAGTTTAAATATAAAATTTACTCTGAAATGGTCTGATACAAATATGGACCTTACCATATCCCAGTCACTGGACTGGAGGAAGATGGGAGGAAGAAGGCTGAGACTCTCCTTTTTTTGTTTAGATGCCTATGTCAGAAATACAAGTGCATCATTAACCACAATGCAAATCACTTCAAATGCTGATGCTGTCTTGTTTGTCCTACTTTATCTGTCCATATCCAGTCTCCTCTCTCCAGCTATTCACCAGGCACCAGTTCCCTTCCAAACAAGGCAAGGTATACACATATTGAAACTGAATGGACTTTTTTCATTCTTATGAACAGGTTCCTTATGACTAGTATCAGAGTCTGCCTGGAAAGAAAAAATCAAGTGCATATTTAGGCCTTCAAAAAGGCTGTTGTCCACAGTGGCATACTTTTAGTTCCACTGTTGGTAGGGCTAAGATTTGGACCATAGTAATGTGTTTTGGGATCTTCTTATATTTTGTCACCCTAAAGCATTCTAGTTTTCAGCCTGCTTGGACCATATCTTCTGTAATATTTAGAATAAGAAGTCCAGGATAGTTGCAAAGACTATCTCATGCTTTCAGAACTTTTTTTTTTTTTTTTTTTTTTTTTTTTTTTCCTAATGTTGGTGTTAAAATATACTTTAACCTTATATATATAAATACAAATGTAGTTATATCACACTGATCTACATACATGGAACATATGGAAAAAGACAAAGCTTGCAATGCGCTCAGGAACATCATTTTATTTTCACTTACAGAAGGAGTGGTGACAGTGAGTAGCTGTGTATATAATTGTATATTTGTTTTTCATTACATTTAATATGTTTATATTGCTGGCTCCAAGATTAGAGAAAATCTGCACAAGAAACCAAAGTGTTAAATACACACGTCTAGATTTGACATCAAATGTAGATTGCAAGTCTTCTGATCTCATTTTATCAGAAATTCAAATGATGATATCAAAACAGGACAAGAGGAGGGAAATAAAGGAAAAAAGTTTAGTACTATCAAATTGCAGGTCTGGACTAGGATTCGCCTGTCCAGCACAATAAAGTTCTTACTGTCTATGGGACTTCAGAGAAATCAGTCTTCTTACTTGGCCTTTGAAGTCACCAAGACACCATTGCCTGTGATAAAAGAGTTTATTTATAACTTGCTCAGCTTATGTGTTTTCCCACTGAACCAGCAGGCTTTTCAAGGTTTGGGGATATAATTTCAAGGGCTGTTAAACCTCTGTCAAAGTTTTGCTGGCCCCCTATGGAGCCTGACTATCCAACATTCTGTTTGCTATGACAGGGCTTCATGTGAAAGCATTCAGAAAACTGACAGCTTCAACTGCTGCAGTTTTTGTAACAGAAAGTGGCATTTAATCTGAAAAATAACATTAGCAAATCAGCATATAATTGGTTTTTTATTTCCTGCCTTTTTCCCCTTTTCATTTTGCTATCCTAGGAGATAAGACAAAGCACAATACTGTAAGTTCCTGATCTCTATGGGAAGATACTATTTATATATAACCTGGCAAACTACTAGAGGCAGGAATCAGGGATTTTAATATGATGATAGATGTTAGAACAAACCCTTAAAAGAGATTATAGCATAGAATGTAGCAATGTTTTAGGATAATATTGTAATCCTTCTGCCAGTTGATGTCAACAGCAAATATAAAAGTTGGCTTAAAATAGCTAAAGTGCTAGTTCTCACAGTGCTTGGTTTGTCAAGTCATAGCGAGACCATCTATTGTCAAGCATTTCATTGAAAACTCTGCCTAACCTTTTGCTGAGAGTTAACACCAGATCACTTGCTGTGGCCCACAAACCCCTGTGGTTTGGGAACCACAGATCCAAAGATCCTCCCAGTATAAGCAAATGCCAACTAGTTCAATGAAAATTCAAATCTGCCATCTGGAGCTCTGTTTTGAACTTTTTTTAAAAATATTTATTTATTTATTTTTATTTTTTATAAAAGCAGTCCAATAAATGAAATTACCAGACATGAGACTGACTTAAAACACAGAATAATATGAAAAATAATAATAAATGTGGGCTATTCTTGTGACTTGACCCCCCTTTTGAACTCTGTGGACCAGTACTTTCAAGATTTCCTTCAGGGCTGTGAGAGCTAAAAGTTTTCTTTCCTTCTTTCGAATTCAGGCCAAAACTCTCACATAATCTGACTCAAGATACTGGGGTTAGTGTAAGCACCACATTTTATGAGACTAAAGAAAAAGTCACGAAAGCTGTCCACACTTCTCTGAAAATAATTGTACATATGTTTACCTTCAGATACTAAATAGCATAGAGATAGGCACAGTGAATTAAGAATACTGCCAGCTTCGTAAAACAGCAGTTCTTAAAAATGGCCATCTGGGGGCAGACCAAAGGTCCATCCAAACCAGTATCCTGCTGCTGACAGCAGCCAATGTAGGGAAAGGTATAAAGACAAGATGGGTATGCCCTGCATCTTCCCTGGTTTACTCTTCCAGCCTCCAGCCTCTGTGGACTTCCCAGGTTTGAGTTTGTATATTTGTATGTTAATTCAGTGTATATTCCAGAAAAGTAAATGTAAAAAATAAAACAAGAAGGAAAGAGAAATAGGGACCATTGCACTTATTAAACTAAGTAAGGAATGCTAATGAAATAGCATGATTGTTTGCTTTTGCATTATCATAAGCTTGGCAGAATTAATGCACAGACTGTTATTACATCCACAAAAATATTGTATCAATAAGTGTTGTATTCAAGAACAGTTTCCCAGACTGTCACAGCTTTAACATGTTCTTCCTACTGCCTTCCGTTAACATTAATCAAGTTCTTTGTGAATGACAGAGTGCAGGAAGGTTTTTGTCTCACTCTTCTGTTGATATTTTGTACAATTTTGGTAGTTAGCATAACAGTTCTTCAGGAGATAGTGTTGTAGAGCTACTCTTATGTGTCTAACTTTTCCTCTTTTACAATGGAGAAGATAACAAGCCATAGAACAAAAGTACTTGGTGTTTGTACATATTGTGTGTAAAGTACCTTGTGTTCATTAAGCAAAAGGTTTTAGAAAAAGGAAAAGAAGTATTGTTGTTGTTGTAATGCTCTATGCTACTCCAAATGATTAAGGCAGTGTGAAGAAATTTGCACTGTGTTAAGGCAACTAAACCAAAAAATCACTAATGCTAGCTTTGATGTCAAAGACCTTGAAAAATATTTTTATGGAAAATAAATACTTTGTTCTTATAGCTGTATCTCTTTCTACTGTGAATCTATTAAAATAAGGAATTTCTCTTGTGGATTAGTGGCACCCCAGAGCTGATTTAGGCAATGACAACTTTGGAAGTCAATTTATATTTGAATAAGGAAATGACTCAGTATTTTCTGAAGTCTTACTTCAAAGTTCACTCTTTTACAGTTAGGTAAAAATGATATCACATCTTTAGAATGTTAAATAAAACAATTGCACTGAGGCCAGGATTTGCTTCTGATGGTGCTTTAAGCTTATTTTTCATGTGCATATACATTTCCCAGGATGATTTTTGTCATAGCTGGAAAATTAGTGAATAGCATGATATACATGTTCCCCAGTTCTGTGACACCTTTTGTAATACTGCACATCATTCTGTTTTATGTTGCAATACATATAACTTGCCTTCAGTGTGTTAGAAGTAGTGGTCTTATGGTTTATGAATCTCCTGACATTACATCCTATTATTATGTTAGCTGGAATAGGACCTTCAAGTGAAAGTGATAATAAAAAAAGATGTTAGCCAATAAGATTTCTTCCAATGGTCCAGTGACAATGGAAAAGGAAATATTTTAACAAAACCATGTTAATATAGACCAGAACCAATGCAAATAAAATCCCTAAGGAAGACTATCTGAAGAAACATACCATACTTTTGGCATAGCGTACTTTACTACATGCCCAACACATTTTCCATGAAGCTCTTGTATATTTTCTGTATGAAAATCTAAGGCATAAAGTCTTACATTTAACAGTTGAAAAAATACAGGAGATTTGAAACAGCAACAGTTCTGCTGTATGCCTTCAGATTTTTTTTGGCAATTGGATCTGAAGCAAATGATCTATTAAAAAAAAAAAAAAAAAAAAAGAGAGAGAGAGAGAGAGAGAGAGATGATGAATATGGTCATATAACATGATTGGGGTCTTTCTTTAATAAGTGGAAATTTTGTGTGGACTATAGAAACACACAAATATTATTGTATTATTGTTATGATTACTATTTTCATTGTATCTTGGCACTGACAAATTTATGGAATCTCTCGACTATTAGACTGAATCCTGTCTCCTTGTGCCACCATCCCCTTACATGAGGAACACAGAAATGCTCTCTAAGCGGTTACTGCAGACCACTGTCAGCAAGGTTGACAGTATGTCTCTTAGTATATCACTCTTTGGCAACAGATATATACTAAGATGATAAATGAACTATGCAGCTATCTCAGACACTTTACCATCATATTTATCCACCTATTTTGTCCTGTTTTGCTTTACATTGTGAAGTGCCATAGTGATTTTACATATGCATGGTTGACTATTTTTAAACCTTCAACAATGTAACTTTGCAGGCACTCAAAGGCAGGCACAGGTCACTCACATTCATGAGTGGGTTGTGCTGCATGCAGACACATCCACAAGCACATAAGGGAAGCCCACTGCACTAAATGGGAATTTATGTCCTATTTCTTCCCTCCAGATAAACAGAGATGAATAATCACAAATGTATCAGTTTCAAAGAGTTTAAGAGGTGTTTCAACAGCCTACAGACAGTTTATTACTACTCTTGGCATATTTTGAAACTGTAATTATGGAAGACTTCCAGAAAATCTCAACTTGACTGTTTGAAGAAGTCAGAGGTAAAATGTGCCTGGTAAAAGTAGAGATCCCTTTGCTTAGTTTAAGCTTCAGGCAGAATAATGCAATGACAAAACAAATGAAGCCTCATTCAGAAATGTAATTTGTTTAAAAGTAATCAGACAGAGATGGCCACAGCTGGAAGAATGAAAGAGCTCAATATTTTAGGCAGGAAAACACTTTATAAAATGTTGTAAAATCTAAACAAGTGAAGTGTTTGTGTAATCCAAATCAAACTGTTAGTGATATTTGTCTTAAAACATTTATCAGCAACATGCTGAAGCTTGGAAAGTTGGTTGGAAGCATGTCTAATTTAAAAACACACACTAAGCTGACATTTTTTGAAAAGTTGCAAATGACATTAAATTTAATATAATTAAAAAAAAAAAAGTTTGATAAAAGGATTTATCTATAAGTACACTGTATGCAATCAAAGTGCCAGTGTTTGAAAACAGAAATACACTGAGCCAAGGTACATAAAAGTTAAACTGATGTCTTTATAATGTTATAATATGTTCTTACCTTGCAGGGCTACATTCATTAGTCTCCATAAATTCCATGAGTCTTTATTACAGAGGGGAAAATGTACTTTTTCTTCTCTTAATTGTCAACAGAATGCTACGAAACATCTCTCCATTATAATTAAGGTTGTGTAAAAATAATTATTTAAACCACCCGTAAATCCTTAATTCCATTCATTTTGGTTAAATACCTGAAATAAGTAGAGGGTTAAAAAGATTCAGGGAGACCCTGGTGAAAATTAACATTACAGTGCTTTTTATTTCTTGAAAGAGACAATACATGCTATATGCATTGCTTTTTATATCTCTATCATCTGATGCTAATGTTAGAGAGCTTTAATTTTCCCATATGACGACATCACTGAGCAATTATAAATTGCAATCATTATTGAAAAGATGAATCCACCATGCTTCTTTATAGAATCCTCAGATGATGGAAAGATTATATCAGCCAGGTAGAGGAGACCTGTATCTTCTCTTCAGCCCATTTCAGCCTAACATCCATCTCATTCTCCCTCCCCCTTCTCTTACTCCCCCTCCCAAAATAAAATCCACCACCACCAAAAACCAAAATCAGATTAGAATTTGAGCAAAGAAATGTTAAATCCAGGAACACATGCACAAATCTGCAGCTGGGGCCAACCTTACTCTCAGATGAACTCTAATGGTGAGCCACCGCAGCTACAGCTGGGGCAGGCCAGAGCAAGAGTCTGATTGGTGTGGTCCAGACTGTGTAGCCACGTGTTTGTTGAGTCCCAGGAGGACCCCACTGCCCAAACAGCAGTTTTGCAAGTCTCCAATGTTAAATGAGTGCTCCTGCTTAGATGCTCTGGGTCTGAGTCTTCACACTTAATTTTAGGCAATTGATCAGCTAGTGTTTTTTAATAATGAATGGATGTTTTAAAAAATTAAACACAAGGGAATTGACTCTTGGCACTTGTGCTACCAGCAGTTCCAGGAAAGATTACTCTGCTGCATCAGAAAGCGTCATTCCAAATGAGGTGTCCAGATGTTAAATTTATACATTATCTTCCTGATTTCTTCCCCTATGCTTAGTTCAGCTTTTCAAATATTTTATCTCCTATCCAGATATTCACAATCTTCTGCTTCATGGGGAAGCTCATGAGCTCATCATGTCTGCAGTATAAAAACTGGAGAGACTAGTTGCTGCTACAGTTTTCAAGTCTTTAATTCATGATATAAGAATATAAGTTATTATATTTAAACCATTTTGTGCAAAGTACTTCATAAATAGTCTGGCTGACATAAAGATTGTGCCATTTAGACAGCAGAATAAATGCATAAGAAATATTATCTTATGTTGTAAACTTTGCCTATGTATGTGGAGTACTTTTAAAAGCTGCCAATAAATTGTAACAGATAGCTTAACACTTTGAAATGCAGTGGAAAAGCCAATTAAAAAATATCTTGGAGCAGCACTTGGAAATACTATGAGCCAGTTGGTCAAAGGTTGCTTTTCAGAACTCATTCTGAGCTTACTAATTTTACCATTAGCAGTCAATCAGAAAGACTGCAATGAATAGGAGTATTCGTAAATTACTTTGGACTAACCCTGGTGTCATAACCAAGGGTACTCAAACTAATGCCATCCCTGTGAAGGAAGTGTCTGCCCAAGACTTCTGTCATAAGAGACAAAAGTGGGAACTAATCATGAAATGTTTTCACAAATGTTTTTCTATTTATTTTCTTCTTCTCTCTCTCTCTTTTTATTTATTTTTTTATTATTATAATTGTTAAATATATGGATTACAAGTTGGCTGGAGCCTGGGTATGGGATCTGCGTTGTGCAGAGTAGGGAGGTCCTAACTGATGGCTGGAATTATTCAGTGCTAAAATGATATAAGTGATAATTCATAACATCTGCGTTGTCCTTCAGGAAGTATTCGTTTTATTCCAAAATATAAATTTGGCATATCCGGAGTTTTCAAGTGACACAGTTTGGCTATCTTGTTCTGCTGGTGGGTGAATGATAAATTTCAATGCAGGTTTTTGTGTTCTGCTAAGTTGATGCACCATCTTTTAACACTTCCCTAGCTGTCAAGCTCTTAGAAAGGCCTCTGTGTTCCCTGTCACTATTTTAACAGTCCAGAAAATCAGCTTTGTAAAAGTGCTTTCTTCAGAGATGCAAATGGCAGAATGAGCACCTATCAGGCAGGTAGCAGTCCTAGTAGCAGATTTCAGTGCTAAGTCTGCACAAGTGTCATCTTTCTGACTTGTCAGAGCTATGAAAAGGCAGTCAGTCATGGCCACTTTACGTGGAAACAGATCTCACCTCTCCCTCATTTGCTCACAATATTAAGTCAACTGAGCTTCACTGACTTCTTGGTAACTTCCCTCTGTGAGCCCCTGTGAAGGGGAAAGAAGCTTTTAACATTTCACCTGGTTTTGCCCATTTTTTTCCCCACAGAGATATGGACATGATAAACTGGTGAAGAGTGGTCTGAAATACAACTTCCTCTATCTTTTACCTCAACAGACAGCTCTGTGTTCTCAAAATCGGTCCAGGACAGTCTCTGAGCAAAAGCCTAAAAATGACATCACTTCCATCTCTATTCTATTCCATTTAGACATGCATTATACTATCCATAAGCTTTAGCAGTTAAACAAAATTATCCTGAATTTCTCTTTTAATGTCTTGAGGAAATATTTATAAAGTAACATGGACAAAAAATATGTGGACATACAGAAGAATTAAACATGTTTCTCATGCCTCTGACTTGGAAAAAAGCAGCCTTTGGTAAGACATATAAATGCAATAATACAGTACATTGTGTTCCTTGTCAGCACATTTTCTGAACAAGTTACCAATTGAAAGCATCATTTTACATTCTCATCTTTTATTAGCATTCAGACTGATCTAAAAATGCTTGGGGACCTCATATAGCTTAGTCATGGTGAAACATCAAAGTAGACTGGAGATTAACAGTGTAGACAAGCACATGGATCTCAGGGAGAACTTCAAACAATTTGAGTGATTTGGTCCAGCTAAAGTTCCCCAAGGAAAACACCACTTTTTATATGAAACTTGACCCTTGAAAAGTATTAAAATATTTTTAACATGATCACCTCACTATCTGTTGTTTTATAGCACTTTTAGAGGTCTAACCCATCATTTCTAAAAACAAAGAGACTTCCTGTCTTCAGTCAATTGTTTAAGAATGAAGAGTGCCAGCTGATAGATCTGATTGTGGCAGGAGCAGCAAAGGAAGAACGTTAAAAAACAGAAGAAAAATCCTACTCAGGGACATGCTACAAAACAATGTTGTTGGTTTCTATTTTTTATTTTTAATGGTTAATTTGTAGGAAATACTTTCAAGATTTAGAAAGAAAAATGTCTGTTTAAAATTCCTTATCGGTTAGATTTATAATGATATAGATTGCTTCAGGCTGAGAAAAAAAAAATAAAACTGGCGTTTCTTGAGAACTGGATAAAAACAAACTGTCAAAACCATGTTTTCCTGTATTTGAGATAAAGCAACAAGCCTTTTCTTCAATAGTATTTACAAAATCTGTTTCAGTCAGGTTTGCTACAAATATTCATGACTGCTTCTTCCTCCACAAGGAAGCTCTCAAGTGGGAAGAACTGATCAATGCACAAAGTTATTAATGGCTACACAACACAAATTTTCCACCTTAGCTCTCATAGTCCATATTTGGAACCAATGTGTGTATTTTTTTCTGGAGAAAACCTCTGATTTCTCAACCTAGGCTAGTTTCCACTGGGCATGAACTACACACTACATATTGTAAGCTAAGTATTCTTTACCAAGACTATGAAATATGTAACTAATGTATTCACCATATTGGGAGGATATTTAGTGGCTACAAGTAAAACTCTTGCATCCCTATTGATAATTGTTTAAAACAGAGCTACAGCTAGCTATATATTGAATGAAATCCTAGCTCCAGAGAAGTCAGTGTTACTTTTGCATTTGCTTTCGACGGACCAAAATCCTTCTGTTCTTGTTTTCTCTGACTTGAAAACAGATTTTATCTTCTGGAAGTTCATTGAACTAAGCATGAAGAGCACCTTCAAATCCACCAGGTGTAAAATATTTTGGATAATAAATAGACTTCTTGAACCTCTAGGGAAATAGAGAAAGGTAAATGGGAAAGAATACAATCCACTTTCAGTTGGCCTTTTTTTTTTTTCTATGTATTTATTTATTAGATTAGCAATAAGTACTGATTTCCATCAGTAAGTAACTTATCTTTATCAGGCAGCATTTAGTAATGTTTTTCAGAGATGAATGGATGTCATGGTAGTATGGGGCAATGTTATAAACCTGAAACTGAAATTTCAACCCACAGCTTTATATTGACCCAATGGAGAGGAGGCTATATTCTAATATTATCAAGAAGCTACGTGTCCTCAGGTATTTTCTTTTTGTTAGTACGGTAGAAAGAAAAGATTTCAGTAAAACATTACACATAGCACAAAATTATTAAGCTGGAAATTTGCAATACATCATTCATTTCTTGCCTCCTGTGCCCTGGCACATTTCGAAAGGAATTAGCAATATTTACTGGTTACATTGGATAGGTTCAACTGTAATTGCCCAGCTGCCATCTGCTGAAGTGCTCACAGGTGAGAGCCCAGAGTCAGGAAGGTTTTTCAATAAAACTCAATCCCTTGTATGATCAGAGTCTGAAGACAGTTGGCACTTTGTGACTCACTCTTCATGCTTTAAAAATTTCCATTTTTTGTTCTTGTGGAAAGGAAGATTTCTCTGTGATCAAAAAGAAAATTAGTGAAACAAACAAACAAACAAACAAACAAAAAACAACCAACAAAAACAAGCCAAACCAAAATATTTAAGTATTGCTAACATTACTTTTTGCTGTGCTTTACCCTACAGGAAAACAAACAAACAAGAAAGCAGAAGATCACTTCATAGCTGGTGATCTCTCAGGACCCCTTGGCCCTGTCTTTTTGACCTCACCCTGCAGATCACAGCCGCATGAGGAGTTCCTACCAGCAGGCAAACAGTGATGCCGGGCAGGGCCATTTGCATGCTGGATGGGCTGCCTGGTGATGTGGAAGAGTAGTGCAGTAGAGAAACCTTTCCATGTCAGTCAGAAAGAGTGACCCAGCTGCAGTCTTTGAGTAGCTGCAAGGATTGAGATTCCACAGACTCTCTGCCCACCCCGTTGGTTTGTATTGAACCTGCAACAGACAGGAGTCCCTTTGCTCTGCAGCAACTCCCTACATTTCTGTAGCTTCAGCAGAGAAAATACAGCTCTTCACCTCCTGCGTACCTGTACGGGTTTCTAGAAGACATTGGTCTCTACCACACTAGGCCAGGGCACAGCCTCTTGCACTTAGCCAGAGACAGAATGGGGTGGCAAGATGAAGGCAACATTTCTGCCTATTTCACAAGGCCTTGGGCAGCTGGCCTGACAAGAGTTGCTGTCAGCCCTGGCAGGGTAAGCCCTGCTCATTCCCATCTCCTATTTTACCTCTGTACATAGCAGTTCATAGCAGAAAACAGTCCACCTCAGGGGAAGAAAAACTGGCTTTTGAAAAGCTTTAGGCTTTGGGTTTGTTTCTTTAAAACACACACAGAAAAAAAATATATTCTGAATGACCAAAATACCTGTTCTATGCAGAATCTCTACTTACGATTCACTGCATAATTAGTCTAATTGGCTTCACCCTAAGCAGAAATATTATGTCTACCTCAGTAATTTTATGCATATTTACCAACTCAAATTGCATTTCCAGAAATAGAAAAGAGAAAGAGCAAATCAAAATTACCCTTAAACACCTCACTTGTTGGTTCACTACTGTTTTTTTGTTTTGTTTTCTTTCTTTTCTTTGGGACTTGATCCTAGAGACTTTCCTCCTGGAAACACCGTCTTAGAAGATGTGGATCTCTACTCATCTAGCAATGCAATTCAGTTACAAGTTAAAGCTATAGGTCTAGCAATATTTTATCTCAAAGTTCCTCTGGTAAGAAGCATAAGTATATATAGCATAAAAGGCAGCCACTTCTAGTTACTGAGCTATCAGATCACTGAGCAGGTCTAGATATACTGAAAATGGTGTGAGAAAAACTCCAGCACTTTAAGTGCCAGAACTCAGCCAGGGAACTTTGGGCCTATCACCCAACATTTGTTAGATTTTTTTACTCCCACCTAACAAATGAACCCACATATGTTGTTTGACACCCTTCTTGGTCCTAGTCTTTGCTTTCTCTCCTCCTCCCCAAACTTTTTTTTTTTTTTTTGGAAAAGGCTGAGGAGAAACACCTTCACTCCTCCAAACACAGTGAGAGTAGCAGGTTCCCTAACACTCCCAGAGCAGCTTTAGTTCAAATGCTGCCACAGCAGCAAACAGGTCTGATGAGGATTAACACCTCCTTGTAATTGGTGAATTTTGATCATTTACAGGAGTGACGTTGCTCCCATTGCTCTCATTGATTTTATTTCATAAATCCCAAGTGTGATATTATCCCCCTGAAGTTTAAATGCTTTTTAGGTGGTGGGAAGGATGGTGAAGAGGAAGAAAGTGGCGAGCAGATTGCACAGTCCACTCTACATTTAATATTCCAATTTGTGTGTTTTATTTCAACTTTTTCTGGCTTAGGGTGGGTAATTTTCATCTTCACCTCCATTGCTTTCTGTAGCTTCCTTCAATTTGTGATGTGTTACCCTGCTTTCTGCTATCTGTCTTTGTTACGTATTTAGAGGTGCTGGGATTCAGTTGTAAAAGAGGTCACACAGAGTTCAGAAATGTTTGGGAAGGAGGAAAAAAAAAAGCCTAAGAGAGATCCCCTATTTTTCTTTTCTCCACAGAGGGTGCTGATAGTTCTGCGATTTGCAGAGTAAATGTTACTGGGGCCTAGCTCTGGTATGGCTTGTCCTTACGCACTCAGGACAGTGCAGGGTTGCAGTGCTGTGTCCTTGCACGATATCAGGTCTGCCAATGAGCAGTGCAAGAGTAGTGCAGGAAGATAGACTGGGGGAGGCTGCGGGGAGGATGGGAAGAGAGAGAGTCTATCAGTCCAAAGCAGAATAATTAATGTAATCTTCCTGTTACTAATCTGACCAATTCATATCATCCTTCTCCTCCAAACAAGCTGCTGGATGTCACATTCTCTTTTTTATAGGCTTCCTGTAGCCATTAGCCCTACGTCAGCTTATGCAGTATATCATGTATTCTTTAAAAGTCTGCATTCATTTGAATGAGTTCCTGAGTTATTAGTTCCTCTACCCACCCACTTCTCTCTCCCCTTCACTCCCTCTGCCCCAGGTAATCAGCAATTGGGCAAGACACTCGAAACACCTACTTACAAAATTATCTATCTAGGAGGATGTAAGAGGTTTTGTGTACATACGGAAGAAGACCAACAACAGTTGGCTGGATAAAACATTTACACATAACTTCTGGCTTTCTCTCAGGCAGAGCTTTGCAAGGGATTTATAGGTCAGATCAGCTCAGCAGTTTCAGCCTATTGCCCACCCTACCTTAACAAAGCTTGCGTGTGTTTGTACAGCTGTGCTCATAGCTGTGGGAGTCCCAGGGATCCCACAAGCCTCCAGTTCCTCTACCTCCCCTTCATCATTTACCAGCACACAAATGTGCACAGAATGAAACTGTAGAAAACTGTCTGACTAGCAGGTTAAAGGCCCAGAATTCAAACCCTGTTTATTTTCTTTGCTTGATTTCCTGCTGCTACAGTGAGTAAAGGGTATTTTTTCTCCTTGTCTTTTTACCTGTTTGTCTGTTACTGCCTGGCCAAGAATGAAAGAAACCATCCCTTTTGTGCTCTTTTAGAGGACTTCAAGGGACATACAGTCTGGGTCTTCAGTGTTTTGTTCTGGTTTGGGGGCTTATTATAAAATAGAGGTGGGCACTCCCAGAAATAAAAAACATCTGCACCTCCTGAAACTTCAGAGTGAGGAGGGGAGTTGTTTTAATTAGTATTAAGGCAATTCACAATTAATCCAATAAATGCTTGATGCTGAGCAGTTTAGAGGTCGTTAATATACCTTTTTGAACTGATGCCATGAATTACAAAGTTTGCCATCTGGGGAGGTATTACATTTGAAATAAAATAATAATAATAACATAAAAAAGTCAAGATGTTTCTGAAAATTAGCTAGCAAATTCTGGTCAATCTTCCATTAATTAGGATTAAAAAAAAAAAAAAGGAAAAAAAAAGGTTCTTAAATTATATCAATTAACCTAATGAAGTCCAGAACTCAGGATTTCAATAAAATATTAACTTAGCTAGTGATTTCAAAAGAAACTCTATTTGTATTTCAAGTATTATTGTCATTCCTAAAGTCTGATGCCAATTTGATAAAAGATCTAATTCAGAAAAGTATAAACTCTACTAACACAAGAAATTAAAAACTGTCACATTTTCAAAGGATCCTATTACTCAGTACTTGCAGACATTTCTAATTAGAGAGCTGTATTCATTAACACTTGATATGTTAGCAATCTGCCAAGTTTTTTTCCTTTTGTCTCTCAGGCATTTAGGCCTCCATTCTGTGGTGAGCTAAGTGGCGACGCACATCCACGTCCAGGCTGGCTCTGAGGGCAGAAATTCAAGCAGAGGGAGTGGGAGTAGGAGATGGACAGGCTCTGTCACAGACAGCCTGCAGAGGCAAATCAAAGAGACTTTTAAGTTTTTACTCTTCTGATCTTCACTCCTATTTTGTTATTTTAATTTCATAACTTCATAAACAAGAAAAGGAAAACAGAGACCTCATGAGTTGTTTCCATTGACACCTGCTTAATAAAGAGAACTCACCAATCATTTTGAAGATAGATTTTGAAGTCACTGGTAGAGGATTAAAAATCATGTCACTGTTTCAAAAATCACATTGTTTTTTCTGATTAGAAAGAAAGTGAGGCTTCAGGTTCTGTTACAGCACTCAGAAATACATGGGTAAATCTGGCACATTTTAAAAAGAGAAATAGAAGATCTCAGTTGCTATATCTTTCCTGGCCTGTTCTTATCTACTGTTTTAGTTATTTTTTCTCAGATTAACCCACTCTTTACACATCAGGTAAGATGCTTGCCAGTTAAAGCAAAGTGAAAACAGACAGAGGAGACATGGATATGCAAGAATGACCACATTAAAGTTTTGCATTTGAGAAACCCCTGGGAAGTATTAGGAACACTGCACTGAGAAATGTAATTAAAGTTAAGAAATCTCCAAACACAGTATTCTTCCAGGCAATCACCTATACTACTGCTATACTGAAGTTTTGAAAATCTTGAGATTGACTTAGAAGCCTGAAGTAAGAAAATGCATGTTAATTCTTGTGTTTGTTTGTTTGTTTGTTTGTTTTGTTTTTGGTGGGAGTGGTGGTGGGGAGAGAAGTTACCTTTTGGTTTTAGGTACTTTTTCAGGTCCATATTTTCAAGATTTCTGCTCAGTTTCAGTGGCTGAAAATTCTTCTTCCTTTTACAGTTAACTTCCTGAGTTAAAATGTTTTGTCAACACATAGTGCCATCGCTTTAGGCCATGGGGGGCTGGAAACAAAAGCTTCATGCCTTACTGAATCAAAGGTCCTGCTTAGCAGGTGACTACACAAACTGCTTATTTCCACTGACATATGCATAAGAAACCTTCAGGAGATCTCTGTTTTTCACACTCCTGTTTCTTGACTTAGCAGAGAGTCTCTACATCCTGGGAGTAAGTGCAGAGACATGGCAGAGATAAGACAATAAGACTTTCATTGTCAAAGCTCAGGATAAAATGAGGGGGGGATAATATTCAAACAGCAGTATAGATTGTCGAATTCTTTATATTTTCACTAAGGAAGTAAGATAAACTGTATTCACTGCTGAAAGTATGAATAACTGAAGAAGAAGCTAATCTTTTTGAGTTAATGAAGAAAGTTAGATTATAAGCAGACAGTACAGGAAAGGGGTGAGGGACTGGAAAACTCAAGCCCTTCCCCTGAGATACATTTGGAAAAGATCTGTGGGAGAGCTGAAGGAGTTTTTGTTTGACTTTCCATTTGTTTGGTTTGTTAGACTGCAAAACAGAAAAAGGACGTGGGTATAATAAAAATCTCTCCAGTGTTACAGAAGATCCACCTCCCATATTAATCAAAACATATGAAGATAGACATTTAAGTGCAAGAATTTGTATGGAATTGCTAGAGAGAGGGAGTATTGCAAACATCTGGAATTGAACAAGTCAGTGAACATGGATTAAGCACAAATGTGTTTGGGAAAAGATGAACATGTTTGAAGCCTCCTCTTGCCATGCATGCAAAATCCACGATGTGCTGTGCATCCAGCTAAGTATTCCAATGCTGCAAAACTAAAGCTACATGTATTTCTGAAGAACTCTCGAAGCTTAGTCCATAATTTACTCAGGCCAAAGAAGTTTCATTTCCTTTTATTAATTTTCCATATACCACTGCATTTTAGACTTGCCTCACTTACCTGAATAACAAAGACAAAAATATTATAAACACAGGAATTAGAACCACATAAATATGCTACCTGCCACCTAATTACTTCTTTTGTCCATAATGAGTCTAAAAATATAGGAAAATCCAAGTATGCAATATTTTTTCACCAAATTCATGTTTATACTGATTATAAGGAATATATCTTGTCAGGAAGCTTCCATCTGCTTGCAACACATAATAAAATACACCTACAAACATGTTAATAGCTCTCAGAGCACAACTGAAAGTCTGAATTATAATCTGCTTGTTTTCCTCACACTCCTATGGAGCTACACATACAGTCTTCATAGGTCGTCTCCAATTATAGGCTTCTAGTAGGATTGGAGATATTTGGCTTCTGAAGGGAAAATTTGTTGTGACTGAATAATAATCCTTTTGTCATGCTGCTATCTTGGGGATAACATTCCTGAAGAACAGTGGATAATACAATGAGTTAGCTTTTGCCATTAGGTCATCCAAGTACAGGAATATATCATTTAGTAGATCTGTCCAATACAACCATATGATATCAGCTCATATTTTTGTAAGTTAAAAAACACATTACAAAGAAGCAATGAAGTTGCTAGCAATGAGATTGATAGCAATGAGATTGATAGCAATGAAGTTGCTATCAATCCTAGAAGAGAAAACAAGTACAACCACCTTTAAGATTTATATCTGGCATTTGTGAGGTTTAGAGATTCATAGAGAACTCTGTAAAACCTTTATAATTAGTAAGTGATACTATTCTCATGTTAGCAACAACTAGATGAAAAATTTGTTCAATCTTTCTTCTTTTTAAGAAGGAAAGTGCTTCACTTAAGGCTCATTCACCTTGTATTCTTCCGAGTTTCTCACTACCAATGTAGCTTTTAAACCTATTCCTGTTAATCCATTGTCATCTACACCTTGATTTGGAAAGGCTACTGAAAATACATCATACTAGGGAACAGGGTTTGGTGATTGGCAGGCATAACTTAGGAATATTTAAAAATCTAATCAAAGAGACACAAAAGAAGCAGGTATTAAACAACAACAACAACAACAACCAAAACAATAATAATAATAAAACCAAAAACACAGAAGCAAATTCTTCCTGAAGCTTTGTGATGTAGCAGTGATTCCCTCTGGGAGACAAGAGATATCTCCCTATAAGTACTGAAAACAGATTTTCCAGAAATATCTATTGGTGCTCAGATAAACAGATGACAGAAGGAAAGAAGGGAGCAGGAGAAGAAGGAAATAATTCATCTGAAAAATAGAGAGAGGAAAAAGATAGGAAATAAATTAAAGCACCACTAAGAGTCCTGACTGTGATTTTAATGGATCAAGAGATCACCAAACCTTACTTTGCTCTACACAGTAACCTCCACTGGAAGAAACAACTCCTAGCAAGGAGGTCTGCTGAAGAGGAAGCTTCTCCACTGTGAGTGGGAGATAAATTGAATACCTTTTCCTGTGTTTGGGCCTTATTAATAAGCCTTTCTTCCCTGTTCGGTGCCTCTGAACATACTTGGAAAACCCTACAAACTTTAAAATAGCAAAGGAGTTTGTCAGTTTGGTTGCTAAAAGAAAATAAAGTTAAATTAAGGCAAATATTCTAATGTATAATAATGCAATATTCAAAACACCTTGATGTGAGATTAGTTTGTGGGGTTTATAACCATTTACTGTAGTCCAGAAAACTATCTCACACTGAACAATGATGTGCAGCAACTTTCAATTCTACTAATGAAGAACTAGAATCATAAGAAATATTTTCTGTCACAGACAGACTCCTGTAAAAATCAGTTAGGTTTAGGTTTTAACTTTAGTTTTAAAAACTGCAAAATTATAGTTTGTGGGTATATAATGAGCAATGACATGAAATGATGAGAATGCTCTAAGAATTTGCAGTGGGTAAAGCATAGCTATTTTTATGAATGTTTATCTAAGCCTATTTTTTAAATTTATAAACATAAAACAGAAGATTATCACTAAGAATATTACTATATTATAATAGAAAATGTTGTATATATTTATTTTTAATGGTTATATATAAGTAAATATATCTATGCAAGGTAATGTAGAATAATAATTTCAAATATTTTCAAAAAACACTATGAATTAGCAATCCTTTCATTTTCATTAGAATTGAAATGTGCAAAACAGTTGAAGGAGAATTTGTCATTCAGCTGTTTTTGTAGGTGCACAGTTGGCTCTCTTCCTCCTCATCCTCCAGATCCTTGAAAGCAACACTGCTGTCAGTCCAAGTAGTCTGGTTCCAGTCTATCCTCTTTAATCATGATAAAAAGCTTAAGAGTCAGTAGAGGGTCCAATGTAATGTCTTTTTTTTAGGCAGAAAAACACCCTGCAAGAATTTATTGTGAGTGGCCTAATTAAAACAGTTAGCAGAGACATGCCGATTTGTCCATTATGTTTTTCTTACTGAGTGCAGCATCTCATTGCACAAACTGAAGTTTCAGTTCTAATAATGGTGGCAAACCTGATTATTTTTTAACACTATATAATGTCCATGTCCTCTGTTTTCTTGTTGGACCTTGCCCATATTGGTTCTAAAGTCTTCAGTCACTCTTGGGTTGTTATTTATTTTGGAGATGGATAGGAGGTTAGACAACTATGAATTATATGACTCAATGCACCTCTTGTTACCAGACATGTTACCGTCCATAGCAAAAGCTATAGAATATTGTGGTGGTTTTACCGTGCTAGGCAGCTGAACACCATAACCGCTCTCTCACTCCCCCTCCTCAGATGAGGAGGGGAAGAAGTAAAGGAAAGAACAACTCACGGGTTGAGATAAGGATAATTTAATTAAAGAGAAAAAATATTATTAAGGAAATATTATTATTAATTAAACAATTCAACTAAAGGGAAGAAAGGGAAAGGGGAAGAGGGAGGGGGAAAGGGAATAACAAAACAAGTAAAGGCTATGTGGAAGTGCAGAGGAAAGAAATTACTCTCTGCTTCCCACAAATGAGTGATGCTTGACCACGTCCTTGAAGCAGGGCCTCAACGCATGTAGCTGGTGTTTGGGAGGAGGACAGACGTTTTTGCAACGAGAGCCCACCCCTCTCCTCTTCTTCTTTTTTCCACCGTTTATTGCTGAGTGTGACATCATAGGGTATGGAATATCCCTTTGGTTGGTTTAGGTCAGCTGCCCTGGTGATGTTTCTTTCTCACTTTTTGCCCACCCCCTAGGAGGGTTAGAGAAAGTCTTGATGCTGTGCCAACACTTCTCAGCAGCAGACACAACACCGGTGTGATGCCACTGTTGTTCTAGCTACAGGTGCAGAGAGTAGCACTGTATGGGCTGCTGCAGGGAAATTTAACATCCCAGCCAGACCCAGTACAAATATTTAATATTTTGCTTAGAGGACATGCAGTAGGATATTAGACATGATGAATTTTGTCTTTTGTTGTTGTTGTTGTTGTTGTTTGTTTGTTTGTTTTCTATAGGAAGAAATTAAGTCCGGAAATAGCTGTGAAAGAATTATGGTTAGAAAGTCATAGAATATTTTGGGTTGGAAGGGACCTTAAAATCATCTAGTTCTAAGCCCCCTGCCATGGGCAGGGACAGCTTCCACTACATCAGGTTGCTCAAAGCCCCATCCAACCTGCCCACAGCTTCTGTGGACAACCTGTTCCAGTGCCTCACCACCCTCATTGTAAAGAATTTCTTCAGAATATCTAATCTAAACCTACCCTTTTTAAATTTAAAGCCATTACCCCTTGTCCTATCACTCTACTCTCTGATAAAGAGACTCTCTCCAACTTTTCTGTAGGCCCCCTTTAGGTACTGGAAGGCTGCTGTAAGGTCTCCCTAGAGCTTTCTCTTCTCCAGGCTGAACAACCCTAACTCCCTCAGCCTGTCTTCATATGAGAGCTGTTCCCTCCTATGACCATCGTTGTGGCCCTGCCCTGGACTCATTCTAATATATCCAAGCCTTTCTTGTGCTGGGGGCCCTAGAGCTGAACATAGTACTCTAGGTGGGGTCTCATGACAGTAGAGTACAGGGGGGGAATCACCTCCCTTGATATGCTGGCCACACTTCTTTTGGTGCAGCTCAGGATGCAGCCGGCTGTCTAGGCTGCATGGGCACCACGCTGGCTCATGTTGCATTTTTCATCAACGAACATGCCCAGGTTATTCTCCTCAAGGCTGCTTTCAATTTATTCTCTCCTCAGCCTGTATTTGAGCTTGGGATTGACCCAACCCACATGCAGTGCCTTGCACTTCTCTTGTTGAACGTTATTAAGTCCACACAAGCCCACCCTTCAAACTTTTTAGTGACTCTCTGGATGGCATCTCTTCTCTTCTGCACTACACAGCTTGATGTCATTGGCAAACCTATTGAGGGTGCACTCAGTCTCACTGTCCATATCACTAAAAAAGATGTTAAATAGTTTTGGTCCCAATATTGACCCATGCAGAACAACACTCATCAACTGAACATCAATTTGTATTCAGGTATTGTGACTATTGGCTTTGGACGGAGATGTTTCAAAAGTAAGACCTAATTCAGTGCAGTCCCTTGGCCAAATTTCACAATTAATATGGGTGCTCTGGAGGGACATACATATCTTTAGGGGAAAGTAAAACAGCTTTGCATACCATTAAGAATTACTAAGAGCACAGCAATCAAAAACTTGAATTAAGAATGCATAGTCTTGTTGCCTGTCCACATATTCTTTTCTCCTATAAGATTGCTTTTTAGGGCAGAAACTCTTTTTATTTTGTATCTCACAGAGAGTACTGCAGAACAAACTGCACACCAAAACTGAGTGGTTCCACACCCTCCAGTAGGGTTGAGAGGAGCAATATAATGAGAAAATTTACACAATAAGCAAAATACAATGTCAATCTCCAGGTCCAGCAAGGTAATTGTCTTCCTGAGAGTTAATTAAAATCAAGAATTTTTAACCAGGAGCTGCAAGTTAGGACCAAACTTCTGGACAGATGACGTGAATACATGTCAATCTGCACAAGAGTGAATCTTGGTGATTTATTGGTCTTAGCTTTATTTTCTTCTTTTAACATTTCTGAACTAAAGAAATGAGCTAGCTATATTATGGTCACAATTACCGTTTTTTCATTCCATTTCCTTTCAAAAGTTTGTAGAAAATTTCATCTGCTCACATGGATGTCTTTATATACTACAGAGGTACAAATTAAGACTGGATATTCAAAGATCTCAGCATATCCACTCTAATTCTTAGATCCAAAGGTAATATCATACTTCTATTTACAGACAGAATGAGGAAATGCCATTCTATCTGTCTGTTCTATCTTTCAGAAGCAGGAATAAACTGCAAGACCGAATCTTTTTATGACTTCAAACTAAGCTCTTTTCAGTTTCTTGCATCTAATTCATATTCTATTATGTCTAGTCAATTTGTAACATAAGAATTTCTAGCTAAGTATCCCAAAGCTTGAGGTTGGCCTATAGAATTATTTAAAACAAAAGAAACACATTGGTATATTTTCAGTACCCTTCCCTTCCCTTCCCTTCCCTTCCCTTCCCTTCCCTTCCCTTCCCTTCCCTTCCCTTCCCTTCCCTTCTTGTTCCTCATATATGAAATTAAGGCAATTATTATTTGAGTTTCTAAATTACCACTAATTGGTTTTCATGTGAAATCACAGAATTCAAACAATGCCAGATATGATAGGTTTGGCTCATATATGATTTTTAACCACTTCATAATTTTTATAAGAAATAACCACGAGGATAGCAGTAGTCACCACATTATTTATTTATTTATTTTTTTTGCACCAAAGTAAAGCTGTACTAATTTATATGCACAATAAACAGAAGGAAAAGATCAAATCTAAAGGGAGAATCCTATAGCACTCACATATGCATTTGCCTATTCACTGTATGTGAACAATTATATGCTCATCTGAGCTGTATAATCACTACAATTGTAGGTGCAAATTATGTAATTGTACATGTTGGCAACTGGCCTAGGTATTTGCATGTGAAGTCATCTTATTTGCATGTGTGACAGTGGCCTCTGCATTTTTAAATTTGCCCCACTTGATTGTGGGGCAAAATGTTTAAGAAAATAGAGCCCTAAGGAGTAAGTCTTGTTTCCATACAAATGTCTCTAACACTGAAACGATTTGGGAGACGTATATGGAAAAGAAACAAAATTATGTCTCCCAGGAATGCTATTGGAAGATTTTCACATAGTGTCACAACATTTTTTATGCAGCAATTGGCAAATGGCACTGCTGCAGGAATCAGCATGAAAGAGCCTTTGGAAGAATATCTGTTAAAAAAACATGTATTTTAAAAGGAAGGCATGTGAATGTCAGTTCCATTTTGCAACTATTAATCTGATGCTTTAATTTACCAAAAATTTCCAGCCATTGTATTTCTTCACTTGAATCACCTGGCTTTGGCTATCACCAAGGGTAAGCCAAGTGCTTCACAGAAAGCAGTCTGTTTAATTGACTGATTGTACTTTCACCGTCTCTGGCACAAATTCTTTTTTCCTTTTACATTCCCACAAAGCAATCTTAAACTCTTACTCTAAGACGGAAGGCCTTTTGCTTCATTTATGATTAGCAACCTGCTACTGACTGCTGGAATTTTAGAGAGAACAAGCCTTTATAAAACAGAGTTTCATAGTCTGGATGGGTAAGAGTCCAAAATAATGATCTAATTCACAGCCTATTGCTTTAAAAATGATGCATGATGCTAACTTAGACTTAGAAGCAGATTACGAAGAGAGTGTCTACACCATCCAGTACAGCACAAGACAGAGCTCCTCAATCTAGTGTCACATGAGCAGGTAAGCCTATAAACATGCTGCAGAATAGACCCAAAGAAGTCTCAACATAGGACTGTTGCTCCTAAGTTAATCAAGGGATTAATCCTGCTGAGATGTTATGTTAACACATGACTCCTCAGCAGGGTGGATTTCCCGAGGCAGTGTACAACACGTGTGTAGTGGAGCTGTTTCTGGCACCAAGAGCTTCACAGACATCTTGGCCCTTATTCATAGACTTTAAGTAACCCCAGTGAATGAAGGATGTGTATTAATGTTATATTTGATAGTCACTAGTATCTAGCACAGTATCTAGCACATTCAGTCCGAAGGCTTATTTTGCAAACACTAATGATGGATTACACTACTTTACTCTAATTAATGTACAGGTAGCTTAATGTGGACACATGGTGGATTTCTTCATGATCCCTGGCTGAAGTGCCACATTGCAGATAAAAGTAGACATTTTATCTAATGGCCTTCCTTGAACTTATTAAGTGAGCTTTTGAACACTTTCACTTTGATCCTTAACTGCTGTTATGCTGTCTATTTAATAAGTATTTTGATGATAAGCACTACTTTAGTAGTTCAGTGAATTAGATCTTATTGCAGCTATACAACATTGATCTTGCACTTTTCAGTATGTATCCAGAAAATACCGCCATTCATCTTTGTTTGTCAGTTTGCAAGGTGGCTCTTCTCTCTACATAAAACTTGACTAGGAAGTCTACAATATTTTCTACGTTATCTTGTTTTCTGTTTAATATATGTGGTGTGAAGGATGACAGCTTGTCTGCATCGACCAGCTATAGGAATGGCCTCTGTCCATTAGCTTTCCAAACCAAGCTATTTTCTGTCCTCAGGCCATACCTCATATAACATCTTTTTGAGAATCCAAAGGCAGCAGAAAATTATGAAAATAATTTGGCACTTTTATCCTAAAAGCACTTCCAGACACCTCTATTTGTCAGCTCTGAAGTCAATCTCAAGTACAAACTCAGATCTATAGGTCATGTCACCCACTCTGAGAGGCGAAACCAATGGGAAAGGCTGAGAGAAGGAAATGTATGGAAATTCTTTCACAAAAGACAAATTCTGTCAGAGGCAGGCTACAAAAGCCCATCTGCTCTGGTGAGCTGATATGTGGGCATGATCCCCTCTTTGTTATTTATGTGGGGCTTAGCTTCATAACGTGGAGTGAGAACAATAATCCCGTTCAACACCAGCTGTATAACTTCAGATAGCACTCAATAGCCAATTGAGCAAGACCATTCCCAGTATGTCAGTGTAGTGTGGTCTATCCTCTAGCAGGAAGTGTTGTTTTTGGAACAACATTGAGCAGCCATTGCCATTTTACTGTCTACCGACAGAAATTAATAGTGAAGGCCTCATAGAGTAATTTATCAACAGCCATTTGAATTCACACTTCTTTCAGCCATCATATCTCCAGACCAGTGAACAGTTGCCTGACTATTTATGTCAAAAGGAAGGTAGAAATTTAGCAGGATCGGCTCCTGGGAGTAACTGATCTAAGCAGCACGGGGTTTGGTTAAACTCCTCGAGGACAGGTTTTGAAAGGGGCTGAAAGGCCCCAGCTCAGGCCCCTGGCGGATCGCAGGCAATGTGTAAACACAGATGCAGTGGACCCTGCAAACACAGACTGCCAAACAGTGCAATTAATGCTGCACCAGACAAAGTGCTGGGACAAAACCTTCGGATGATGCAAGCACTTTTCCTTCAGTTCAACCATGCAATTTAAGTAGAAAATACAGACACTTTAACTGACATGAAGAGGAAGTTGATTTTCAGTCTTTGTCTTTTTTAAAAAACAACAAAACAAAACAAAAACACACACACACACAAAGTAAATTCCGAAAGAGAAAATATGAACCATGATTGTTAGAAAATCTATTGTCAATTTGGTTTCCTCTGTGGAAAATACCAGGCTCAGATCACTGTTCCTTCATACCCACAGACAGTGTTTGCAACTTCAATTGTATCACCATCCACCTTAAATGACAGTGTAATTCTGCTGGAACACAGTGATACTTCCAGATGTGCCTTATTAGTAGTGACAGGGTGTATACAAAGAGTGCAAGGGTGGCAGTGCCATTTCAGTATTCATAAAGAAATAAATTAACATCAGAATGAAATTCAAGGATACTGTACCATACAAAAGAGGAGGAAAAAAAAGAAAGGAGTTCATGGAGTATTGCTGTTTCTGTGGGAAAAAAAAATATATATATTTTTGAAGGACATAAATAAAATTAGGACAATTTCTAATGATCAAATTAATTGAATACTCATATATATATAAGATATTGCAAATAAATATTAAGAAAATTCTATTCTCATATACATAGTGATTCTAAAAGGACTGCCTTTTTAAGAATGAATGACACTTATGTTAAAATACCTTTGTATGCAATAGCTTTGAAAAAGATTAATCTCTAGACAGGTTTGTCCATACTGTTTTTCTCACAATCTAGCATCACTGGAGAAAAATGGACTTTACAGCCTTGCAGAAACTTTGAAAGAACATTTTCCAGTAACAGGCTTTATTTTCAACAATTTATCTTTTGCTGCTTCCTTTCTTTAAATGTTAATTTTGATGCTGTTTTGTGTGAGGGGTAACAGCAAACTTGCTGGAAGAACCTCAAAGGATGTAGGGAGGAGAAAGAAAAAGTAAAAAAAGCTGCCCTCTTTGACAAATAAATATAGGCTTTCCCATTCTTTCATGAAAAAGCTGATTTTTCCAGTATTAAAAAAAAAAAGGGGGGGGGGGGGGTGTCTTATATTTCTGGCAACGGTAACCATAATTTTCATTATTTAATTTTCTAACCACAGCATCAAACCACCCCCAAATTCAATGAGGGTAATTTTTCTTTTTCTTCAAAGGAACTCATTGTATACCTTCAGCAGAGAGAGAGAGAGAGGAGTTTTTGTTTGTTTGTTTGTTTGTTTGTTTTTGTTTGTTTTGTCTTGTTTTGTTTTTGTGTGTGAGTGTGTGTGTGTGCTTTTTCTCCCTGTAAAATGTGTGATTTTTATTGCACATCAGAAAGACCATAGAGGACTGGGCTATGAGTCACACCAAAAACCTGGCACACAAAGAGGCTTCATGATATAATAAAGGATCAGGAGCTATAAAAGTTCATGCAGAGTACACCTCAATTAATAAGCAGTTTTTCTGGAATATGATCAGCCCAGGAATGACTGCAATATACTTTTTTCTTAATATAGTATTTGTTTGTGGTTTATAACTCCTTGGGCATATTGGCTCGATTAGGTGCATATCCTTTATTAAAACATGGGTTGGAGGATAATGGCAGGCACTTGAGAGAAACCAGGATAAAAACCATCAGACTGGGGCAAATAGTAAAGAAACATTATTCTCAGTGAATAATGAATAGGACTTGAAATAGATTTAGTGAGCCATAGACCAATACACCTTAGTAGAAATCAATTGCACTGTGAAAAAGTATCCGTTCCTACCTTCCTTTCATCAATGCAAATGCCTGTCCTGAATGCTGTGGAAGGCAAATATGAAAGTCAGATCTCTGTACTGTGAGGGATGCAGGAGGATCATTCTGTTAGGACACCCTAGCACAACGAGTGAGTTCCAGTTGTGGGTATGTGTACCCGTACAACCTGTTGGATATTTTGAGACATGATTCATGGCATTTATAGAGAAAATCCTCACACACGGGAAATTTTGTATTCCTTGTCTCGAGCTACAGGTGCTTTTATAAAACCTACAGGTGTCACCTACTAAATTCAGAAAAGAAACATCACTACAATCTAGTTAGCAGTGTGAAAATAAAAATGCCAATGCACTATGGGCGTAGCTGTGGCTGTGACTGTGTTGACTGTGTTATGGACATGAAGATGGCCAGAATGTCATCAGTAGGTGCATTAGGATAAAATACCTGGGACTTTCAGCAATCCTGTGAAATCTCAATTCAATCTGAGTGCTCAATCTGTCTTGAAATCAGTCAGATTATCCTTGTGTATTTCCTATTTATCTCTTTATTACCTATGTGTCATCTCTGCGTACTTTGTAGCAGTGCTTTTCTTAAATTATTATTATTATTATTATTATTATTATTATTATTATTTCTCCCCCCAAGTGGTACGGAACCCAAAACAGAGCAGTCACTTCTCCCAGTTTCACAAAATGTACCAATCGGACCTGGTGAATAATACTGCTCTATTCAGGATGATCTTTCTCATCCACATGTCCATCTTGCCCTACTGTCAGAGGCTGCACCTCTGTGGTGACACAGGACAGCTACCATGTGGACACAGATGGGTCACTGTTGCTCCAGATCAGTCTAGTCTCAGAACAACTCCACCATCACTCGCAGTTAAGATTAAGGTACTAGGGACAGCTGAAGCACAGTTCTATGTGTTTACATTTGTATAACTATATGCTGATTGATACTGGGTTGGACAGCGGGCAACAGTAGCACCTTAAACTGGTATAATTAAACTAGAATTAGTTGCCAAAGACCTAACTCAGAGACAGCTGTTATGTATTTCTTGTTTTTCTAAAATTATTTTTCCATTGGCAGGATAATGTATACATGCAATTACTTCACATCTGAGGAGTTCATGTAAATATGAAGTATTTTTGGATAATGCTATTGGAAAAAATGCAACAAATAAAGGTAGAGGCATATTATTCACACTCAAGGTAACTAAAGAATAAGAGAAAAAATGTAACTAATGAAAAATCTAGGTAAGCAAAATGTATTTTATGGGGAAAATTAAAGTTCTTCCCAAGCTAAGCAAGTGATGAGGATGCTGAGTTCGCATTACTTCCTTCTAAAGGAAGGTTAGATCGGATATAGTCATAAAAAGAGCAAAATTTCAAACAAGCAGAAAAACAAGAAAACAGGTCAAGATAAGATACAGTTGCTTATATTTTATGAGGTTGTTTTGTGTTTGTTGTTATTGTAGTTTGTCTGTTTGTTGTTTTTCTTCCACAAAGTTTTCTTAATCCTTGGAAAATCAGTATAATTTCACTCTGTGTTTATTATTGGTCTTTGTTTAATTTTTGTATTTAGAGTTGAACAAACCTTTGTGATTGTAATATCTGATGAGATCATTGTGAAAGAGCTTGTACTTTCACCTATTTTACTTTTAAGAAAGGGCACTCGATAGACATGGAAATTAGAGGGTCAAATATACCTTCATCAGAGCTTTGCCCACAACAGATTACAGCAGTTTAGCCATAACACAGTGAGAGATAATGTTTCAAAGGTGTGGAAGACTGTGCATAAGATGTTTTTTGTATTGAGAATAGACTAATCTGATTTGCAGATCATTCTTTCACGTTTTTGGTGTAACATCTTAGAAACGAGGCTTTTGGTCTCCTTTTCACTGAAATCCTACCACAGTAGGAAGAGGTGAACAGGTTTGTTTGTGTATTTTCCACTGAGATATTTAGGCATAAGTAGAGCTGGGTTGTAGGTTGTTTCAGCTGCTATAGCCTCTCTATGCTTTCTGCATTGAAAATAAGTGTTTATTACTTGGAAACCCAGTGGAGAACTGTCCTTTAATCATTTAACTGTGGGATCTGACATGTTATAAAATGCACCTGTTAGAGACTGTTCTGGAATTCAATTAGCTCTTATGTGACTTTTGCAGCTGAACTAATGGGCTGAAAGGTTAGACTGGGTAAATACAAGATCCAAAATTGATTTACAGGGAAAAAGTTTGGAGAAATGTCAGGATTTCACTTTGTAATTTTGGACATACCATGATAATCACATTGCAATTTTGCTTTAAACAGATAAACCACAAGAATCATATTGCTTTTTATATTTTGAATTTTCAAAACAAAAGTCTTCTAGTTAATACTTCTTGTGCTACATGTCAGGCACTTCTGAGTAGGAAGAAAAATTACTACAATGGCTATAGTTTTATGAATGGTGACCATTTCTTTCCATTGTTTATGTTACTTGTTATGTTTGACTAGTATAGTTAGACTTAGATCAAATTCATTAAGAAGCTTACTATGACTTGTTATAAAAAGTCATCAGATACTAATTAACATACCTAACATTCATCTGTAAATGCATTATAATAATTTAATAATAAGATACTATTTTCCTTTATAGCAATATTGCTATTAAATATATATGTATATTAATGTGTGTCCACTTAAGATTTTATAGATTTCTTTCACTTTATGGTTTCATTTGCCATTATCTAGATTGGTCTGGTACATGATATTTTTCTTAGTTTTACATAGAAAAAATTGAACTTTTACTGGTTTACTAATATAAACAAATACAAAAGCTAAATTTTAGATTAGCTTCATGTAATGTTTTAGAAAATTTTACATTTTAAAATTTTAGATTTTATATCTACTTGTAAGGGATAAATTACATATATTGAGCTTGTAAAATGTTCTTATGTAGAAAAGATATAAAAAAGAAAATGTGAACATAATACAAAAGATTTTATAAATTACACTAACATTTATACAATTTTTGTTATCTTGTCAGATTTTGTCCAGTTCTCCATCTGTAAAGACTGATGCTAACAAACTTTGATCTCTTGCTCCAGCCTGTCTGCTTCCACACTAATAGCTCCTATAACTGCACATTTTTCATGAACAACTGTTTGGCTAATCCAGAAACCTGTGATACATTTTGCTTTTTCATGAGGCCTATGACCAGATCTTACTCTAGAATGGCCATTAGAATTAATCATGTTTCCAAGCAAAACTCCAAGTGCATTTTGCATTAAATAAATAAATATTTAAATGCATACCTTATGGTGTACAAACTCGATGGTAACTTTAATTTTACTCAGAAGCAGTAGAGTAGTGCACTATCCTGGGGAAGCTGAATGATATTGAGCTGTGGTCCAAGCCCTTCCGCCAGCTTCCACTCACCATTTGTCAGCCTCTGCGGGCAGGGAGAGAAAAGAGTTGGATCATTACCCAGCCTCCTGACTGAGTTATATTTTCAATATGCTTGTTCAAACAAACCACCAACCCATTTTAGCAGAAACCTTTAAGATAAATTCAACCTGAGGCAGAGTCCTGGCACAGAGAATTTCAGCCTGATGGGCTGACAAAGTTGTAAGTGGCTTCTGAGAGAAATGTTAGATGTGTTTCTAAATGGTACAGAAAACAAAACAAAACAAAACAACAAAAACAGTCTAGAGGAATGCTAGATATATATTATATATCTTGGTTAGGTAGTTTTGTTACTGTGAACATACAATATTAAATAAGATGACAGATCTTGTTCTCCCCATGCTCTACTTTTATTTTAGATTTGCTCTTCATTAACTCATTTATTTATTTTTAGAACAATACAAAGCCAGCCTGAAGAAGTAATCTTAGCAATTCTTAGAACCATTTCTTTCTCTGATTTTTTTTGCCATGATTTTTTTTTTTTTTTTTCTTCATTCAAGTGAAAGATGCAAAAGATTTTGACAGGCAAATGACTGTAAACTGCGGTTTAGTAGAATAAATGCATCCTTTATAAAGTTTTCTAGTTCTTGAGCAAGAGAAACCTAACATTGCTGCTGTGTACTTTAGCTGTCTCTAGTCAGTGCCTGGAAAGCTGCCACTCCCTGCTGGTTGCTGCTGTGGTTAGTAGCCTAAGTGAGAGTAAAGTTATCAGGCAGCTGGTTTTAACATTAATTAATATATCCTGAATGTCCCTTAACCCACAGTCTTGGAAGAACTGAGCCTACATTTCTATTTGCATGTTTCATAGCACAATCTGCTGGAGAGGATATATATGTTTAAGAGCCCTTAAAAAACAAACAAACAAACAAACAAACAAACAAACAAACTTCAGTTTTATATTATTATATTTTTCTAATAGACATTTATTTATTATATTATTTAATCTATGGTGTATTGTAGAATTTTCATTCTGGATCACCACCTCTTTATGATATAGATACCTTGTCTGTCTCAGAGAAGGTAACACACCTTCTCAGGCCATGGAGTCTCCTTAAACAATTCAGAGTATAAATAGTAAGATTATCTGGCCCATAAAGAATAAACGGGGAGCCCTTGTTGAACATCAAGTGAATATCTTCCTAGGCTATATGTTAACTCTTACTGAAATATAGAACTTAAAAAGAAAACATAGAGCTGAAAGATCAGACAAGCTGCAGTGGAGTCAATTTGATTGTTTTTACTACAATGGAAAAAGTTGTAGAGCAAGAATTCGTAACAGAAGGAAGTTCAGGATGTTCATGTTCACAACAGAAAGAACATCATTTTATCACTGCAAGAAAGACAAGCCACTTTGAAAATCTGAAGGAGAATAAACCCTCTTTTTTAGAAAAGAAATTATTGAAGAATGACTAATGGAGTACAAAAATTAAAATAGATATCTATCAGTACCTAGGAAGTGCTTTGATAATTGAGAAATGTAAGTCTTTTATTTCTAATATAAAAATGCTGTCAAACCTAATCAGTTTCAACATGCAATTAATCTCCCCTCCACTCCCCTCCATGATCAATAAAAACCTAGGAGATCTTTCTTCTCACTTTTTTTTTTTTTTGTTTGTTTGTTTTTTCTTGATAGTTGTAGTTAATTTATATTATGCAAACAATAGAAACGGAAAGAAACAAAAGCAGCCTCTTCTCCTAGTTTACTCCAGATGAAAAAGCATAGTGCTATGTCATGCTTCAGGACCCAGGTTTGCAGACAAACATTGCTAAAGTGAAACAATGTCCATTTCCAGGCTACTACCAGGTAGTTTGGAAGCTCCAGTTAAGTACCTTTTAGTGGCCAAGAAACAATGGGAAGTGTCCATCCAAAGCACAAAGCACACAACAGGTGGACTATAAACTGTACCTGGCTGAAGGATATGTGTATATTTGTAAGGTGCAGAAAGCCAGAAGCAGGCAAAGGAAGCAGCAACGAACATTTAATTGGAACAAAGTCAAGAGAAATGATTTCTTCTGGGCACAGCATTTTTTGTCCATCAAGAGGTGAATTTATGGGCAAGGAAAAGGGTTGCTTCTATTAGTTTCTGTGGAGAGCAGAGGAACAGAGAATTGCCCATTTTCTGTGATGGAAGTGAAAAATGCCAAATAAATACCTGGATCACTCCATCAAGTTATTCTACCAATACCCAGCAAGAACCATCTCTGGTCATCTGAGCCAGAAAAGCGATGGACCATCCTTGGGTTGCCAGAGGGCTAGCTCTGCACCTTGTACCAGCATTCCATGAAACAGCACAAACCCAACCTTGGGCCAAATTGATGTGGCAGCATCAGGATGGGGTTCCTTATCTCTGGGAAATGGATCTTTCCATCTGGGTGCCAATGGAGAGCACTGTTCCCTCCTACCTGCCCACAGGCCCTGCTATTCCTGCCTTTTTATGAGGTGTGACTGCATTTGGGCTTGCAGATTCACTAAGTTTCCTTCAAACAGCAGTGGAGAAAGGAAGCTACCTCACCATCACACAGCACAGGAAGAGCTCTCCCAGCAGTTGAGTTTTTCCAGGATATGCTTTTGGACTGTGTCTCAAGAGGCTTCAGGGCAGGTCCTCATCTGGTGTATATTGTCAGCCTTGTCGCAGCCAAGTCAGCAGAGATCTATCAAATTTGCACTGCCTGAGAAGCTATTTCTCTGGTGACAACCCAGTGTGGTTGAGCCTGCTTTGTGTTAGGAGGTGACTGGCTCGGCCTCTGGGGAAACCTCTGAACATAGCTCTTGTTTTACGTCTGGGAAAGTTTCTTTGAGGTTCGTATTAGTGTTGCCACCACAAGAAACTGTCTGACTTCAGGGCAGGAACACGTGTTCACCTTTTAAAGTCCTCATCGGGGTTTCTAAGAGAGCAGAAAAGTGGAAGAATCTTTTAATATCCAGCGGAGAAGATGTCTTAGCAGCTGCCAAGTAGAAGCAGTTGACATTGCTTGGAAATGGGCACAAATGTTGCTTTTGCTCATTCCTCTTCCCTCCCTCGGCAGACAGAACATAGTAAATATAGTGGTAAGAAACAAATGGTCTCCCCCACTGCTTTACTAGAAACTGGAGTGTCAAGTCTTCCTCTACTGGATAAAATATAGAGTGGGCAGGATGTGACAGGATTTCTAAAATAAGCTTTGCAGAAAGAAGGTAGAGTGCCTCACAACCAGGATACTAGCAAGAGGGTGGGTGTGACTGGAGAGATGTGGGACGGTGTGGTAGAAGGCTCTGAAGAGGAACAGGAAGAGAAAAAACATGAGCACTTGATGCAGAGCAGCAGTATTTAGAGTAGCACTTTGAAGGGCGTTTGTTTAGGAGGTCTGGTGATACAGCTGCTAGATTTGTATTAATGTATTATCATAGTAATAGATTATATTTTAATCCCCTGTAACGGGCCCAGTCCTGTGTAAGGCACAGAAGTAAATTTCTATCCTGAGCCAAGCAGCAAGTTGTGTGGCAGTTTTAAGACATGTTCAGAAGGGTGATGTGACTCTTGGCTGCACTCCCTGGGGGACACAAGACCTGAATGCAGCTTTGTGCCTTCCCTGCCCCATGGCTTCCTGCAGGAGGAAGGACACCTCTTGTGGAGGAAGAACACAGCCTCCCCTGCTCCTGGAAAATCTCATTACAATAAAATAAAATTAAATTAAATTAAAAGTGTGATTCCCAAGCTTCATCCTTTAATTTAGAACCAGACAAATTGGATGGAGACTCCTCACAGGCTGAGGAAAACCTTCAGCTAGTGCAGGTGGTTGGAATCTCACTGATTCCAGCTAAGCTGTCTCAATTTACGCATCAGAAGTAAGAAAAGAATGGTGAAACCTGTCTTCACAAGAAGAAAGTCACTTTTTTCTTCCATATCTACACCTCAAGTATAGACACCATTTTTGGTAGAAATTATCAGGAGAACTACTCTGCCCTCAATTTTGATATCTCCATGCCAGACTGGCGTGCAGCAACCAGAGGAGTGATGGCAGAGATGATGCTGGTCGCCACAGAGCATGCCTAAAGAGAAGACTACAGGGAAAAATTACATTAGCTGTGACCCAAAAGCACTGTGCCGGTGTTTGTGTTGAGACTGTGATGAGTACACTCAGGGCAGATATCTTATTCCTAACTTTGCACCCCTGCTCAAAACGTAATTTGCTCTAAATACATTAAAAGGCAATCTAAAAAAAAAAAAAAAAAAAAAAAAAAGAGAGAGAGAAACTGAGCAAGAATGTTAAATCAGTGATGTAGTGATATAAATCAGTGATATACATCACTACCAAGTATTTAAGGCAAACTCAGAGCTACCAAACAATATACAGTTTAGATTGAGTAGCCAGACTTCAGTGTGTTACTAAAGCACCCAAATCAATGAGCAGAGCGTTCCTATGGTTAAATTACCACAACAAAGGAGTTTAGGAGTTTAGGAAAATACCAGCACATCACATAGAGGAAACTCACAGCTGGGGATTTGACGCCTGCATTTGAATGAATTCAATTATTTAAAACGAATTTAAAGAAGCAGTGATTAACAGAAATCCTAATTCAAACATAACTTTTGAAGAAAAAAAAAAGGGGGGGGGGGGGGGACTCCTCTGGGTGTGGTTCTAGAAGCTGCAGAGTGATCCTGGGAGCTGTTGGACATAGCCCACATGTGAGTCAGAGCACAGTTACACAGGCAGTTTTGCACTATCCAGCCAAGGAGAGGAGTCAAGTTGTTTAGCAAAAGGCACCTGCCTAGCTGGGTGAAGAAGCTGTGCTCTCTTTCAGCATAGCAAACTACCTGGAGTAGCTACTTTGTGGAAATGTGTCCACAAATATCATACTGATGTACAAGAAGGATTTACATTATCAAAAAGAAAAGCTCTCTACATGTATTTTCAATGCTTTCTGTAAAGAATCAACAAAAAGGGAAGGCAATGTGACATCATACAACTAAAATCTTTTAATAGTCTCACTGGTTGTAGCTGGGGTGAGTGACCGGTAAGATGATCCTCTAGACACGTTATTTCGGAAACTTTCTGGTCATCTACTGTGCAGCCAGCAGATTTAGGTCCAGTGATTAAATTACTGCGGGCTTTTGATTTGCAGTATGTGCTCCTCAATATATCTTTTAGGGTTAGCCACGTGCCTAGGGGGTTGTAACCAAATTGTGATTCTCTTTCTTGCTTTCAGAGGTTTCATTTCAGGCTGCTGGGCCCAGCAGCCAGCTCCCTGCTTATTTCAGATGAGTCTGAAGAGAGCAGACAAGCCAGTTAGTGACTGGGTTACAATGAATCAAAATGTGCATTTCTTCTCTAAGGCAGAGGATTTTAGTTGTTACAAAACAGTGGAGTACTACTGTTATTTTGAGCCTGGAGAGTTATGGGAGCTCAAGCAATTCTTTGCATAGATGCTTTTTCACCAAAGGCAAATGCAGACTAGAAAGCAGCAGGGCATAAGAAGGAGTTTTCATAGTTTTTGTTTGTTTGTTTGTTTTTCTTCTTGAGTTGCAGACTGCAGAAAGAATTAACGCTTCAGACTCAGTCAGAATAATTTGTGTAGCTTTCTTGGTTTCCTTACTGTTCAACCAGTAGATCTTAGGGCTAGTGATTTAATTGTTGTGGACTTCTGTTTGTGTATGTATTATGGTTTATTCCTATAATTTGGTTGCCATTCTGCTAGGACTATGCTAAGAAAAACATTATTTATTTATTTATTTTTCATTTAAATTGCTTCAGTAATTTTTCCTCCTGAAAATATTAATACCTACTTGCTAAATATGATGTTCACCTCCTCAAGTGAAAGAATGAGCTGATGTGAATGGAGTTTGCACCAGCTGAATATATGGCCCCTAAAAACAGACACCAGGAAATACTGTCCAAAGCTGACTTCTCTATTACTGTGCTTCAGCCTGTTGGAAATAACGATATTGGGATTTATTTATTTATTTATTTATTTTCCCAAGACAAGCAAGTGCAAGAAATAAATAGGCATGCAAAGTCTGCTTGCCAGGTTATTTGTGTTTCAGAGTTCTGTTATGTCCTGCTGCAGAGTCTTTCCTTTTGCTTTGCTAAAACATCAGAGTGTAGAGGGTGACCCTGTGCACTTGTTTCGGATGAGTGTAAAAAGAAGATGATATTACTTGTTGGAATGAAGTGGACTATCCCATGGAGGAGAATAATAGCTGTCTCCTTGTGCTGTTTTTCTCAAAAAGGCCAGTGAGAACTTAAAAGTTGAAAGACCCAAGAAGAGGGTGAAAGTTGATTACTTTAAGGATTAAACTGTTACCCTGGTGAAGTCAGCAAATACTGTTTCTAAGCAATGATTTCAGTGTCTCTGGAGCACTGTGAATCTGAACTGTGTGATTGGGAATGTGTTTCTTAAAGATATAAATATAATTTTATTAGTTTTTGAAAATGTTATTTGGTGTTTTGACTTCAATAAATACATTCTGGAGTGGTGTATAAAAATAAGCTTATGCAGAGAATTTCACCCACATGTGTGTTTGTAAAATATGCAAAAGGCTAAAAGTATGCCACTAAAACATTACAAAGCTCTTAAAATTGCATCAAATTGCAAGGAATTGTATTCTGTCAAAAATGCACTTGCACTTGGATGTGGAGTTTTGCCCACTTATCCTTCCTTGAAATTCCTTGGAAGAGGCAGAGGAAAGCACCATTGCTCTGGTAGCTTCTAGTTAGGTAGGGGGGTATTTTGCACAAAGTCTTGATTATTATTTCATCAAGAAAGTAGGTAGATATTAAAGGTTACCCAGATGGTTTATATATTACTATAATAATCTTGTTCATAGAAACTCTCTCAAAGAAAATAATTAATCATAAACACACTGTGATCCCCTTAAAGCAGTGACTGTTTTAAGTTGAAATCCCATAATGGCTATGACCTCTAACCCTGATGTAACTCTTTCTATCCTAGCTACTAAAGTGGCTGCTCATGAAAGGCCATCAAATACAGAAGTAAATGCAAAGGTTAACAAAGTTAGTGGACCAAACAAACTTGATACTGAGAATGAACTTTCACATGTAGCAAGAAAATAAACACCACTCTCCCAGACTGATCTACACAGGAGGTTTGAGATGCCAAAATATTAAATGTTATTAAGCGCATAATCTCTATTTTACAGATAAGTGTTTACTCTGGGGGTTACCATCCTTTCATATTGATAAAAAGTCTTCATTCAAATTAATAAAAAAAGTTCATGCACTAGTTTGCTTTCAGTGACATTGGTTTTGCTCTAGATGCCAAGCATTTGGTAATTGGTTTGAGAAAGAGAGGGGGTTGCAGTGAGATGTGCAAATCTTAGCTGTTTTGTGTGGCCCAGCTACTAACAAGTCATGTCATTTTTTAAACCCCTCTTCAAGGTGTAATCTTTGCATCATATTCTGTTTTTGGAATCTCTCTTTTTAAGGATTGGTTATTCTTTTTTGAAATTTTAATATTCTGTTACCCATCATAGATGGGGAAAATGTCATTTACCTCTCTATTACATTATTTGTTGTAGCAGGATTTACTTGATTTATTGATTGATTGATTTTGTTGTTTTGTTGTTTCAGAAACACAGACTGTGATGCTTTACCAGCTGAGTTCAGCGGAACAAGACTTTGTGGTTACTCTGCACCAAGCAAGCTGGTAAAGGAATAGACTATGGGCATGTCTGCATGTGGCCATGCATGTATGCACCAGTAGATAGAAAAGGCCTCTATTGTATGTACAAAATAGTGATTTCTGCTGTTTTTGAGGACCACAGAGAAACCATTTCAACACATGGGGCAATGTGGAATTCAGTAGGCCAAAACTTGTAGCCCTCTAGGTGCTGGCAGAAAAGACACCCACCAGTACTGGTGGGTGTGGCTGCTGCTCCTGCCTCCAAAAACAGTTCTGCCTCCTGACTCTGCAGTGGTCCTTAGCATTAAGAGGAAGGCTTTTTTTTTTTTTTTTTTTTTTTTTTTTTTTCCACCACTGTGATCCTGTAAACATGCCAGGAAGCTAGTCCCAAATGGAAGAACAAAAAAGGCAAATAGTTTTTATGAGTTTTGAAAAGGAAAACAAAAGCCTTCCCCTTAACTTAATCAGCTTTGTATCCTAAGCCCCAGTCAGAAAAGAACATTTTTGGGGTCACTGTGGAATAAATAATTCAATGATGAAAAGAGAAAGAAATGTTGATTATAAATAAAACTTGACAGTAGGGGAAACTATTTCCCTGGCCTACAAAGTCATTTTTCAGGTAGATCAAAAAGAGTTATTTAGTTCTACACAATTTCCAGTTTTAACAACATTAAATACCTTTTCTCCAGTTAGATATCAGTCTTTGAAGATTTTGAAATTGTTATTCCTGTGGGGAGAAGGATATTGAATAATTCCTACCAGTTATGAAACTCAATATTCTCCAGATGGTTATTGAGACAAGCTTTTATACACCATTGTAAAATGGGTTTAAAATATCCTGTGCTGTGATTGACTAAACAAGTCACATGGCTACTGCATACAAGCTTGAACTTCTTTTTCAACTAGATGACCTTATTAAAACCATAAACAAAAATGGTACTTAAAGGCTGGCTTTAGAGGAGCAGCTATAAATCTTAAATTTATTGTAGTACTGTTCTGTTCTTTGCACTAAAAAGAGAAAAAATCCAGGAAGGCTGTTCGGGGTACAAAATTATGCCTTTAATACTGAATTGTTTAAAAGGATGTTTCCATACATTTTAACAATCCTCTAACTTTTCAAGTGATTTTAAAAATAATTTAAAAACTTTTATTTAAAATAAATTATATGTATTCATAAGATAAGCAATGTCTGGGTCACGCCAGAACTTGAAGAGGCTAATGTGATGGAGCAAAATCGCAATACAAAACCTTCATGCTCATATGTGCTCTAGTGCCGAATTGCACCACAGTGGTGAAAAAGAGCTTTAGAAAAGACCCGGCAACCCATTGTAGGATGGACAAATAGTCCCAGGAACTTACCATCTAACTGGAGAAGGCAGAAGGACTCTACCATGGATTGCAGTGGTTGTTTGGCTGGGTTGGCCTGGTGCAAGGGGATTTCTTGTCCATCTGGCTGCTAAATCTTTCCCTTTCTTCTTGTGCTTCCCATTGGGTGGATGTGCCTCCCTGGGATGGGTGCAATCCCCTGCTCTGACACCACTTCTCTACGTATTACACAGACAGAGGTAGCAGCACAAGCCTGAGGAAAAAAAAAAAAAAAAAAAAAAAAAAAAAAAAAAAAGAAGGGAATTCCATGGGAGAACTGCATGTGTAAGTGCAGACCTTTTTTAGCATTAAGAATGATTCTGTAGCATACTCCTGATGATGAATGAAACCCTGGCATTTCCGTTGATGGGAACCAGCACTTTTCCCTGTCACTTTTCCATTGCATATAGATTATGACAATGACAAGTTTAGACATAAACATTAATAAAAACAGCTTCAATACCAAGCATAGTGATTAGAAAAATTCAGGGACTTGTTTCTTTAAGAAATTCAGGGACTTGTTTCTTTAAGAAATATTTTTACATGAAAAGGAAACAGGTAGGCATATAAAGAGGTTGAATATGGTACCATGCTGCTGAGAACGCTGAAGCTGCTGAGATTTTTTTAAGCAACTTTATTTTTTCCTCTTCAGCAAATATTCCAGTTGTAGCATAACTCAACTCACTTATCAACACTTATTTTTTTTTTAGCTTATTTAGTGTGCCTGGGTTTCAGAGTTTCAGTTTAATATTGTTAACAGTCTTGGTAAAAAATCCAGGATTACTGTGTATTTGAACACCTGCAAAGTTCATTTAACGACTGGAATAGCAAATGTTGCAAAATTCAAAATATATTTAACATATTTGTAGTTTAAACATTAACCACAGCTGCTTAATGCTGTTCAAGAGGCTTGGAATGTACATATTTTATACATCCCAAGAAATATCTGTGATTGATGTCTTTTCATGTCAACCATTTGATTTGCTGAAAGATGGAACTAAAAGTATAGCAGAAGGGGGCAAGCTTAGGAAGAGCTTCCAGGCCAGAAAAATTCTTTATTTTAAAAAAAAGAAACTATCAAAGTTTGGCATGTTTCTGAATCTTAATTGAATTAAGTGGGATATTGGGGGTTGGGGAAGGTGGGGGAGAGAAAATGAAAAGAATATATATATATGTAAGAAAAGCAACAAGAAAGAGCAAAACTGTTTTATGCTGATGGATTGACCCATCATTCTGCCATGTGGAAGTCTAAGAGATGCCTTATACACAGTTCTGAGTATTTGATGTACAGGTATTTTACACAGCCAATATTTTCAATGGATCATTCACATTTTTTTTTCAGAGAAGCCCACTTTTTTATGATCATTGGCACTGACAATATTATTGTCCATACCAGATTCAATCATTAAGCCAGATGCACTACATTCACTTTTCTTTTTCATTCTGAGGAACTGGTTCTCCTCATATTTATACTAGCTGTGACTTCTGCAAATCAGATTTCACTTATTCTTGATTTATTTTTGGGAAAGAAGCAAAGCAAAGTTCAATTACTTTGAACATTACTTTTCAATATTGGTAGATATTAAATATTTTTGTCAAGTTTTCTAGTATTTTCAACCCTAACTAAAACTATCACTATGTACAAATTCTATAGCATTTAATTTTCTAGGAACTTTTGGTCTTTATCTCTTAACAGCCACTGGAGTAATAGGCAGAGATAGAAAGCCTGCAAAATATGCTGCACCTTTTTCTCTTTAGTTTTACATAGGCTACTTCCCAATTTCTTTACTAATTAACAAAAGTCATAGACTAATGAATTTGCTGGCAACCAGGGTATATATTATATTTCTAGATCTAAAGTGTCTGTCTAGAGTAAAGGAAGTATTGAAACACATTCCATAAAGCTCTGTAATAGATATAAATAAAGACCTTTTACGCCACACAAACCATGGGCAAAATATTGAACAAGCACAAGCTGAAGAGATAGTGTTCACATATCTTGGTTTGCACTAGACACAATTTCTATTGTGTCTAGTGCAAACCATCGACTCCTCACTTAGAAGTGTACAAGAATAAAGACGAATACCAGTAGTAGAAAGACTGAGGCCCTCTGTGTTGTGATCTTCATCACTTAAATTCTCTCTGCTTTGGGGGATGTTTTAAGAGGAACAACTTTTGTGTCTCTTTAGCCTAAATAGCACTTGGGCTAAATTCCTCATTTATTTCTACCAGAATATCTATCCCACTTAAATGAACACAGCTAATCTAGACATCCTCATTCATTCATAAGTACTCCCTTCTTTTTTTTTTTTTTTTTTTTTTTTTAAATCAAAGCTGTTCTATACATTAATACATTCAGAAAGTCAGTCAAATTGAAAACAAAACAAAACAAAAAATCCACCTTTAGATATTTGAAAATGCAGCATGCCAAGATCTTAGTAACACAGGTGGCTTACCCTGCCCCCTCCATTCACTGGCTTCCCTGACTAATACAATGTCCAGATCAATGATACTATACTGATATTCAAAGCCCAGTATGAATTTGGCTACAGCCAGATGACCAATCAACAGTTCCCACTGGAACAAAGCTTCCCACCAACAGCTATGTTTTCCGGGTAGAATTAAATTGTCCAAATTTCAGAGTGGTTTTTAAATGAAAATGCTAAGAAAAAAAAAAAAAAGAAAAAAAAAAAAGGACATTTCAGAACAAAGTTATATACATATATATTATGTATGTTTGTGTGTGTGTGTGATGTAGTTTTGCTCACTAAACCGGAATCACACGAAGTGTTGAATAATTTGGCTTGGAGTATTGAAAAATATAGCTAAAACTGTTTAAAAGTAACTCTACAGCTTTACTTTAAACATGCCACTCAAGTATGTATTTAATTACTTTTTCCAGGATTTTTTTGCCAGCATCTCAAAGAATCAAGCTTTATATTCTTACTTCATATACATAAATATACAGATGCCAAACACAACCATCTAATCTATAGAACAGTCAAGTTTTTGGGGGACCTCAAAAGATGGACATATATATAATATTTTATCCTTCTTTGTTTCTACTTAAATATACTTTGGAGGCAGTTGAATAGCAATAAAAATTATTTTTATTTTTTTATCACAGTTTTGATCTGTATTTTAAGGTAACTTAATAGTGTATTGTCATTAGTTTTCTAAATTTTCACAATACGAATATATTGAAAATTGATACTTTCCATATGCTGCTGTAATGCCATGTATGTGTACAAGTATGAAATTTTCAACTGTATTAATTAGTAATCTTACTAAATCTTATTTAAAATATAATAATTAAGCATAAGTGGTACATCAATAATTATTGAAGGAAACAATATTAAATTCTTGACTAAACCAACATTTTTGTTATTTTTCCTTCCTCTGTTAGAGCTATAGAATGTTGCCTAAGTAGAGCTTTTGTTGCCTCTACTCATATCAATGACACTCATGGAATCTGTCTTTTTTGGCCTTAAATATGATACACGTGTCTAAAAGACCAAGGGAATCATTTATAACTGCAAGTTACTCTTTGCAATGTAGCTCAAAATCAGGCATATGACTATTAAATTATATGTTAACTGTAATCAGGTTATTCCCTCACTTTTGAGGGCTTGAGCGCATTAGTGAACATTTTTTTTTTTTTTTTTTTGCATGTAATTGTCTTATTTTATTTTGAAGCTCAGTCTTTGAAACTCTTTTGGATTGAAACACCCTCCCAGCCCTCTTCCAGATAAAAACGTGTAAGTTCCACAATCTGGAACTAATTGTCCAGACACCATCTGGAGGTCCTGTTCCTTAGTAGAAGCTGCTATAATCCTGTGGCTTTCAGAGCAGAAGTGGCATTTTACCATATCCTTAAGCTCTCAAAGTATTTCAAAAATGTTTCAGAATATTTTCTGAATATATCTGCCATCTGGGGGCACTGGGAAGTTCACCATTCACATAAATATATACAAGCCCATATGCAACACAGCCTGTCTCAGGTAAATACTGTCCAAAATAAAAAGTTGGCAGGGCACTGAATGGGCATACAGAGATGGGAGCTGTGTAGGTGAAACCTCCTGAGTCCAGCTGCATAGCTGTTCTAGAGAGCTGCTTCTTTCAGCTTATTTTTAGCACATCTTTTTCTCAGGCAAAATGTGGAGCTTCTGTGGGTGGCTGATCCTCCCACAAGAACGTAGCACTAACTACATCCTGTGTTCTGGTATGTGAGGAACCCCCACAAAATGGTGCTCCTCTCCAAATCCTGGACTTCCCCTTCATTCAACAGGCCATTAATTTTTCTCTAAGAAAAACCTTTATGGGAATGGGTTTGGCCATTAACAAATACCTTACATTACAGGTTTCCAACTTCAACTGTTTCAGCTACTCATGGATTATGAGAAAGCAGCTAAGGACAGTCAGTGGAAAACTTGTGTAGAAAAATGAAGACCTCAGGCTTTTATGCATTATATTTTGGGTTTAGGAATTGATTGCTTTGGAGAGAAAAGTATTAGAGCCAGGAAAGGATGGGCTTTTCTCCCTAGCACCTTAGTTGCTTATAACAATTCTAAGTTTTTCTAAGGATTACCTAGGCCCCTGTTAAACTCACACACTGCTTGTTATTTCTGAGTGGAGCATTTAAACCTCAAGCCAATGTCTAACAAAATCAGATAAAGGCTTTGTATTTTCTCAAATGGATTTTTGACTAGCCCCTTAACAGTCAGAGGAAAAGTCTTTTCTTCTCATCTACTCTTATTTCAATTTCTGAATGCTTAAAACTTGCTCAACTAAAACTCTGCTTTATTCAGAACAAAGTTACACAGGGCCTCTCAATGAGAAGCAATTCCAGTTCAAAAGCATAGTCTACAGCCCCTCAGTAGCTAGTTAGTCTGCAGGGGAAAAATTTGCAGAAGTTCTTTTCTATTATGGATTTCTCATATACAAAAATGCCCAAGTCATATGCATCCAGACTTATAGATAGTCAGAATAGAATACTGTAGTCCAAAGAATGAATTTCTAGCATTTATATATATTTTTTTCCAAGGGAAAATAGGATTCTATAATGGAAATAATTTTGTAAATAACAATAGTAGCAGCCATTACTTCTGTTGGTCCCCTAATAATAAAATCCCTAAAGAGTACTTAACAATGTTCAAACATAAAAATGTTTTAGCTAAGAGAAAATCTCATTTTACGGAGATTTCTTTTACCTCCAACTTGTTTTGTATAATTAAATCTGCCCACAAGGAAATGTCTTAGAAATGTTTTCGGTTTATTTAAACTTTTTACTTTTTTTGTTTGTTCTCTCTGCATGCTATCAGGCCAAATGCTGCTCTCAGTCATGAAGTTTTGAATCCAGAATTATTGTATTGATATCAGCCACGTGAAAGCCAGAGACTAGAAAAAACTCTCCAGGAGGGATAGGTGAAGGATCTTTCAACATTTAACACCAATTTTTCACAAGAGTTTATTCTCTTGTTACTGTTTAGACATTTATTAATGGATTTATTACCTTTATTATGTTGATTATAGTCACTATTCCTTTAATTACATTGCAGTGTTTTCATACTGATAAAATGCTGCTCTTTCCCCAAAGCTCTTCTGTGTTTTTGTGGCTGCCAACTTTCTCATCCTACATTCTCACAGCAATTCATCTCATTCAACAGAAGCTAGGGCTAGCTCAATCAAATCAGGATTTCCCCTTCCTCATCTCCTTCCCCTTCCCCTTCCCCTTCCCCTTTTTTTCCACTGGTAAATTTAAGCGGAAAGGCAGGTTAAGAGTTTACCACTTCTACAGTGAGCAATAAAAAGTTTAGCCACTTATATGGCCTGAAGGCCTGGAACAGTTTGTATTTACTCATTATTTTATTTCTACCAGCACCCTCACTTTTTCATAAAACATTTTCTGCTTTCTTTTTCATCTTTGCTGTTTCATGACTCCTATGCTCCCCTTTCCTTGGGAGTGATGAAAAACTTCTCTAATGGCTAACAATTGCGAGATTTCTCATTTTTCTACTGTGGTGTTGGATGTATTGAAACATTTAGAAACTAAGACTTTATATCTGCTGATTTGGATTTAAATAAAGTATTTTCTTAAGAAATATTAACTGAGAATCCCTTTTTCCACCACAGTCTTGACATGCAGTAATCCCACTGCTTCTCTGGTCCTACAGTAATCACAAAACAATAAAAAAAGTAAAACAAAACAAAAACAGAAATAAAAACAACAACAATAAAGACAAACCAAAAAAAAAAAAAAAAAGAAGAAAAAGAAGAAAACAAGAACAACAAGAACAACAAGAACAAAAACACACACACACCCTCACTGGATTTCAAAAGGAATTATTTCTACATAAAAATCAGAAAATCAGATAGGATACTGACACCTTTAAGGAGACTGTTTCACTGAGGGAACATTTCAGTGGGACCTTGAATTTAACTGAAATGTGTTTGGCAAAGCATCTACTGCTTCATTTAATTCAAATGTTTTTCAAAGCAAGCTGGACTGTAAGTCTAACATTGCAAGGATTTACTCAAAATGCACATTCTGTTTTATGATTTTCACTTTAACCATTCCTCTTAAGTGCACAGTGTGTTCTTTCACCTTACGGAGCATAGTACAGAGCTGCATGGACCACACAGAGAATATTCTCAGGGGGTTCACTGCTGGTTACTTGGCTCCCAGAGTTCAGTTATGTTGTTTGTGAGTACTCTGCAGCACAGGCAATAGTTTTATGATTCATTCATGCTCTGTGCCCTTTACTGAGACTCTGTATGGCATCTGAGGTGGTGGATGCTGAGTCTGCATTACCAACCTATTTTTTAGTTACCAATATGGTTCAGATCAAGGTGTGGCAGGAGTTCAATAGGCTCTAGCAGGATTCAATTCTAAGAAGAGCTAAGCAAGCTAAGCCTGATAAACAAGACAGCAGTAGTGGAAGTACAACTTCCAGAAGCATTCATTAAAAGTTGCTGAAATCCTGAAGAAGTAAATCAAATTGAAAATTGCCTGTTCTGTTGTGCTTCATTGTAGACAAAACCTCCAATGGGCTTTGTTCATTGTGCCACAAAGGTTCATTATTTTTGCAGTGCAGTGGGCATGCGTTTTCTTCCTCAAGAACTTATTTTTTAGTCTCAGCATTTCCATTTTGACATTAGAAAAATATACAACCAAAATCTATAAGACTTTGATTAAATGTTGATACAGCTGATTCCAACACAGCCAAAGCCAGTGACCATACATGGAATCTAAACAACAGCTAGTAATTACAGTGTCAAAGGCATGTATACACTGTGTGTTATGTTTCATTGTCTGGCATGCAAATATAGACTTGGTTTCCTTTGCACTATTTCCAAAGTATAAAGAAAGCTAACCAGAGAGTTCTGTTTCGTTTACACAAAAGAACAAGGTTCAATCATGTTTGATAAGTTGCAAATTACTGGTAATACCACAAGTGTTGTTACAGCTGCTAAGAGTGGTCAGGAGGATGTACAAAATACAGCAACGGCATGAATCAAAAGAAAAAGTCTAAACAATTTTGAATGATAGTGTATAGTACTTCTAACTTTAACTTGGTGCAAGGGCTTGTGAGCAGCATCTTGGGCAGTGCTGAGATACAGAGAGTAAGTTGCCACGTATGTATTCAGCATTCTGCACTCCAGCAGACTCCCCACTGACTTTCCAACAATGGTGTTGCTTCTCCTAAGAGAAGCAGTGGATGCCAAAGGGGCAGAAAGAAGAAATAAAACTCCCATGATATAGAAGACAATTGCTGTTCTTCAGAAGTGCATTTAATAATTTCTGCTTAGCAATTTGCCTGTGGAAATTTTAACAGCTGAAAGTATCCTTTTCATCGCATCTCTAAATATGGCATATTTATCAAGTATTTCAGAACCTGTCTGATTTCTGCAGAAACTGGATGTAAAAAGCCTTACCTGTGATAGAATAGGTCTCAGAGAAGGGTATAATCTGGGGGGCTGTATAAAATGTGCATGAAGTACAAGCCCATGATTTACCCATTTTAAAACTTCAAACATTATTGATGCAGCAGACGAAGATCTTTTTCTTGGGGAAACCTAGTATTTTGCTCTATTCTGTAGCTGACTTTCCAAGAAAAGTGCTTTGGGAATAAAGTCAATGGAATGTGGAAGTCCATTTGGGAATGCTTCTGATCACGAGAGAGAAGAGCTGTTGCTCTTCTCCTTTCAGAGTGAATTAGCTTCATCTTTTATGTTTGCATGGGTTTCTCTTTAAAAATCTAGAAAAGATATTAGAAGGAACTGCTCACCAAGGCCATACTTCACTATATAAAAGGAAACAGGTACAGGATCCTGGACATGGATCTCCCCAGGTGTGAAGTTAATTGTTAGTGTTACTGGTGTCTTTCTCAATTTATTTTTGTTTAATTTTGTATTAAAGACATATTTTTATTTGTTAAAAATTTAAAATAACATGAAATTATCAGCAAAGAAAAATAAAGACCTATCTAGCTACAGCTGATGTAACAGAAAAAAAAAATAAAAAAAAATCCAGGAAAACTAATTATCAGTGAAAACAATGCAAATACTGTAATGTGCTTCAAGTACTGTGAAAATATTCCAAAACTGATGCATATTCTTCAATATCAATTGATACCAAAGGGGAACAGGGCTGGACCTGTGTTTTGTTCACAGCTTGAAGTATATATGAGGAAGGAAGGAAGGAAGGAAGGAAGGAAGGAAGGAAGGAAGGAAGGAAGGAAGGAAGGAAGGAAGGAAGGAAGGAAGGAAGGAAGGAAGGAAGGAAGGAAGGAAGGAAGGAAGGAAAGTTAAAAGAAAGAAAAAATAACACCATGAAAAGTCTTTGATTACATCAAAATCAGTATGGAATAAAAGCATCTGAAACGTGTTCCTAGAATCTAAGTAGAGGGAAGACTGAAACAACTACTATATTTCTAATATTGACATTTCACATTAAATTCAGCTCCTGTTTCCAAAAGCTCAACTGCTGACTTTTATTAAGGAGTATTGAACAAATGATCATTTTTATTAATTTATTTTACAGTGGTTTTAGTATTAACACCGTGTAACCAACTCCTGCAATTTTATCATAGTTAAAACTTCACTGTTTCTTTAGGCCCTGCTAATTGGATTCAGGAGAATACAGGGAAATCTCTAGTCTTCTTTATAAGGAAAAACATTACAAACTTTTCTTATTACCAAAATAAAAGACTGAAAAGCATAACAACTAATGACTTCATAGCTGAAAAGCATATTACAACAATACATTTATCCTTAATATCTCATGATTTTTAAAACCATCTCAGTTCTGAGGGGAGCAAACCTCTTGTTTCCAAGTAGGAGAGGTTGGCAACCCTGTAAATGTGTCCCAGAAGTGATGGGCATTATTTATACATCAGATGACTGCGACGTTGCTAAACCCTCATATAATTACAAAGCACGAGACTACATTTTTAAGCAAGCTGTTTCTGCTGTAGTCCTGCCTCTTCAGTCAGGATGTGCCCCACAACTGGAACAGCTTGCACTGCGTTAGCCCCCTGGGAAAGTTCTAATTTACAAAACCCTGTTTAGAAAAATCAAATCTATTTAAAGGCATTACACTATAAACATAAACTCCCTAATGAGCTGTAGTGAAATGGCTCTAGGCTATAACTTGCGAGGTTCAAATGATTTAGCTGTTTTCTGCCATGTATTATTTTCATTTAATCTGCATCACAAGGACTGTAAAGAGTCCAGCTGTTCAAAGTGAGTCTTAATGCAAAAGCTAGTGAATCTTTGCCAAATGCAAAAGCTAGTCCAATTGTTCTCTTTTCTACAGTGTTTGGTTAAAGACCTATTAATTAATAGATCAAATAGTTCCCAAGTTTTAAAAAAATAAAAAAAGAATTAAATGTCAACATTTCTAATAGATCTGCAGATGCTAAAAAGATGACAAAAAATAGGCACTTAGAGGTTGCAGAATCACTAGGAAAGAAGGAAGTAAAGAAGCAAAATAGGAGAGAAGGAAGGAAAAAGAAATTTACTGAACATTCACTGTCTTGTGCCCTGGTAGAGTAGACAGTCTGTGCTTTCAGATTCAGATCTTCACACCTTTGGAGGCACAGTCTCTGACTAAGGGTGCACCCTCAGGATGTGATTAATCTTTCTGTTGCCTACTTCTACTCCACTGATGGCTGCAGTGGACTTACTTCTCAACTATACTCATGTATGAGGGTAATGCCTACAACCTTCCAGGCAGTCTGTTCTCCTTGTACAGCTATTAACCAGTACTGTGTTGAGTTCTCTCTAGGGGATGTTTGAGAAATTCCATCTCTCATCTTTGTGTAGAAGCAGAGGAAGCAATGGAGGACACACAGGTACTCCTAGAGGAAACATAGTGTTAGATGGAGAATGTACTGATGACTAGTATGCATTTCCTACCACTCTTTCAGTGGAGACCATTCTGTTAAATGCAGACCTTGGTTTGCCTCAGGTTAGCTTTAAGTAATGGAAATATCCACTTTTGAGAGATTTATTACCTAATTCTGCAATAAAATGCTAGAATATAACATCAGCATGCTGTACCATTGATTACCTGCTCTTTTCAACACTTAGTTTAAGCATCCAGAAAATGCAAATCTGTACCTGTTAGAGAATTTGGGATTTTGGTCTGGTCAAAATCACTTGACATGTTTAAACATTAAAAAATAATATTCTGAAATGTGTAAATGTTAAAACCACAACTTCCATGTAGTAATGGAGAATAAATATAACAAACCTGGCCTGTTTAATAAATGAAATGGTATAATGTTAACTGGAAAGGGTGGATTACATTCATTTAACTGTTTCCTATTTTAAATAATTATTAAAAAAACACTGTGTGCTGGTGGGTTTTAGAATGCCCTTATCAAAAACAAATATAGAGACACAAATTTACATTTTATTTTAAATTCTTATTAATAGAAAGATTTGGTTTGTGTAAATTTCTCTATTTACAATAGGTCATTGTAGTGGAATTTGTGATACAGCTTCAGATGAAAAACTTGGGGAGAAAACAGGTAACTTAAAAAGGAGATATGGTAAAAATTGTAGTTCCATATTTTATATTAAACAAAAAACTTGTAACAGGGTCCCATAGTGAGGGCAAATACATCTGTAATGGCACTAGAATCCTTTGTATAAAGATTGTTTCGGGTTATTTGAGTGACTTAAGAGGATGAATGAGGATCTGATCCAAGATATGCTGCAATATGTATTCTTTACAAAAGAAATTAACCAATTTCCCTGATCTTCACATAATTTCTTTGTTTGTTTGCTACAGTTTCATCATACAGCAAACATAGCATGAAAACTATTCAGTTCTGGTGACACAACTTCCAGTGTTGAATAGATTACAAGTATAAGTAAGTCTGGTGGCCCAATCACAATCCCTGAAGGATAAGTAAACAAATAAATAAATAAATGAAAGAGGATTCCTCACAAAGCCACTATACAGCTCAACAAGATGTGCAGTTCTGCTTTTGAGACTGTTAGGCATATTACATATCAGTACTGATTTGAGGGCCAGATAATTGGCTACAGCCCAGAAGCACTCAGGGCTGTTCTAGCTGCAAGGCACAAAGTTGATTTAAGTCAAGTTTGTACTTACCTTCCAATTATACTTTGGAAACCACTCTTCAGATTTGTTCCTTGGCATAACTTAAAATACTCGCAGGGATCAACAGGTCTAGGAAGGCGAGCCAGATCCCAGGGAAGAGTTGTGCATGAGAAAACCTCGGGCACACTCTGTGCTTTGGTTGCAAGGGATAGCTTTAAAACCACTATATTACATCATGAGTACGGTAGCAGTGTAGCTTTTGGAATGGCTTCTTCCATAATGATTTAAAAATTGAGGATTCCTCTACCCACTCTTCTAGTGGTTTGCCAAGCAGGAATTAATATGGCTCTGTGAGGACAGAGAAGCACAAAGGTGTCTCAGTGAACTTGAGATTCAGACAGGAAGTCTAGACATTAGGGAGGTTCGGTATTACATGGTTCTCCTGCCAGTGTGATTAACTTCTTGCTTTCAAGAGGACTATATTCACACTTACCAAAGTAAAATTGGACTTTATACTTCATTGCAGAGTTGCACCAAAATACATGAGCTAATTTTAATGATCTTGCTTGGGTACGTAAACAGAACTTGGTGCCTCTTAATTATCAGACTTTTCCTGCATAAAATTAGCCCATGCTGTGTTCTGCTGCTACTGACTGGTATTTGAGCCAGCTCTGGTGTAATATAATATGGACCTCAGATAATGTCAGCTTCCTCAACCTGCTTCTAGCTGATGTAAATCAGTACAGTTCCACTGAGGTAAATTAATAACTGAAACCCTTGGCTTATGAGTTGAGCTACAGTGCTTTGACCAGGCAATCAGTCTTTACTTCTATTTATTTGGTTAGAATCAGGCAGTGCTAATGAGATTATAGCCTGGGGATTAGGAAATGCCTTTTCAGAAAGGTATGCTGAATTGAAGAGAGACGACTGACATGCTAACCATACACAACCTCAGTGGAACACGGTGACTAATTCCCTCACATTAATGAACTGGGGACCTCTCAGCATGTGCTTCAGATAGCATTAGACAATAGTGGTGGCCATAGAGAAATAATACATTTTAAAAAACAGATTAAGGAGATGGTCTCTAGTTTGTGTTCTTGTACAGTTACAGACTTGTACATACTTTACTCAAACGCACGCACAGAAACAAATGTTAATTGCACACAGGTTTTTGTTATTTTATGTAAATATACTGTTTCTTTTTCCTATAAGTGGACATATTTAACTTCATGCTCCCAGGAGAAATATGTCAGCTATGCTGTTTTTCATTTCTCACTAGATCTGTTTTTTGGAATTCAAGTGCGTGGACTTTGGAAGAGTGTTTCTTTCTCTACCACCTTTGCTGGCACAAGATGCAGTTATAGAATACATCCTTTGGATGTTTATCAAGTCACATAGATTAGAAGTGACTTATAACTACAAAATAATAAAACTGAATATTTCATAACCCTCTTTTCTGGTATATATGGTTGAGGAACTAATGTAAATGGAGAACTTGATGTTTCATTCAGATAAAAATTAGAAATAGAAAATTAGTATCAAATAGTGCTTATTAGCTTACAGTTGTTGAAGAGTTTGTTTCGGAGTCCCTGACATGTCTCCCAGTCTCAGGTGGAAACAAACACATGCTTCCAGTACTTCTAGGAACTGATAGTAAACTCAATATCATTTAGCAAGACATAGGTGTAAAAAGTCATTGTATTCAACAGTAGATATTTTTCTTGCTATATACTCTCCACCTAATGAGCAAGAACTTCTAAGAAGCAATGTACCAGGATAATGATCATCACTGCAGTGGTTCCAACAGCCAGCGCTAGTGCAGTTCAAACAAGATCACACAATATGATGTAACCAAGGGAAAATAAAGTAGCCTCTTCCTCCCCCTACTGATAGGTCTGAAAGAGGTGAAACATATCTAATTATTGCAATGCTCATCACAGTCATCACTCTCTAGAATGTGTGGTGGGACAGCAGCTGCACTATAATTCTGTTTGTCCCTAACTTCAGAAGAAACACTGTGGCTTGTACAGTTATCTGATTATCCCTTAACTGACTTGGTTAAGTAATCTATTGGCTCTGGCCCTCTCAGTCTAGACTATTGCCACATTTCTAGAAGTCTCTGGGCAGCCTATGCTTTCCTGTTCTTACCCTGGTGTCACTTACAGTAAAATCCCTCCTTGATGCAAGGTGCTTCCTTTGGGCACAGCCATCCTGGTATTTACCTCTATGATTCACTCACTTAACATCATCAACCGCACAGATTAAGGCATGGTGAAAGAGTTCATGATATGACTCTTAGCTACAACCTAGCTCAACTAGTCGTTAGTAAACTTCGTAAATGTACAAGAAAAAGGTTGTGCATTAATCTCACAAACATATTTAGGGGTTCAAGCACTTTCTAAGGTTGGTAAACAATGCCTGTTAAAACTCCCTGGTAAATCCTGTCAAAACATTTCTTGTGTCTTGAATTTATTGAGTTATGTGGACAGTGTTTCATAATGTTAATATTCCCTAAAATACAAGTGTCAAGCTAACATCTGCTGAGTTAAGATGGAAATAATTTGTTAGTGAGACAGAGTAAGGATTATAAACTGTAGGAGTAAACACATTCACTGTTCAGCAATGCATTTTATTTTTGAAGGGCTAAATTCACATGATGGATTTCTTCATGACCACCAAACTCATCTACATTCGTTTAGTAGAAGATGTGCATCAGGATTATTTAAAAAAAAAAAAAAAAAGGATTAAGGAGAAAAAAAAAAAATAAAAATGAATATCCATTAGCTGTGCCCCTGGATGTGGCAGGATAATTCTGAAAACCTGAAGCTAAAAGAGTTGCAGGTCTTGTTCTATAAAAGTGCCCTTGCTGCTGGCTGAGGGACCGTCTTAAGCTCTGCAGACCCCAGTCAGCTGCAGCACTTCAGGGCTCTATCCATCCCATGTACAATGGGTGCCAATACTAAAGCAAGCACAACTTCAGGTTTCTACTGGCTCAGAGTCCCTCAGGGCTGTGCTCTCACTCTCTTGCTCCACACACAGAGCAGACACAGCCAGCGCTGCATCCCTGTGCCAGTGAGAAGCCAGAGCTTAATGGGAAGCACCGTTTGGTACAAGTGAGATGCAGTTTTCTACCAGGACAGTGTAAAGAGGCCATGATTTAAATTTAGCAGTAAAAAATTATGTTTGTACTTGTTCTGAAAGTCTGTCATTGTATGTTTTCACCAAAAGTTAGCTAAACTACCAAAGCTGGTGATTTTGCATCCTACCTAATCCACACAAGGCACAGAAGCCCTTGCAGGCCTTACCCCTGGAAGGTCTGATCTGCAGGGAGAAGAATGGAAGGACACAGAGAGAAGGTCAAGTTGAAGCTAGGTACTGGGGTGGGCTTACTCCAGGGAAGGGGATTGAGTGCTACCTTCCAGGATGCCTGTTCCAAAGAAGAGTGTCTCTATTCTTCAGTAAGACCTGCTTAAAGAAGTTTTGAAAATAAATTAGAAACATTATACTTCAGTGCACAGAACTGGTGTAAACCTTCAGTGTCAGCTGATTTTCTTGCTAGTGACAGAAAGAAGAAAAAAGCACTTGATAGTTACCATCTACTGAAAAATAAATCTTTGACGAGTAATTTGAGCCAGTGTAACTTTACTCAATAGGAAAACAGGAAAAGTCATTATTCGCCAAAACAAATCTTTCAAAATCTGATAATGTTTAGGAAATAAACATCTCAATCAACAGATTGAAAAAAAATCAGGCAATTTCCTTCCCTGAGATGATGTTGGGCAACATGTAAAGCAGAGACACACAAGGTGCCACAGTTACAAGAAGACATCCTCTAGGGCATCACCATGCTATAATCACTCCTAGAGAAACACGTTTCACAGAGACCATGAGTGGGCATATGTGGCACTCATCTCTTCCAAACACAGTTAGTAGTTTGGCATCTGCATTGTTGAACTGAAGGCTATGACTGCACCTCTGCATTTTTACATGTGATGAGATATTTATCCTGTTGTGAAGTTCATGCTGTAATCCATTACTTCTAATGAGTTAACTCAATTGTAAATGATACGATATAAATGATGATTGCAGTTAATTGAAGGCAGTATCCTTTACTACTGTATGAATCAGCAGTGGAGAAGTCAGAAGGGATTCTGTTTCTGATTAAGCTCTGATTTTGGCCAAAGGCTTTCAGTAATTTTTGCTTTTTTAAAATTTGAATTCTAGCCAGCACCTGTTAGATAACAGAAGAGACTAAACCACATTCTAAAACCCTTTAATCAGCAAATAAACTAACAAAAAGATGTGAAGTCCTGAAATAGCTCTCCAATCAGAATATCTGTTACTAGTACAGAATAACTATTTGCTCTTGCCTTGGGCTCAGGAAGAAGAGAAAACCTTCTGGTCTTGTCTTTTTCCTGGGCATGGCTGTGATCAAAGAAAAAAGATATTAGACTGTTTTCCTGAGTCCTTTTGAAACAGTAAAGAAGTCTGAGTTTTAAAATATGGCACAAAGTTCTTACCTTATATCTGAGCCATCGCATATGAGAATTTAGGACTAAAAATTTTGGGGAACAGAAATGGCATGTAGCAGGGGAAAGGGAGCAGGGGAAAGTTCCACTGTTCTCTTTTCCATTCAGCATTTTGATTTTTGTCACATGGTCATTTTGTCTGGAATATCTGGAAAACAACAACAACAACAACAACAACAAAACATTCAAAAGACTGGATTTAATAATCTCCATGTTTCTTAGCTTGTTGGAAATGAGAGTGCAAATTCTCAGTCCTCTTTGTCCTGTTAATTAAAGGTGAACAGCTGGATACCAGAAAAACGAACTCTTGTTAATGTAGCAAGTGATTCTTTAAACAAAATATATGTTTTCTGCATAGGAAAACTGAAAGACAGCTTTGAGATTGCATTTCTCTAAATAAAGTTATGTTTATGACTTAAAAATTCTTAGATAGAGATTCTGAGAATTATCAGATGACAAAGAATAATACAGTCTTCATCACCCTATACTGAATATGTGAAGGAGAAATTTAAAAGCCAGACCAAGATTATATACTGCAAGCCTTTTGGCATGTATTTTCAGATGAACTAATTGCATGCAACAGCCAGAGGGGAAGGAAAATAGATACCAAAGGATTCATGACAATAAAGCAGAATGCAGACGTTTGTTACTCCACTGGGGCTAGTGAATGCCTACAGTGCATCTCTGCACGATTGTTCTCAGGACCTTTTGATATTTTGTTTTATAAATCCTGGGTGCTATTCAGACACAGAGGCTTTGGAGAGGGGAGCCTGCAAGCAGATAGATAATCACAAGACAAATTCAGCTTTAGCCTCATGTATGTTGTACTCCATGATATTTACAATAACAGCAATCTGTTTTCATGACAGCATGTTTTTGTAAATCCAAAGAGATAAACTTTCTCAGCTATTTATAAATCAAATGCTTACATTGTGATCTTCTGCCAGGAACTCTGTTCGCTGTTGAACTTTGCTGTGTTCATTTTAACAAATCTGTTTGTTACTGTAGTGCCAAAGGTGAGAAAAATACACTGGAATCCTGTAGAGAAGATGGGATAGCTCTTTGTGGCTGGGACAGTGATGTCCTGCCACTGTTGGGGTAAAGGGAAGTCAAACACCTTAGCCTGAACACAGCTAGGAGCCAACACAGACTGTGTCAGATCTGCCACTGACTTGCTGGGTGGTCTTGGAAGAGAGGTTTGCTTTGATAAAATTAAATTAATATTACCTCTCCTCTCTTCAAGAGTTTGGTGGTCCTCTATTAGATAATATATGTAGTTAAGAGAATTATAAGTAGCATTTCTCATGTTTCTTTTTAATCTACTTTTGTTATTCATTGTACAACTATTAGAAACAAAAAGCAAGCTGGTTTTCATATTTTGCAGCAAACTTATGACAATAGAAGTGCAAAGAACAACTTCTTTCCTCTTCAGAGTTCGATTGGTTTGCAAGGAGCTCAACAATTTATTGCACTGTTCTCAAGATGTAAAATGCATAGCTTAAGTGTACAATTTATAATAAATCATTTACATGTTGGATAACACTTTATCTAGATTCCCACAAATTGTCTGTGTGAGAAGATCACAGATTTCTTAATGTGGTTGTTGGGAGCTTTTTGCTGGGCAATTTACACAATTCTTGGGCTGTTTGTCATTTATGGGCAGTAGACTTCAAACCCTTTAAACAGAAACTTCGAGCTCTTTTGCCATGTGTTCAAAAGAACACAAGACCAACCATATTTGATGAGACTACAGGTCCATTTAGTTCAGTGTCCAGTCTTTTACAGTGATCAAAAGTGAATGACAAGTGAAGGATGTAAGAGGAGACAAAGCATATTCATCAGGATTTTCTCACAGATTCTGTTTGTGGCTCAGGTACCTACCTGTACAGCTACTACAGGAATCACAGAAAATATATTTGACATTTTTATCCAGTACTTCCAACAGTTATCACATAGAAAAGTGTATGCCAAAGTTTGAAAGATATATGTTTTGTTAAGTCATAAGCACCAATATAGCCAGAAACTAGTAAGTACAGAATACTGTATGCGTTTTCCTTGTTAAATGTCTGTAAAGTTTAACTCATCCTCCCTGCTCACACACACACAATTTTTTTACATTTTGTACCTCCCTCCTTCATACTAATGTCAAAAGATGTTGAAGTTTAAGATCCTAGGAGAAGTAAATTTAGAAAAACCCTTCAGAAATATATGTTATTGCAATCATAATGGAAATATGGAACACAAAACAAATAAAGAAGTTCTGTATCTTCAGTAGCATATGCACTGAGTGCAAAAACAACAATTAAATACTGCCCATAAGGCAGTACCTCAGATTACACACCAGGATTCCTTTGAAGGCTGGAAGGTTGTAGCTGGATCACTATATGAACATAGGTAAAGAGGAAGGATCTAGCCAAATTTAAAAGTATTCCCACATTTCAGTAACTTACATCTGGTCTTTGAAATTTGGCAGTGCTGGTTTTGGGGTTGGAGTCTGCCATCTGCTACTACATGGATTGCCATGAATTGCTAGGCTGAGTTCAGTTCTGTGCACAGGTAATCTCCCCTGCACTTCACACCACGCTCAAATAACCCTACGTTACCTGTGCACCCAAGCAGTCTTCTCCAAATTTTCCATCAACAACCCACACATGTTGTCTTTTCACATCAGATGCAGAGAAAAAAAGATCCTTCCTTCACTCCTGCTTGCATCTTATCCTTGCAGCTACTAAAAGACATATTAATCTGTTTCTGTTGGTACTTTCCTTTAATCCACTGCTTCATTTTCACCTTCACAAGCCAGAAATAAGGTCTTGAAAGGATCTGTATTAATCAGAAAGCCTATGACTGGTTTCCTGAACATCGTTCATATTCTGTAGTGCAAAGAGAATGGTTTTAATGCAAAAGGAATAATTGTATCTCAGAAGACAATTTCCCATCACATATGTAAAAATGATGAAAGGGGGACCTAGGGGTCATCAGTTAAGGTACTGACATTTGTCTCTTTCTGAGTGCCAACCTCAGCTTACCCTTTAACTCTGGTGGATGTCACAGTGTATGCTCATACTTGGTCTGTTTTTTCATAGCCCAGAGACTTTTGACAGTAGACTTTTTTTTTTTTTTCCTTTCATTTTTTTAAATCATTATCATCATCACCATAATCATCATCATTATTATTATTTGACAAAGGCTTTACATGCACTGCCCAGCATACGAAAGTGTCGAGAGTTTAGTCTAGTGCCACAGCATTGATGTGAACATGTGTAAGAGGCCTAAGGTCCACTGCTAGTTCTTCCCTCAGTCTGATGGATGTTTCTGAACATGTTGCTTCTTTTCTCATCACCTTAGTTTTCCCATTTCTAACTGGAGAACAGTAATATACTGCCTTCATAGCTCCTTATACATAATCATAATAGGAGAAGATACCTTAAATGTCAGATACTCATGTCTGGCTTTAATGAACTAAATACAGAAAGGAAGGCTGAAATGATGTGGTTTTAAGCAACAATGGTATTAACTGATGGACTGTTTAAACACACAACAGAGATGTAAACAAACTAACCAAAGAAATTCATACACAATCTGAGAAAACTCTCTAATTTAAATAACATTTTTGCTAAATTTCAAAGTTTTCTAGTGTGATTTTCCACTAGCCTTGACAAATGAATGTTATCGAAATATTCTGGCTGGTACACTTAATAAATCATGAACTATGAAGCATAAACCATATTTTAAGGACTATCCATCTGTTAGCATTTCCAAGTATGAACGCAAAGCATGCCAGAAACAAATGGAAAATTATTGTAATCAGATCCTTCAAAATTATGTTAGAGTTTTTAATGAACAGTTTAATGTGATAGGGAATTACCAAAAGTCTGAAAAGTGTTGAGAGGCAAATAGCAAGCACAGGATTAATTTAGTTCAGCTAAATCCTGATGAAACACTTTAAAAACTTTTTCCCTGTAGTGAAATGCTATGACTATGAACACACAATTATAAAAAATAACTTAATGACTCTGAATCATAATACTGATAGTTTTATTGAAAATAACATTTGCATACTCATAAATGTTTTGAATAGTCATAAACAGTTAGTCAAAGTTGACCTACAAGCAATATAATTTCTCTACAATTGTATGCTACAACTCATGCTACAAGCCTGTCTCAAACTCCTCCAAAATACTGCAAATAGTATCAGAACTACACTTTTTAGCTATATTCAGAGCACCCAGAAACCAGACTCTAACACCATGCTAGTCCCCTCTGGGATTGTATAATATGAGCATGGCATGCTCACCTTGAGATGGAAGCACAGCAGAATTTCAATTATTATTCTATCATCAAGGAATATTCAGTGTTTCTCACTACCCAGGAGAGCAGAAGAACTTCTCTGTGAGGACACACATACATATATGTAACCCCTCTAAAAGTAAGTGGCTGTTGTACTTCTGTGTGTTCTGAATACAGACTCTCATATTTCAAATGTAAATCTTTGCCTTCCTCTACAAGTCTGACTTAATGATGCCTACAAACCTTGAACTTCACTTAACTTTCCAGTATGAAGGGGGTAGGCATGTGTGTGTATTGTCATGAGACTGTCAAAGATTTAATTCCATTTGATGAAGTTCTGTTTTCCAAAAGAGAAGAGAGTGTATTGCATATCGTCAGCCAATCTGGGTGCTGTCTAAGGAAAAATGAAATACTTCAAAACAGAAACATCAAACAACTTTGAAACAAAAACAGTTTCTCCTAATCTTGCATCCAGGGTATGCACTGACTTTGCAGAATCACTACAATTAATTGTAAATGATGTATGAAATGAGTAATCCTTGCCCAGAGACTACAACTAGTGCATGCAATCACTGCTTGGCTGTGAAATGTGCTGTAATATTATACTTAAACATGTCCAGAAAAAAAAAAAATCAACATGCCATTCCCAGAATTTCTAGCCATTTTTATTTATTTTTTCCACTTCTTCTGCTGCACCACCCCGCTTAATCCTCCAATTCCAGGTCTCTGATTCTTCATTTTCTACAAAAACCACTCGAGATGAAGGTCAGTTACAACTCACATGTGTTTCCAATGGGCTTGCTATGTAAAATTCTTCTGTTGTGAAAATATAGTGAAAATAAAGACAGGAATAGTATTCTTTCAAAGACCTTAGAAGTATTTTAATGTATGTGTCTAAATCACACTACTTTTTCTTTCAGTCTCTGATTACTTAAGAGTTATGTTCCCTATGCAACGCTGACTAAAGCAATGAGTCGGCAAAGAATTCTATATACTCAGTTAACATCATACAAATCAACTCCTGTTAACCTCAGTGGGACTATTCATACACATAAGCTTTTAAAGAATTAGGATTTGAAGTGTGTACTTCAAGACAGATGAAGGAACATAGAGCCATGTGGATGAACATATAATAATCTTCTTATATTAAAAATCTTAATTGGCTAACTCAATGGCCAAGGCACAAAATGAATTCTATGTTATCCATCCACTTTGAGAAAAAAAAGATGGAGCAAATTTTTACCTCTCAGATCAGAAAACAGATATTGTAGTTTAATTTTCTAAATTTTTAACATAGAATCAAACACTTTGTATTTGCACATTAAGGAAAAAAATAACAACTGCAACGACAAAAAAATAACAACAAAACAACAACAACAACAAAAATTCATATTAACCACCCTGCTCAAAGCCAAGCTGATGTAAAAACATTGTGCAGTAAAATACTGAACCTTACTTTCCACACATCAATAGTACAATTTGGACTTCCTGTATTTGAAATCCGATATTCCAGAGGAAGCTTTGCCGAGTTCTTCCAGGGGCCCTTATACACTTTAATCACAGAAAAACCTGGAGCAGACATGGCAAGGTGCTCAGCACTTCTTTAGAATGCTAAATGCAGTCAGTCAAAACAGATTTGATTAAATCTAACCTTGGCAAAATATGTTTTGTAGAAATCAAAACTTTTTGCAGAAACATTTCATGTCTGAGGAGAGACTTTGTCAGAAATGCTGGTTGGTTGTCAGCCAGGAGATAAAGAGAAGCACACACAGCTGCCACACAGATATTGTATAGCTGTACAACTATGCAATGTTGCTCTTTGCAGTGTACCTAGGAAAAAAAAAAAAAAAAAATCCTTCAATTTCCTGAATGAGGAGGAGGGAAGCCAAAAACCTGCACCTTAAATGAGGTAGAATAGACACGTGAACCTGTGTGCCCCACTTCCTAAGAGCTACCCCCTCAAAGCATAAACATACACAACTTTGTTTTTGTACAAGAGTTCAAAAGATCTTCTTTCTATCTCAGTTAAAAATAAATAATAATTTAAAAAATTCAAGACATTATAATTATTATAGAAATGAATTTTTCATCCTCACCACCTAGTGCCCTACTCTGCCACCAACTACATTTGGTAATACTGAAAGACTGGTGATATGGTTTGAATTTATATATAGTCATTAGATTTCAAGGTAGTTTGCTGATAAAGATGTGTTTTGTAGAGGAGCGTAAAGTCGTGTTGATAGACCATATGGTTTTGTACTGGAGCTTAAGATCCCTGAATGGATTCTTAAAATAACAACTTGACAGTGTAATAACTGTTAACCAACAGTGTAGCAAGGGAGAATGCTTAATGAAAATGTGAATATATCCACAGAGATTTCTTTTTAATCCTGCCTTGAAAATGAATTTTTAAATGAGCTTCCAAGTCATTGATAATGCTCTTAAATTTCACTCTAGTGACTCTTTAGTTCTTAAAAAAAAAGGCTTCAGTTTTAAGCATGTGGAAAATGCTTGCTTTTGCTTGATAGTTATAGAAAATATTGGTAATGATTCTGTACATAAAGTAATCTGTAAACAATTCTTGTTAAGAAAAAAAAAAAAAAGGAAAAAGAAAAAGAGTAACAGAAAAAAAAGCAGGAACCCCACATCAAGCACACAACCAGTTGCCAGACACGCTGGCTCCCCAAACTGCAGGGCTGCTGGCTACGTCAGGAGTCATGAGGACCCTGCTCAGAGACAAAGGGAACTAGAAATGCAAAGGAGCAGTGTGTGTGGTACAGTGCATCACATATTGAATGATAAATTGTGTAGAGAACGTAGAGGAAAAGCAATGCCATAGTGCAGGTAAGAGCTGACTGTGGTTAGAGAGGGGCCATGCCTTTCTGCAGCACACAGAAAGGATCCCCGAAGCTATGCTTGCCCTTGCGTAGTGCAGCAAATCCAAGTGCCTGCAGCATGACTGCCCTGAAGACAGCACGTGATGGAGTTAACCAGCAGCCCACTCAGGCACACAAAAAAAACACCACCACCACCAAAAAACTCAGGTATCAGAAACAAATCCACCATCCTCTTAGTAAATCCCAATCCCCAGTCTTTTTTTTTTTTTTTTTTTTTTAATTTTATTTTATTTTTCATCCTAGTGAAACAAACAAACTCCCAGAAGGTGACAGTTAATTGTTAATTAGCAGGTCACAGAGCAAAAGTGTAGGAAACAGAGATTCCTAAAGGAGGGAAGCAAGATACCTACAGGAACATCATTATTCCAAAGCCAGGTGATTGATACCAATAAGGTGGCACTACTCATACCAGTAGCAAAAGAGTACTCAGATCTTTAGTGTAACTACAGAGAGGATAGCACAGTCTGCCACCTTACTTAGGCGTGGCTTAGGTAGGGGAATCCCTCCAAAAACATGGTGATATTTTAAGTACTTCAATGCCAAGAGCAAATATCAAGTGTATGTTGACATATCTGGTCACAATTGTCCACACAACTGTGTCCCAGAAAACAAAAGTTCAACAAGTTTTTAGTACCTTGCAGGGCAAAAGGAACTGCCATCATTATCTTGAATTATGCTTTATAAAAAGCAGGCTGTAACTGTTAAAATATTGTAGTTTCTTTCTTAATAAAGAAATACTTCCATACTATATTTGTGTTCATTTCTGACCAAATAATCATTCTCTGACATATACAACTGCTTCAAGTTGGATGGTCAGGCTAATGTGATTTCTGGCCAACATTCACTGTTCTATAGTGCTTTAAAACTGCAAGACACCAGTCAAAGCAGCATCTGAGTGGAAGCAGACATACCGAGTTTGCATGCAGTTAGGAGGATATTCATACCACTTAATTTCAGGATTTTCCATTGGCTGCTTACTTCAAAGGCCAGTCTCTACTTCTGGTGAGACAGATCCTCTTCCAAAGACCAAATGTTCCAGAGAGATGAATATAGGTGCTCTCAGTCAGGAACCTGTCATGATGCTTGGACAATTTTATTCATTTTGTATGCATGGATAAAGAAACTACACTCACTTAGAGCAATAACATTTGGAAAAAAATTGCTTATGAAAAGCAATGTTAAAACTTTTATTTTTATTTTTATTTTTTTTAATAAAAAAAAGAAAACAAGTCTATATTTTATGTTATATTTTCTGAGTCTTCTTGTACCTATTTCTGTTGCTGCTTTTCATTAAATTTCTCTCTACACTCTAATTCCCTTCTTCTTTGGCAGCCATCCCAGTGTAGGGTTGTTCCTGTGACAGAGGTTTCTATAAATGTCCATTTGCACTGGGTCTGAAGTCACATGACATCTCCAAGACAGAATGCTTTCCAGGAAAGCTCCAATATCTTATCAATAAGCACTTGATTAAAAAAAAATAAATAAATAAAAAAGGAAAAAATGAAAAAGAAAAAAGAAAAAAAAGAAAGAAAAAAAGAAAAATGTATAAAAAAAAAAAAAAGAAAAAAAGAAAAAGAAAAAAGATAATAAAGAAAAAAGCCATGGACAATTATTTCTATTGTTGCCTATTGAAATGACAAACATGGAAGAAGTCTCCCAGAGTGTCTTTCAGTTTAGAATGTGGAGACTGAATCCATGGAGATTGAAGTGGAAACCGAGAGATGACATTTCAATTTAGGCTGTGGGAAGATGTTCCTCAGTGCAGACTTGTGCAGAGATGTCACATCTGCCAGACCAGAACAAGGCTCTCTGGCCACTGGCCTAGGCCCACCTGTTCTTCCTTCTCTTGGAAGAGAGATTTTTCTCTTCTGTATCACTGAAGGTTGTTTGGTTTAACAGCCTGTGATTGAAATAAATGCCTGTCAGGTTTTAATGAAAAAATTTCTAAAATTTGTTTTAGGAAGAGAACACCCCATGCAATAGATGGGTGCCAGATAGTAATGGATTAATTAGGCAGTGGTTAATTACCTATAGTCTTACTAAAAACTGCATCTCTGTCCATCTTCTTTTGGACCCAATTTCGCTATGGTAAGAAAATAAATCCCATTCTGGAAATAATATTACTGCAAGGGTGTAAACATGACCTACCCTGGCCTTGTGTCTTCAGTCTGTGATATGCAGATAGCTCATCTGTGATCACAGAGACACATCTGAGGAGATGAAGAGAAGTAACTGTGAAAAGAAAGGCCTTTGTCAATAAGCTAAAAGTCTCTCTGCTAGTATCTGCCCCTCTAGTGGAATATTTCTGAGTCATGTATTGGGAAAGGTGGGGAGTCACAGCCCTCTCTGCTTTCATGATTATTTACCACATTGAATCCCTGAAATCTAAGTACTATATTTTACAGCTGACATGCAGATAGTGGAATGAGTTTAAACTGAATGTAAAGGGGCCACTGGATTCCAATAAAAACATACTTTTCTTTTTCAAGAGCAGACAAGCAAAGACTTCCCATATCTAGCCTTTCTGACTGGAAACAGGACCCAGCTTTCGCATTTTTGTGATCCAATGTCTGGCACGTACTTTCAAAGTCTGTAACATTTTTATCTCTTGGGTTGAAATTTATCAGTCCCTAGAGGTGATTCAAACAGGGCTGTCTTGGTAAGGAGCTACAGGTTGTTCCAAAATTTGACAAAAAGAGCATCAAACTTTACCCACAATCTTCAACATAATAATCAGTTTTACAAAATACAGTATTCCCTTTTGAAGGCGGAATTGTTTTGGCCAGCGCTATACCCTAAAATGAGAGTCTAAGGTGCCTTTCTTGGCTCTGCCATTGGCTCACTCTTCATCATCTAGCAGGCCATTTAACTTTTCTGTGCTTTCATCTTCTCCATCTGTGAATTCCAAGTGTTAACTGTTTAGTGTGGTAGTTAACTTGGTAAGTCATGAGCAAAATTGGTCTAAAGATTGTTGATTTAGCTTGCTGTTGTTCAAAAAAAAGATTTCCCATTCCAACCAGTTACACCAGAGCCACAGCAGCAAGAACAGCAGCAATCTGGATCAGATCCCCAAAGAGATCTGATGTCAAAAGATTTGATGAAACTTCTCACAAAGAGAAATAATGTGGCTCCTCTCCTGCCTGTACCCTGAGAGAATATAACTTGGATGAGGAAACATATAGCCCAAGTCTCTGCTTTATTTGATTCAAACTTCAGTGACTGGTATCTCAAACTATTATTACTGTGAAGTGATTTTCTCCATGGAAGTTCGAAAAAAAAAATAACTTTAATTTCTCTAATGATTTTCTGCTATTTTATGTGCATGCTTTATTTTCATTTTCATGCTATTTTATTTGCATGCTTTATTTTATTTTATATATATATAAATTCTAGCCTACATAACACCCAGCCATAGCTACAGAATAGTACATTATCATTTACAGAGTTTATAATGAACCAGGCTTTCAGCTAGGGAGAAAGAAATAAAAAAGGCAAAGATTATAAAAGAAATCAGGAATCAAAATCAGTAGAGAAATTAATCCATAAATAAAAGCAGAGCCAAATACCACAAAGCCAAAAGGAATCAAAACAACATCCTTCTAAACATCAATGTTTATGAATTTGAAAGGTGTGAAACAGCTGAAACTGAAATCTGAATAACATTTAACAGTACTAACTCTAAAAACAACATCTTAATTTACCTTTGAGAAGAAACATAAATGATGAAGGGCACGATAAGCAGTATTTTTCTTTGTAAAGATGTTTGAAGAGCTGCATTAGAGCATGTTGGGTGACGAGCTGGCTGTTGCTATATCAGAAACCCAGGCTCTTGAAATCATTGCCCAGTTTAAACTGAAGTTTTCCTGTGTTATCAGCCATAACTAGGGACAGTTTATTTGAACACAGCTATTAAAAAAAGGAAAGGTGATGTGTAGTTTCTTGGCTTTCATTTTTTGAGACAAAAAGTTGGTCATTTTCTACCACTCCAAGCCAAGCTCATCCTTTATGACCCCTCTTTAATGTGGGTCATCTCATTTAAAACACCTTTTGAAATTGATCCCAGCACTCACACTCCAAGGAGGCCTGCTTTTCCTCTGTGAGGAGCATTGAGGCTAGTGAGGCTGGAGGCCAGCACTAGGCTGATTTAGCCGGCTGAGCTGAATGCTACTGGCACCACAGCTTCTTCCAACACGTACACCGTGGTTGGGCTTTGGGAAGTGCAGTTGGCTCTTTATCCCCAGCAAAATGCTGGATGCAGGAAAATGCAGCAAAATGTCATGCCTACCTGCTTTGTGTAAGCTGCTGAAAGCCAGGCTGGCTCAGGAGAGACGCTGGGGAAGGGCAAACCTATGGTACAATAAGCAAGTATCCCATGCTTCTTCTGGTGGCAAGGAAGATCGAAGAGGAACATGTCTACATCCATCTCTGCTTATCCCAGTCCTTGAGTTTTGTCTTTGCTGATTAGGGAAGCAAGAGCATTTATATATTAGGCAGTTGAACTAGGATAATTGGATTCAAAGGGAACTACACTGATGTTGTCTTACATTTATGGATAACCATTATTCATACAACAATATTCTGTGTTTGTAAATAACATTGTCAGTACACATGGATGTTTTTAGTCCAAGAAAATTGTTTATTTGACAAAGAAATTTGGTTCTAGGTTGATCAAAAATATTCACAAATTTTTGCCAAATGATGTGAATAGTTTTGGCCAAAAGAGGTGGGGATTTTTTTCCTTTAATGTTACAATAATTCATTTCAACTTATTTCAAAACAAAATGTTTTGTTTCAAAACAGTGATTCAAGATCAAAGATACCTAAATTGAATAAAAATACGATAAAAACAAAATAAAATTAAAAGACTCCAAACTAAAGCATTTTTTGGAGGCTGAATAGAATGGTTCATTTGACTTCAGCTAAAGTTATGGGGGGGAGGGTGTTTTTTCAGATCAAAAAATAAAATAAACATTCATTAACCATTCACTCAACTCTAATCTGGAGTTTTGGTTCAGCCAGTTTTCAACAGAGTAGCCAGCTGCAGAGTTCAAATCCAAATTGGAAATTTTCCATGCTTTGCTGAGTAGGAGGAGAGAAGACAGGAGGAAGCAAGGGGACAGAAGGTGCTGGAAAAAGCTAAGAATTACAGAGAGTAAAAGCCAAAAGTAACCATTCTGATTTAAAAGAGAAACTTGTCAGCACCGAATTTCCTAAGAGTTACTTATGTGAATAGTACAAATTACTGTTAAAACTTACAGTGTCAAAGACATAATAACAAAAGCATCATACAGTACCTTGAAAACTGCATAATAGAAATGCATTTTAATTAAAGACAAATTCAGTGAAATAAGTATAGCTGAAGTTTTAAAAAAATCTCAGATTTTGGAAAAATAATTTTCAAAGATGTAGAACTACAAAAATAATAAGAAGAAATCATGTTTTTACCTCTTCTAAACAAATACAGGGAAAAAAAAGAAAAAAAAAGAAAAAAAAAGTTATATTGTTTTTGAAGGGATTGTTAATTACTATAATAATAATAATAATAAATGATTTCCTTTTAAATGTATTTCTCTGTTCTATCTCTGTTTTTTAGGAACTGTTTTTTTTCTGGTTCAGCAGCTGCATTCCCTATCACACTTTGTCACATCATCAGTCATATAGCTACTGCAGTCAACTCCCCCTCAACAGAAAGGGACACTTGTGAGTTTATATTACTGCCATAAATTTTTTGGCAGTAAATTTCTTAAAAAATAATCCCATATTCTCTTGTATACAGTGCACAAACTGGCTAATAAAATGATTTCTGCTTGGGGATTTGTGGAATGCCTCCATTTTCAGTCAAACATGTAGACAAAAGTATCTTATAAAATGTACTGGAAAGTTCATATGTTTCAAGATTTTCAGGGAACACTCCACCTGGTGAGAAAAGCAGATTTAAAAATAAAACAAAATAAAGGCTCTCCAAGTCCACCAGAATCATGAGCCAAGGAAAACCTTAATCAGAGTCAAAGGAGAAAATCGTGCAGTTAAGAGTTAGTCTTTTGGGGCCTACAACACTTGAAGAAATTAAATTATGAAATAATAAGTTATTTGTGGTTCTGGATTTTGCAGGGAGAACATGTCAGTCCATGCTTTGAGCCAGTCTCCTCTCCCTGAACTTTGTATCTAGAGATGCTTGCAATACATTATAGCACAAAACTGTAAAGCTTCTTGCTGGTTTGTCTTGCTTTAGTCTGGGGCCAATTCTTATTTGATCTTCAGTCTCTTAATAATCCTTTGGCAGTGACAACAGTCTTTGAGTGGGTATAATGGGCTTTTTAAGCATGAAAATGAGAATCACCTCTTGTCCATGGGATAGATATCCCTCCTTTACTTTTTTTCCATCACTCTTCAAACACAAACTCAGTGGTCTCTTATGAAAAAGTTGAACTTGGTCCTCATATTTTCTCACTGTCTTAGTGATATCTAATCATTTTCTAGGACAGAATGAATAGTGAGGTAAAATATTTCAGTGACTTCTAATTAGTACATATGCTTTGCTTTTCTTTCATTCATTTTTCTCACAAGTATATGCTAAAGCAAACCCAGGCACTTATGGTAGAGAGTCACTAAAATATCAAAAGAAATGCAGTTTATGATCACATAAGCTATTTCATAGAGTGTAAAAATCCCAGGTCAGCCAAAGGAGATGCAACAACAGCAGGAGATGCAAAAGGAAGCAGACTCATCAAATTACATTGATGACATTCCTCACCAAAATATAAATAATATATATAAAAATAAAATAATGTCATCATTATATTGATGACACCTCACCAAACCTAATTCGTCTAAAAGTAGGCAAATCAGATACTTTCAGCCAGTATGTGAGTCTGCTGTAACGAATAAATAATAATAATAATAATAAAAGGCAATTAAAAAAAAAATACAACAACAACAACAACAACAAAAAAGACAGTATTGCCCACATACAGTAATATAGCAATAGTAATGCTGAAAAACTGAGGGCAAGGTCAGGAGAAGCCAGGAGCCTTGAAAGCAAAAAAGACTGACTTGAGTTTGGGATGAGGAGGAACCCAGTTAATGAAATTTAAAGCAAAAATGGGATTATATAAAAAGATGAGAGGTTTTAATTAATGTGGTAGGAATATTTCAGATGTACTGAAAGTATGTGGGTGGTACAGGAGGTGCATATATTTAAAAATAGGGAGGAAAATCCTTGTTCAAGGTAGAAAAAGTGATTATACATTCTTCACAATGTTTAAGTGAACTGAGTTTTGACTCAGCAGAGCAGTATCAAACTTGAGATCAATGGGTTTACTGAAGGTCTGAGATTAAATATGTGCCCAAGTACCTTGCAGAAGCAGGGCCTGATAAAGCAAACATTTTGGCAGAAAGGTGAAAAGTTACTGCAAAGAACCCAGCAGCATCAGAAATGGAAGGAAAAACATGGAAACACCTGCCCTTTGCTGCACCCAAATTTACTGCAGAGGTGAAGCAAAAGCCAAGAATGTCACAAAAGTGTTATTCCATGGCTTCAAATAATGGTGCTACTCTTCTTGCCTTATCTGCATCATCAGGACAAAAAAATCATTATGTCAAGTAAAGCCAGTGCATGTCAGGAGTGACCTCCCAGGCAAATATCGGTTAGCTGAGGTGAAAAGAGAGCTGTAGTCTCTCTCGATCAGCAGCTCCAGCACATAGTTTGCTGCGTGTCTCTCCCCCATTTCCGAGACACTGCAGACTTGTTGCTGTCTGGTGGCAGTGGCTTACTGAGCATTCCTCTGTGCAGCCCCGGAGTTTGTTTTGTTACCTTGGGGAATTCAGCCATGCCAGTAAATTACAGCTTAAGGATGCCTGCTATTTAATTTAAAAAGAAGTCACTCATGCAATCTCGTGAAATACATATCTCTATTTCCAATGAGGTGTATTTTCTAAATAATATTTTTTACTCCACTAATCATTAGAAATAGGATATGATTGTTTGCTAGTTGAGTCCTAATCCCTTTAGGAATTGGAATCTGTGTTTTTCAGCTGTTTGGCTACATTCAAGATGAGTTCACACTTATGTCGTCTGACACACGAACCATGTTAACAGCACATTGACTGTCAACCTACCTAAGTATGAGGACATTCACCACAATCTATTTTTTTCAGCTTTTCAAAAAAAAAAAAAAAAAAAGAAAAAAGAAATCAGTGTTAATGAAATAGGATTTGTGTGTATGTGTGTGAAAAAAATAAAATCCTAATAAAAGTCAAAACAGAGGTTCAGTATTCTTTTATTTTTTTATTTTTATTTTTTATTTTTTTTTTCGAGATGTGCAGCTGTACAGCATAACTCCTAAGAAAAATACAGAGGAAGTAAAAATCTACCAAAAGAGTATGAACATCAATGAACGTTTGTTACTTAGACTATGATCTGTGAGGAATTTGTTGTCCAAACTACATCAGAAGATCGTCTGCAAAATGGCTACAAACAAATTAGAACAGAATGAAAACAAAAACTACAGACACAAAAGCAAACAAATAAAAACTGGTGGAAAACAAAGGCAATAAACTAACATTGAAAGGCTTAGCATTATTTATATTCTGCTGTAAATAAAAAACATTCCAGGAAAACATGAGTAAATATGATAGCTGCTTTACTGCAGGGGGAAAGCTCAGAAAAGTAAGAAAAGCTCTGAGATGAAAATAAAAAGCTTGGAGCTGCTGATTTCTAGCAGACGTATCGCTCCCACCCTGGAAAGTGAAGAGTGGCTATTTTTCAGGGTACAGACTTCCATGGGTCAGCTTGGAATCCTTCTTGGGGTGCCTCCAAGCACCCGAACCAGAGCCTTGATTTTGCCGGGACTGGGGGTCTCACATCCCTCTGCCCACCCAGCAGTGTGTGGCTGCATTGTGGCCCTGTGGCAAGGTGTGCAGGGTAGCCGGGACCGCTGTGTGCTGGCCAAGCTCTGCCAGGGGACCCAGGGCACACCAAGCCCTGCCACGTGCTCTTCAAGTGTTCTCCCTCCCGTGTGCCTTTCTCAGTGCTCCTCGGATGAATCGCATTTAAGGAAGAGATCTGGTTCTTACTAATAATAGCTCGAATTGTCCTTTGGGAGGTAGAGCAGTGCCATTAACTCCAGTGTAACGGCATAAGGAATGCAAGGTCAAGCTCGAAAACAGAAAGAAATTTTAATATTTCATTTATTTTTTCCTTTTATGCTGCTTATGTGCTCTCTGGACAGAGGAAAACAGACTTTGTTTGTGCTTCTAATCAGTTTCTACTCAGTTTCACTTTCTAACTGACATGAGTGAACCCAGTGGTCACAAAAGCAGGAATGGAATATTTAAATCCCATGTCAGCAAGTGTAAGTAACTATAATCCATTTATCTGTAAGACTTTTCCTTCAGAATAATCTTGTTCTTTTCTACTCTGTAATCAATCACAGTCACAAATCTTTTACTTAATGTAGTGGCTTTTTATTATTATTATTATTATTGTTTCCTGAGGAAATGAAGCCAGGGTTTTATTATTTTCAATAATTGCAGGTGATGAGAATGCAAACAGGTGAGAAATGTTTGGAAATTCCTGTTTTCTGAGATACACTTCTGTAAATGCCTGCCATAGTTTGGAACAGGAAAAGATTGAATATAAAGGAAAAGCAAATAGAGAAAAAGCAGATTCCATAATATTTCCCTCTAAATTTTTACTATCAGTGGCCACATGTTTGGAAAAGCATCTGGATCAGGAAAATTAAAAAGTGTATGTTGGTGTATGACATTTCTGATTGAAAAAGAGCATGCATTTAACAGTTGAAATTTGGGTTAAAAGAACCAAATATATTTATTTTTAAGTACTTTCTCCTCTTCCTACACAGACATTTTTGTCAATGCACCTTCTGAAAAACTTGGCACAAAATATTTTAATCACCTCCCACAATCCTGAGACTAAAAATATTTAAATTATTTTTTTTTTTTTTTTGAGTATGAAAATACCCAAAGATCACTCCTTGGAAGACAGAAAGTTGTAAATGTCATTTAGTTCCACGGGACAGAGACCACTCCATGAAAACAGCTAGGTTTGACTGATTTCTTATTGTCTGAAAAGTGGAGTGGCTACAATGGAGAATAAAAGAGAATGACACATAGTATAAAAAAATGGTGTATTTGTTGTCAATAAATAAAGACCTACTTTGCTGTTTATCTTTTTCTTAAGCAGGGTTTGGTTGTACTAATAAATTCAGGAATAAACTAGAGTGATGGAGCTACATGCTGTGGGAAAAAATAAGAATAAAAATAAATAAATAAATAAATAAAAAGCTGATGGTGAGACTTGTCCCACCAACTTAGCACTTTGATAACACAACTTTTGTAATCCATGAGCTCTAATAGCAGCTACGGATTTAGGTGAAGAGCATGTAAATGCTGACACATGTTTAACCTAAAGCCTCATAAACCAGAGGTGTTGTGTGCCAGATTTTACAGACAGTGCTTTCACTGTGTGATGACCAGTTGTGTTCCACTGAATGCTCCAAACTAACTGTCTATGCGTGAAACAGAAAGGGGAGTCCTGCCTCAGTGTTCTAGGGTGGGATTCGGGTTACTGTTAAATGTCTTCAACTCTCTTTCCTATTTATAATTCTGAGTGCTTCACAGCCTTAAGAGAGCACAGCCTCTGTGCTGCAGCCAGGATGCACTTCTGCAAACCCACATTTTAAAAACATTTTAACTAAGAGACTCTGAAACCTAGGAATGAAGGCAAGGCTGTTATTATAACAGAAGTAAGATGCCTTTACTGGCACTGCCTTGTTCCTCGGAATATTTGTGCTGGTATGTGGCATAAATCTCTCCCTTGCTGCAAGGGTTGTTCTATCCTTCTCTCCAGTGTGAAGAGGACAAAGGTATTAACAACTCTCAACAAATCACTGCTGTGAGACATGTTTAAGACACCAGTGGAAATGCATGTGCCACTTTTCTCCAGCTTGCAGCTACAAAAATATAAAATCATTGTAAGAATTGTGGGGATTTTTTCACTCCGTGACTGTTATCTGCAATGGAGACCAAGTTCAAACCATGAGAGAAAACAAAACAAGGCAAAAAAGATAGTATGCTTAATGGAGTGGTCAAAAAGTAATCAAAATCCCTAAACAATGTGCCCATTATGGCAAGAAGTACCACAAAACACTGATTTTCCATGTTTCCATTGTTTGACTCACATTATGCTGAAAGACAGCTTGAGTAGGACCTGTAGAAGAACGTGAACAATAAACTCTATTTTGACCATATAACAAAGACCAAAAAAAGAAGTAGGACCACAGTGAAAAGAGCCCAATATTAAAAAGGTTCTATAGATGTCCTCAAGTTAAATTAATTATTTGGGATACAACATCTAAGACAGAAAACCTGAAGAAAACTGGGGACTACAAATAGAAATGATTATATCTAAATAAAGTTAAAATGTAGTTGTACATGAATCAATACTAACATCATCCTCAAAACAGTGAAGGAATTAATACATAGAACTAAAAATCCCGTGGAAGGATTTTTAACAGTATATGATATTTGGCAGTGGCAAAGTTAGATGCCTACATTCTCCTCTTGTGCCAGGACTGAAAAGAGGAAAACCCAGCTAGGTCTATTAGCTGGCCATCCAGAGGCTGACATCCAGAACTCTAGAACAAAGCTTACAGGGCAAAATCATTAAACACATGGGAATACCCCAAAATATGTGGAGATGCGTAATATGATCATGTCTGTCTAATCTGAAAACATTCTTTGGTTACCACAATTTGCAGACACAAGGAATTCAGCCTCATTCAGGCACTTTTACTGTACTGCTGAAGTTATTAATTCATTTGGTATTGGCAGGATTAATAATGAAGAGGTATGGTATGCATGAGGGACAGAAAAAGAAATGAGGTCAGATACCTCTCGAAAAGGAGGTGTTGGGCTGGAGAGAGACTGCAAGTTGAATCTCTCAAGGATTTGTCTCAAGACCAGTCGTCAATATTTCCGTCAGCACAGAGGAGGTTCAGAGCATCACCCGAGCAGAATTGAGAGTTGGAGCAATAGAAGTGGGATAAATTTCAACAGCATAAATGAAAATCTATGTAGGTGAGAATTGTTAACAGAAATTTCTGCTATAAACTGAAGGGTCTATACAGACAAGAAGATTCATTTGGTCTAATTAGCTGATCACATCAGGGTACTGGCAGTCACCAGTATGAAAAATGCAGCTGTAATGTTAGGATTAATAAGGTGCAGTATTTCCAGAAGAATGTAGTTAGCCAAGGCACTGCTGAGTCCTCATACAGAATATTGTATATAACTTGGGTGTTCATAAATGCTGATATCAAACTGGGGCACATGCAAGTTAAAGTTCTAATGGAGAAATTGAAATTCTGTTATGCAAGAAGAGACTGGAAGGAACCGGTTTGAATAACCAAATGTGATGATTCTGAACAGGTTTTCAGTCCATAAATGTACCAGGGAAATAATCATTAATGAAAGAAAGAGCAGAAACAAAAACAAATGCGTATAAAGTGTCTAAGGAGAAAGGTATATTGGGATATCCTTCTGGTGGGAGAAGTGGGGGCAAAAACACTAAATTATTTTAAAATGGAATTTGATCAGTTTCTGAGTGACATTATATGGTAAGGATGCCTGAGATAGAAGAGGACCCAAGTGTAGTGATCCTTTCATCAGTGTGTGTCTAGCTGCTCTGCGCTCTTCCAGCTTCACCCTGGCGAGCTGGGAGGTTGGGAGGTTTGCCTTAATCATAGGAGTAGTTCCACTGAAGGGAGAGAAAGGAAGAAAACTGAACAGTTCTGAACCATTGCCAAAGCTTCAGATACATTAAAATAGAAACCCAGGAATCCGTCCAAGGTTTTATGTGACCTAGTTCAGCAGTTATGGTTCCCTCCCCCAGCACACACATCTTAAAAAAAAAAGACATAGTGGAACTGAAAAAAAAAAAAAAAAAAAAAAAAAGTTAAAAAAGCTAAAAAAGCTGAGGGTAGCGATGGAGCTGATCAAATGTACGGAGCAACTTCTCTTTAGCTTCTAGAGAGACACCTGAGGAGAGATACATTATAGAGGTACACAAAATCATGCACAGGGCAGAGTGGTAGCACAGGGAACCCCCTATTCATTGCCTTGTGTGTGGAATCAGAGGACAACAAAAGGGACCAGTGGGCAGCAGGTTTGAAAAGTACAAAGCAGATGTGGAGCTCCCTACTGCAGGGTGATGTGGATGTGACAGGACAAATCTTTTAACTGAAAAGGTATCACATCTGGCTAAGTTGCTGCAGCATGAACTGTTGCAGGATGTGAGAGTATTTCAGGGAAGAATCATTTTATTCTCCACTACCATCTTCTATTTGCCTCTGTCAAGAGGCAAGGTTAGATGGACATTTGGGGTGATTTAGCATGGCTGACCAGTGCTGACCAGTTCTATGCATCTACAGCTTGCCAGGGACTGACCAGATACTATTTTCAGGGTCAGCCCTGTGTCCTGGCGTGAACACATAGGATGGAGACCTAGGGCCACTCCTGTCTGCATGCACATTATTTCAGGGCCAAGTGTGCCCGGGCCAACTGGCTGCATAGACATAGGGCAGGCGGGAGCTGTCAAATATGTTTTTTTTTTTTTTTTTTTTTTTTTTTTTTTTTTTTAACTGTATGGCCACAGCTGCCGAATGCAAGATACATTCAACAGCTCTTGGCAAATTGTGCTGTTGGAGCACAGCTGAGAACATTTGGAGAGCATCTGCAAGAACATTTGCTAAAATGCTTACACCTGGATCCTACTGTGTTTGCAATGGTGACCCCATAAAAAGGCTACAGGCTTTGGCTTCTAGAAGCTAGTCCTTATAAGGACAGTTGAGGTCCATGGAGTATCCATGACTTCAAATTTAACCAATTAACAGTGAGGAGTATGCTAAGATTTATTCTGCTTTCTTACCATCCTCATGGATCCCAGTGTATTTACACAGACACATAACTAGAGTAACCCAACATTAAGTCAGACATTAATGTTATGCTAATTGTCAGCACTAATCAGTGTTATCTCCTCTCCAAATCTTCCATCATTGCTTTGCTCCCCCTCACACAATTTGCTTTACTACATGGTATTTCAGGGTATTATATTTGCCTGCAAGTAACAGGCAAGAGCAAAATACACCTTTGAGACCACATTACCATACCAGGAGTGCTTCCAAATTCCTAGGCAAGGTACACAAGCTGGCCACAGCCCAGTTTCTTACTGGAGTGAGACCGTGCACATGTCAGCCTTCCCCACGCCTCAGCATTCACCAAGAACCAACCCAACGTGCTCTCCAAACAAAAGCTCTCCCCACCCAGCCTGCAACCCCTCCCAGGCCGTGCCCAGGGGCACAGTGGGAGCCAAAACGCCCAAGCTTAAGCAACCTGATGCCTGTACATTTTAAATCTGCTTAATGTTCAGCGTACCAATAGTTCAGCTAAAGCTATGACTTGCTCACATTTAACGTTAAGCATGCACTTAATTTGCTGGCTAGGGGCCTAAAAGCACAGTAGCTGTTACCTAAACGTCTTACCTACTGCTGCTCTCTGAGCTGTCTGCTCTTTTTTCGTGGTCTGTGTCCCCTTTTTCCCCATGCACAAAACCAAAAACATGCTCTGCTGCAGCCAGGTGACCCACAGTGCCATAAGCAGTCTAACAGCTGCCAGTGGGACGGCAGCTAGGGGGTTGTTCAACCATGTGTGTGAATGTGCCTGAATGTGGACACCCAAAGGCTCTCTTTATTGCTGTAGAAATGATAGATGTCACTGAAACATCTCGTGGTTCCTACCCTCCACCGTAAGCATGTCTCGATTAATGCTAATGATTTTGTTTCAAGGGCTTTTCCCATCCTCTTTTAATGAATTGCTTTGCTGTAGCAAAATAGTCATTGCCTTGTTAGAGCCACTCTCTCCAGCAAGGGAAAAGAGTTCCCCCTAGCTACCAGCTTTTCTAACAGCACGCATGCTGCATCCACCCAACACTTTCTTTTCAGTGTGGGTTTATGTTTATGCAGCAGTAAAACTGTAATCTGAACATCAGTGACAAGTCTACTAAATAGTTATTAAGCTTCTAAATTATTATATTGGTTTTTCAGTGGGAAGGAAAAACAAATGTATCTGGGGGCAAAGAGAATGCCATCCTGAGACAACAAAATAATAATATATATCAGCCATAATAATAAACTGGAAATGTTTAGAATAATTTAGGATAAAATGCTCATTCAAAAATATTTTGCAGGTTTTGGGGAAAAGCCAATATAGCTAATAGGTCTGGGAAAAATAGTCTGAGATTAGAGCAAGAAATAATTAGCTAGCAACAGAATTCAAAGAATCCTAATTTTTGTTCCCCAAATAGACTCAGGATTTGAAAATATTTTTATTTCATTTCTATTTGTTTTATATGTATCCCAAGGTACTAACTTTTGGTGTTACGTCTTGCTTAAAACCACCCTTCTCAGGCTTGTTTAGTGATCAATGCACTCTTTAGTCCACTTGGAGTATTAGAACAGACTAGAAAAAGCAGATCAACATTCCATGTAAAAATGATACTGAAATATGTATGAGCTCTGCCAAGCCAACATGGCTATAAAAAATCTCTATCAAGTGGTTGAAGCAGACATGGTGTAGACACCTCAAAAACAAACCAGTGACCATGTTCAAACACCACTCAGCTGAAGACTCTATCCATAAACCACTATCCAAGAATATTGAGGAAATGAGGGTGGAACAAGTGATATCAATATGGGAGTGTGGGAGGTAGAACAGAGGAAAAAAATAAATTTGATGTAATATTGAAACAATAACACTAAAGTGAAGTGAAAACTAGAATAATATACAAAAATGAAGTAAGCGATCATGAAAAATATCTCTGTGAGAGCCTGAGAAAAGACTAGAGAGGAAAAACAGAAATGATTGCTGCAATAAGGACAGAAAGGCACAAGAGAAATCAAATCTGACATTAATTGTAGGATTGCATAGGACTTTTTGTAACTATGGAAAGATATACTGTGCTGTGGGTTGCATACTGTTTTCAATATTTGCCTGATGTTTTTGAAAGTTAAATACTATTTTATTATATCATATGATTAAACCAGAGAAGCGAATGTGAGAAAGGAGAATTAACTCTCAGGAGAGTGGAAAATGTGCATCAGTATTTGTCATCATATTGGTCTAATACTCATTTTCCACAGGAACTAGATTTTCATTGAAGAATAACAAAAGTTCCACATCAGTTCTTAATCTCTGCTAGAAACCCCATGCTGCTCAGAGATGCACCCCAGCTCTCTATCTGCCCTCCCGCTTGGATCCAATGCTCTCCTCCCTCAGGCATGCTTTCAGATGCCCAGATTGTGAGGCTCTGTCAGCTTTAACAGAGACAGTGTTATCAAAGGGGTTTCATTAATATTTTGTTAGAGTTTTAGGTTTTATTTGATAGTGATTTTATTAGTCAAAGTGAGAATTTATACAGAGTGTGCTTAACAGTGCCACACCATTACCACTGGGTTACTCCTGTGCCTGATGCTCCAGGGCTCTTGGGGGAGAAATCCCTTCTCTGAAGAGGTGCAGCCAGGGCTGTGGTAGGACACAGTGGGTTTTTAACAGTGCACATGAGGTCTGCACTGCATCATGCAGTGACACCAAGATTTCCTTTGCTGCCCCCACCTCGCAGACTGTTCTGTTACCTGCAGCTGCATTGGCTGTGGGGCCAAGCGCCAGGTGTGTACTGCACGTTCACGTATCTGCTGGCAAACAGATCAAGAATGCCACATGCAGCAAGTATTGGCTGCATTCTTTTTAAAAGTATCATTAGAGTGCTCACAAAATCTGTTTTCTTGCTGAAGAAACCCCTAAATTGATAATTGCTGGATGCTAGGATGATACACCCACTGCAGTATCATATTGTACTTGGTTTCTCTCAACATATGGAGCTATCTCAATCTTCAGTCTGGCCCAATAAGGCAGTTTTTATACTCTTAGTCTTTTTGGACATATTTCTGCAACTGGCACAAGTATTTTCCACTGAGCATTAAATTTGCCTTAAAAAGGGATTTTTATCAATCATGTTAATACATGAGTATCCTTCAGAAACAAGATAACCAATCACAGCTAACCAACTTTACTAGAATACATATTTGCTAGAAATGGCCTATGAGCAGATGATGAATTTTAAACTACTTATAAAAATTAGAATAATTTCTGATAAATATGTGCACAGTGTGAGGAAGAAAAAATGTTCATGCAAATAAGTAACTCATTTCATGCAATTTATTTATGCATCAAGTGTTAATAAAATGTATACCAGGTCTGTCTTAAGAAAAACACTGCTGGTATAAATGGACTAAATTTTCACTAAATCTTTTTGTGGCACAAACTTGCTACTAAATGAATTATCATTTCTACTTTTTCCATGGACATGGATTTATTTTTTTAAGGACTTTCCTTGTTTGAAATAAATATCAGACCATTTACTTTGAGAGAGTTGTCAAGACTGGGGCAGAAGGATGAAAGAATATCAGCAAATTAATTAAAAGAAATTTAGTTAATAGGAGAAAAATATCTGCCTTATCTATTTGAACCAGTAATCAATCTACAAATTCTATTTCATTTTTAAAAGTTTTCATAAAATGCATTTTAAACAGATTATATAGATTGCAAATAGACTAATGTTTCATCATAAGATGGAAAAAAAATACACAAAATGAAAATACAGCAAGTAAAACTCATCGAAACCTATCTAAATCTGTTTGAAAAACATTTAATACCTATTATTCATTTCACAGTAATATCTCTCAGGCCTCCTAAATGCTTAATAGAGATTCAGTTGACATTTATAACAAGGAAATGCAGCTAAAATTAGGCCTTCTTACATATTTGGTCTTTGATATGCTTATACCTTAATTTCTGGCCAGGACCGAAGCATGTCCTCTGAAGACTACCATAGCACAGGTCTCTCTGTTGGAACATTTAACTCTTATGACCTCTGCCACTAAAATTGGACGTGACTGCTGATCTGATTCACAAGAGACAGCTCCAGTGTTCATTATTTTATGAAGCTGAATACAAACGATACCTTCAGATGAGCAGCAAAGTTTTCAGTCATAGCAGATTCCAATAAATACCTCCTTCTTTCATGTGCAAGGTTCAAAGCTTTGCAAGTCTGGAAAGCTTGATAGAAGATGGAGAGTTAGCCAGATTCGATTCATTACGACACATCTTAACTGGCAGCTTGTAAAATAATCCTTCTCCCCCACCTCTTCTACCTCCTTCAAAAAACATAGTGCAACCGCGACAGAAAGCTGATAACTTAACCATGCAAAAGAAAACCTGAAATCTGCAGACAAGGACTTTAGTATGTGCTGAACCTGGAAAATTGAAGGAAAATAATGTAGCATTGTCCGTGTCTCACAGAACTACAGGGAGAAATCATCCAACAGAGTAGGAAATACATTCATGACCTCCAGATTCTCACTAAAGCTGGGGTAGGTGGTGGCTTATCAATCACAGAATTGCTTGTAAAGAACTACATTGTATAGAAAGGAAAGATTCATTACCTTGTGTAGCTGCCTGCATCTATCCCTCCCTTAATATATGCACTCATGAGATTTTTCTCTTTTTCTTTTAGCATTTCAGACCATTAAAAGTCAATCTCTAATTTTAGACTACAGACTTGCATCTACTAACTAAAGTTAGTGGAGCTCTTCCAGAATAAGTGAAGTGACAGTTAAAAGACTGTCATATACAAACATTGTCCCAGACAAACCCACTCTCTTAACTTGCAGCAAGGGAGATACCAGAAGAGATCCACACAGTGGTTTGGTGTTCCCTCAATTACATTCTTGGTCATAAGCATACCAAAACAAGAATTTGTGATACCAGCAAAGTTAATAACTGTCATGCACACACATACATGCAATATTTATTGTATGCATTTGTGAATAAATGTATATTAAAGAGACACAACATTTAATTCTCTGTCAGTAAATAGAAGGCTGCTAGTTTTTGCACATTTGCACTTGCAGATCTCCTGAGTATTACCATAATTAGAACAGTTTATCCACTGTACATTTTATTGATAAATATTTCTACTATTGATTTGTTCCCTTTGTCAGAGGTTTCCCAAAGTAATTGCTACAATAACAGGAATAAATCTCATTATTCTTATCAGTACAGGAACATAAGAATGAAGGTAGAAGTATTTTTTGCTGTTTAACAAACAAATAAAGACTGACAACCTTCTAAGAAACACTTCCACTGTACCTTTTTATGATTTTTTATGTGAGAATTAGCTTTAATTTTATAACACTTTTCTGTATTTTCTTTGTGTGTGTGTGTGTGTTCTATCTGGAAACTCTCTCCCTAGAAGTGATTTATACCTCCAGTAGCTGTATATTTCAAAATATTGACTTTATACTTAGAGTAAACTTTAGGTTTGGGCCTGCCTTGATAAAACCATGCATTATAAAAGAGGAACACTTTGGCTCTTCACAATAACACAACCATATTTTCATGCCATTCCTCTAATCCTGCAGAATTTGAAATGAGAGAGATTCAGTGGTGATGAAGCAGAACAGTTTCCACTTCTCTGTACAAAAATTGTATAAATGTGTCCAGAGCAGGGCTGGGGACTTCTGAGGCTTATGAAATCCATGGTCTAAACTAAATGCAAGGACTGGAGGTGGGGCAGGGGCAGAACAATGACCTATTCCTCCTCCTTGACACAGACATTGTATATTTAAACACCAGAGACACCTGAATAATATGTATAAGGCAGCCAGATGGAAGGAGAAGTAGAGGGAGGGTGAACTAGATCTTTTTTTTCCCCCCTGCCCCCCCCCCCAGAGATTCTCACTTTGCATCTGAAGTAGATCTGCTCCTTGCGCTAAAATAGAGTGAAGAAAAGAGTGGAGAAAAACATTCAGATAATAATAATAATAATAATAATAAATTCTCCTTATTGATTCCCCAATTCTAAAATCCCTGCTCAGATCAAAACCTGGTTAACAGGATCTTTGCTTGAGTAAGAATGGAGTAACTCAGCTGCTTACAGGAGCTGGTTCAATATGCTAGTATTCCCATTACACCATTTTCCATGTGTAACAGTTAGTTCTGTATGCCTTTGTCAGAACCTGAAACTAAAGCTGCTAGAAACAAACAGAAAAGGGTGTTTTATTCTATGGAATGCCCCAGAATGACTCTCAAAAGACATGTTTTTTGGCTGTTAGGGTGGCTGCCCATCTGGTTATACTTTTAAAGAAAAATGATGATTGAATATTCCTTCTTATGTGAAACAGAATTGCTAATTCAGAAATATCAAAGTGATCTGGTTTTTGTTCTGTCACAGCCCAGTGTTCAGGTTAGTCTATTAAACTACTTCAGCACTTTATTTCACCTACTCCAACTCTGTTGTTCTTTAGCCAGGCTTTTGATACAGCAGTCCTGACTTGCGCTCCTTGCAATCCTCTCAGATGGCCATAGTGGAGCAAGCCACTTAGCACCTTAACATTAGACTTCAGAAATGAGCTTTAATGGTCTTGTCCTGCAGAAAGTGTGCTTACTGGATTTGGACATGGTCAGAACTAAAACTGGCCAAAGGATCCATGGACCACTTTCCCTCTGGCTGCTCAGTAGTTCTGGCAGAACTTCATTTACAGTCTCATCCTTTCCTCTTTTCATCTCTTGAGCTAGACAATTGCCTGGAGGATCGCTTTCCTGTTTAGTCCCACATAGTCACATTTTTATTTATTTATTTATTTATTTATTTTAATTTTCCAAGAGTTTTACTCCATGTTGCTTTACTTTTCTTTCTGTAATGTACTTTTGGCCTTTGTTATCACATATATATGAGACCTTATATACTACATACTAAAAGCAAATGGAGGAAATTGTGCTACATTTACAAAGACTGAGTTATATCTTGCTGTGTTAGTGATTCTACTAAAAGGAAGGTGCCTGGATAAAAGTGACTGATGAAAGTGACTGGGGAGACAGACTGCCCATAAGTTCTGCAATAGTGGCAGATATCTGTTTGCCACCCAAAGTCCAGGAAATCTCTGCAAACTCACTATTTAGCCCTATCTATCTGCTTTTGGCTGATCACTGATTTACCCTTGAGTTTTGGAAATAATCTTGCACCAGATGTTTGTTTTGAATAATGTGGTTTTGGTTTAAAGGTGCTTGTTCATCCTCCTTCCAACCTGTGAACCACCAGTTACTCTGATATGAGTGTTTTGTGTATTCATTCACTCAGGCCTAAAAACATTTTGCAAATGTAAAGTGCAACATAAATGCTGATTTATTGGCTTTCTGAGATGTCTTGCAGGGAAAGCAGGCGATCAGGCCCAGTCAGCATGGGTTTATGAAGGGCAGGTCCTGCTTGACGAACCTGATCTCCTTCTATGACAAAGTGACGCGCTGGGTGGATGAGGGAAAGGCTGTGGATGTGGTCTACCTTGACTTCAGCAAGGCTTTTGACACCGTTTCCCACAGCATTCTCCTCAAGAAACTGGCTGCTCTTGGCTTGGACTGGCGCACGCTTCGTTGGGTTAGAAAGTGGCTGGATAGCCGGGCCCAAAGAGTCATGGTAAATGGAGTCAAATCCAGTTGGAGGCCGGTCACTAGTGGCGTTCCCCAGGGCTCGGTGCTGGGGCCGGTCCTCTTCAATATCTTCATTGATGATCTGGATGAGGGCATTGAGTGCACCCTCAGTAAGTTTGCAGATGACACCAAGTTAGGTACGTGTGTCAATCTGCTCGAGGGTAGGAAGGCTCTGCAGGAGGATCTGGAGAGGCTGGACCGATGGGCCGAAGTCAACTGCATGAAGTTCAACAAGGCCAAGTGCCGGGTCCTGCACCTGGGGCGCAATAACCCCAAGCAGAGCTACAGGCTGGGAGATGAGTGGTTGGAGAGCTGCCAGGCAGAGAAGGACCTGGGAGCATTGGTTGATAGTCAGCTGAATATGAGCCAGCAGTGTGCTCAGGTGGCCAAGAAGGCCAACAGCATCCTGGCCTGTATAAGAAACAGTGTGGCCAGCAGGGCCAGGGAGGTGATCGTCCCCCTGTACTCGGCTCTGGTGAGGCCGCACCTCGAGTACTGTGTTCAGTTTTGGGCCCCTCGCTACAAGAAGGACATGGAGGTGCTCGAGCGAGTCCAGAGGAGGGCTACGAAGCTGGTGAGGGGCCTGGAGAACAAGTCTTACGAGGAGCGGCTGAGGGAGCTGGGCTTGTTCAGCCTGGAGAAAAGGAGGCTCAGGGGTGACCTTATCGCTCTCTACAGGTACCTCAAGGGAGGCTGTAGCGAGGTGGGGGTTGGTCTGTTCTCCCACGTGCCTGGTGACAGGATGAGGGGGAATGGGCTTAAGTTGCGCCAGGGGAGTTTTAGGTTGGATGTTAGGAAGAACTTCTTTACTGAAAGGGTTGTTAGACACTGGAACGGGCTGCCCAGGGAAGTGGTGGAGTCACCATCCCTGGAGGTCTCTAAAAGACGTTTAGATGTAGAGCTTAGGGATATGGTTTAGTGGGGACTGTTAGTGTTAGGTCAGAGGTTGGACTTGATGATCCTGAGGTCTCTTCCAACCTAGAAAAATTCTGTGATTCTGTGATTCTGTGATCTATGATTCTGTGATTCAGTATTGGATTCTGTGATTCTCTGATCTTGCTGAGGCTTGTTGCATGGCCTTCTGGAAAGTGCACTAACACCACTGTGTTCTTTGCAAGGCCATGGGCAGGGGCTTTGTAGCCCAAAGGAAGCAGAAGAGAGCTGAGTAATGATGGCACAAACCTTTTGCCACCTGGACAAGAGTTCAGCAGCCCTTGGGGTCCTTGGTTCTCAGAGGATGCAAGAAACAGTGTTATTATGGAGGACAGCCTTTTGCACTCCCCACAAGCCTTGGGAGAACCCCGGAGGACCCCCAGCCCACATTACACTTAGCCATCCAGGTGCTAAACAAATGCTTTCCTATCATGTTCCCTCTTCTGAGTGCAACAGCAAAGCAGGCTTGGCATCTCCTCTATACAAGCCTCACTGCCCTTAAACATACATCACATACAAGCTCAGCTCAAAATTACAGCTGGATTTCTTGGCATTACATACTGTGTGACTCAGTCTGGGTGGTCAATGGCCACTTGTGTCTAAAGGAGGAAAAAATAATAATAAAAAAAATAAAAATAAAAAAGCAGGTAGATTTTCAAAGATTTTCAAACACAGGAGAGTTCAATTCCTGGACGCATGGGACTGATGCAGGGCAAGGTGCCTTGCCTGGGCCAGGATCAGACCCTGCACCACTGCAAGGGGCTGTCCCTATTGCCCTGCATGACAGCCGTGACATCGTGAGGAAACTATGGGGTGTGTGGCTCTCTTCCCCAGCACAGACGGGGAGGATGCTGCCCAAATCAGTTGTTCCTGTCTGCCCCAGGTGCAGAGGGAATATTTCTACTGTGGTTATGGTGTAGGCACAGGTATATGCTGCTTTCCTCACCCCACCGCCTTCCAGAGAGACACTATCTGGACCCAGAAAAAAGGGAACATCTCCTTCTAGGACCATTCATATGTCCAGAATGGTGGCATCTCTGAGGAGTGACAGTCTATACCTATGCATAACTTCTTTCTACCAATGAGAATGGACTGTCCAGAATCCAGCAGAACACCTTGAAACCATTTTTTTTTAGTACCTCACAGAATTTATGGACATGGACATAAAATCAAAAGGTTATGTAATTTATTACAACTCTAGAAACAATAATAAAAAGATAAAATGCAACCTGAAACTTTGTCCAAAATATACATTTCCCTCCTAGCAGCTCACTCTGGTCTTGTCCTGGTGTCAACCCCCTGTCTCAGTCTACAGCCAAATTCATGCTATCAGGGTGCTACTGGGGGCAACTGCTATGTGGGATGTCTGAGCAAACAAAGCTGAGGGACCAACTGAAAAAAAAACAACACCTGTACTGCAATGTGGAACAGACTTTTGGTCTGCTTTGGCTACTATTTATATGTGTTTGTTCACTGAATGCAAACTCAGAGAAAGGCTTTATGCATTACATTCCTTTCTATTCCTATAATCATAATATCTTGGGGAAAAAAATAAAAAATAATGCTTGTATCAAGATGTAAAAGACACTGATATTGTTTCCAGGTACAAAAGCTGCAATCCACCCCACAGCAGATGCTCTACTTGCAGCACAAATGGAGAAATGGAGAACAGTGCCTGGAAAGGCTTCTGATAACTTCTCACAGCTGTTTAAAGCAAGAGAGCAATACTACATATTGTTATCCCTTTTGGAATATTTAGTATCATTGGTGGTCTCTTATGATATGTGACTTTCTCGGCCAAACTGTGGCATGCAGAAACAGAGTCCCGTTGCCAGTGAGACTACTTCAAAACATCTAATTCAGAAGATATGTTGAGAAAAGAATGCAGAATTATTCATGAAAAAAAAAAAAATGTCCTGCCTTACATAATCATGGTGAGTCCATTCATACCTCCCCCAGCTATGAATGAGGCCCATTCAGTTGAACGTAGGAAGGATTTGCAGGATTCATATTCCAAGTCTGACACAATTAATAGTGTTTATAAGTTCAACAATGTTGCTGTTAGGACTGAGTATATTCAAGACAAGTGATCATATTTCATAGCACACTTAGCGGGTGAAGAGGCACTTGACATAAGACACTTCTGCTTTCATAATCCAAATCATCTTGCTGTTTAAGAAGTTTTACATTGTCTTCAGCCTCTTTCCCTCCCTTTTTCTACTGGTTCCATACATAATGTAAGCCTAATTTACCTGCTATTCCACTACCTTGCCTTCTGGAAGATCTAAACAAACAGAAAAATAAAATAAAATAAAATAAAATAAAATAAAATAAAATAAAATAA
>NC_048894.1:32398699-32573841 GCF_011077185.1 Oxyura jamaicensis
AAAATAAAATAAAATAAAATAAAATAAAATAAAATAAAATAAAATAAAATAAAATAAAAAAGTCTTTTGGACTGAGTATCAACAAAATTGAGTATCAGGATGCTTTTTCATTAAGTGAATCTGCAGTAGCATGAAACAAGACTACAGAATTGTCATGACATAAAGAGCAACGATTCTGTTGCAGGTATAAATAGGGTGACACCAAACTGAAAAGGGTTCATTAAAATAGTGGATCCAGAAATAAATAAATAAACATTAAAGAGACAGCAGAAAATATATATATATGTATATATATATTTATTCAGGGAACATAGAATTGGTAAATGAACTTTCTGCTGTCAAAATAACTGTGGCATTGACTTCTTTTGTACACTTCCAACATTATTTTTTCCCCATAAGGCTATGCAGCTATGGTAAGACCATTAGTGAAATGTTATACTGATTTCTTTCTCCTTGGAAGCAGGAAACATCGACAAATCTGTGTGAAAAACACAGGCTCTGCTTGAAGGAGCATCTATATTTAGATGCCTGAGTCTCACAGAAGTTCACCTGTTTTAACTTTAACTCATATAGATTTTTCCTTAAGCTGGGGACACAAAGGGAAAGAAAATGTACAGGCTGCAGGAGATACCTTTTGATAAAGTGTGCCTATATTCAGAGAAGTGGACACATAAATCATGATCTTTTGTTTTAGGAGACAGAAAGGGAACAGGAGCATTACCTCAGTTACAGAGAAGCATATAGGTGTGATTGATGTAATGAGGCAAAGGCAGGAGAAAAACAAAATTCTGCTCAAAGCCCTCAAGGAGCTCAAGACAGGCCATGGATATTCTTGGTAAAGCAGGCTGGTCCCAAATCAATGTCAATGAAAGACCTGAACTGCAAATAGCCCCTGGTAGATACCAAAATAGCTGTGAGGAGCTGAGCCAGCTGGAGAGCACTGGTCATGGAGTGGAAATGAAGCTGTCTGAGTTGGATGACTAATGCACTTGGTGAACTGGCCTTCCAGGTGGTAGACCTGACTTGAGCTTTTGCCATTTATCAGCATTTAACACTGACAAACAACAACAACAACAAAAACCCAAGTCTCCCTTAACAAGGAGTTCCTTTCAGCTGGTTATTAATTAGAGAAGCAAACGCTGAATCTTTTGGCTCTCTGTGGAGCTGCTCGCAGGGGAAAGTACAAAGCAAGGGCCTGCTGTGCGGGCAAGCTGATGACTCACTTTTAATATCGGGTTGAGCCAGGCTCTTAAACGCTGCCAAGTTAACTCTGTGGGGATCCCCACTTCAGCCCACTCACATTTCCTAATAACAGCACTGCATTTCAGCAGGCTGTGCTGGAGCGAAGCACTTTGATTTGTAAACAGAGGCGGTCTAGGAAATAATGTGCTGGTGCGGTTAGCTGTGTAATGTCGTAAGACAACAAAGCATAATGGTAGCGGCCAGAGGATATTGCTCATATTTGAATGTGACAGCGATTAATAAGAGATAATTTTTAATGGTACTTTAAAATTCTACCCATGCCCTCTATAGTCCCAGGAGAGGTATTACGGCCCCTCTTTGCATCATATAAAGAGGAAAAGACTGCTGGTAAATGTATGCTTACAGAAGCACACTTTTTAAAGAGGTTTAATTTATAGTTAGAACACCAAAACATATTTTATACAAAGTAGACTGCATGTTCCTGTGTTTTGACATGAGGACTTAAACCATCGGACTTGCTGGAATACTTTTATGGGTTCTTTAGACATTTAAGTCCCCTCGTCTCAGCCTGGTGAAATTTAGGATGTGCAGAAACACGCCAGAGCACTGACTCACTCCTGGCAGATTTGCATCTCGTTCTGCCCCAGCAAAAACTACAACTCGCACGCCGTTGCCACACAGATCAAAAGATGCATGTTTATTGTCTTGGCCACATGACTGAAAATATATCACTGTGTAAGCTCTCTGTTAGGCTTCCTGCTTGAGGACAAACCCCTTTCTGTTCAGACATACAGAGCTTTTCTTAAAAGAGAAGTCTGTATAGTTATAAGACTCCACTGCCAAACTGATTGCAAATCCAGTAGTGTATCCTGAAAAGTTAAACAACGCTGTGAAACTTAACTCCCTACCCACGCCTTTTGCCCTCTTCAACCATGTGGGTAAGGCTTCAACCTCAGCTGTGGCAAACAGCCTTCAGCATACGCTTGGCACACTCTTTCAGTATTAAAGCCATGTGTCTGCCCCATATACGTGGCTTAATGTGCAGCAGGTATAAACTCTGTGGTAGGAAATAAGTGTTTTTCCCCTCTCACTAAATCACTTTTGCTTCCACTGGGCAGTCAAAGAAAGGGAAGAGAAAAGCTCTGCCAAGGGATATGTAAAAATCTAAAGTCAGGCAAAGAGAGAAAAATCCTCAGCTGGTTTATGCCATTGCACCCGCCTAATTTCCCCCTGTCAAGGTGACAGGGCAGTAAGCATGCACTGCACACCTGAGGCACTTTTATTTTGTCTGCGAGCAGTGCTTTGCCAAACTGAGAACCCAGAGGGGTTTGTGCTTCTTAGTCTATGCCAGGTTGACTTCTCTGCATGTTAAGTAGCTGCTACATTCTGGATGTGCCTTAGGTAATGATGTAAACCATGGTTTTTCTCTTGTCTCAAGTGCTGCAATATTATGTGAGACATTTCCAAAGTTTATTCATAGTTCAAGCAGAGAACTGTTATTCAGCCTCATAGACTTTGCCAATGATCCAGCACTGGGGCTCATTCCCCCTCGTGTGTCCCTCATGCGGAGATGCTCTGGTGCTCCCGAGAGCTCGCACTCTGGTGCTCCCACTACAACAAAAAGGTTCCCAGTTTTGATGTAGTGCTCATCAAAATGATGTGGTTTCCTGATGACAAGAGATTCAATTTTTGCAATTACAAAGGAATTATATGTAGGAGTAGCTGGATAAATCTTGTCATTGCTACCAAGTAAATCTTTCATTAAATAAAAGCTCTATTTAATACACCCTTCAAACAACATAAAAATTCAAAGTAAAAACTATTTTTAACTATTGTTAATTAATCCTTGAGCGTCTTTTTGTCTCACCACAGGTCTCAGCAGGCAATAACACAGACACCAAACACTCAATATACATGATCTACAACCACTGTTTAGCATTTAAAATGTGGCTTTCCATTAATAGGTACCATCTTCTCAGGAGCTTATAAATACATAAAAATAGAGAATCTATTAATGGAACTTTTTAAAATTATTATTTTACAGTGGTCTTAATTCTTTTATTTATTTATTTATTTATTTATTTATTTATTCAAACTGAGACAGGTTTTTTGTAATGTTTTTGAATGCTGCTTGGACAGAAAAGGTGTTTTAAAACATGAATGTTAGTCCAACTGCTTTGAGAAGTGTCAAAACAAGTACATAAAATAGAATTATTTGGCTGTTGCAAACTACAATTAATTCCACTGAGGAAAGAGAGACACTAGCAAGGATTTAGTGCTGGCTGTACACAGTTGTGGACATACACGCACAAATTCTTACACCTTTTACTGGTCATTCAGCAACATTATACCTGAAACACTGGTTGTGAGATGTAAGGCACACAGGAAAAGCTTATTTTATTGGAATTACTCCAACATTATTTAATCTATAGTTATTTTCAAAGGGCACGCATGTACAGTAGTGGAGGAGAAGGACGTGGAAGTATGAAAAAGGTAGATGAAAATAGTCAAAGAGAGTAAAGTTTCCTAACTCTACTGGGTGTAGGAACTCTCAGATAGACTGATGATATTATACATCTGTACATGTATAAAGCATGCATTTTGGAATAATTGCATTTTGGAATGCAATCATTAGCTAGTTAGCAGCCTGTTTGGAAGGAGGGGGAACAGTTAGAGTTGTTTCAAAAGAAATAAAATTAAACAGTGATGTATGCCTCATTTTCACTTACTCAATGCCTGGGTCGCTGACAATTCATCCTTCATGTTCTGGATTATGTTTCAAATGGAGGATCTTCTAAACAACAAATTTTGTGTGAATAATGGATAAAAAAATATCTTTGCCTCAGACATAGCCAAAACATACATTGACTTCAATGGTACTGCAGGAAATGCAGAATTTGTCCCAAAGCTTATGACTGCAGTTACAAAAGAAGCCACAAATAGCCCTTCCCCTGTAAATGTACATTTGGACAAATCCTATATGTCCACAACACTGAAGGCTGTGCAGAAATAGTGATTATAATGGGCCATCACACTTCTTGGCAGCACTAACTATAACTGACCTTTATAGACTTGGTGCATTAAACAGGGTTCCCTGAAATGTGTTCATATTTTTTATTGCAGAAACATTTTTCCACTGATACAAAGACAGACTGAGATAGCATGGATTTAGCTTACTCTAATATGTTTTGGTGAGAAAATGCCAAAGAAAAGCTATTCACAGTCTTCATGTTGATTAAACCTGGCACAGGTGCTGTAGCTTTCTTGCAGTTGAGACCGATCCCACATGATATTGATGTGAATGTTTCTCATTTCAATATTTTGCACTTCCTAGTCTTAGAATCATCTCAGAAGGTAGCGTAAAGCTACCTTCTTTTTCATCAATTTATTTTTCATCAGAGCTTCCTAAACTAGTTGTGGTAAATGTACATGGGCCTTCTATGGATAAAGATTGCTCAGGACATTCCGGATGGTTAAGAGAGACCTGTATGGAAGAGCCTGTGGATGAGAAGCAGGACTGAAATTTACTGTATCATTTTTACCTCTTTGATGGAAGTCACAAGGATAAACTTCTATAACTCCTATGTGAACATGGTGGATCCATAGGGAATTGTGAGCACCTGGGAGTACAAGAATGGGGAAAGCAGCTTTCCTGTCCTGTGCAGAAATTTTCTATTTCCTACTCTATTTTAACAGTTTTGTTTTGTTTTGTTTGAAAACAAACAAACAAAACAGAACAAAACAAACAAACAAACAAAATTATTCCACAAAATAGCCATGAGTCTAAAAGTAAAGGAACTCATCTGGAATGTGTAAATAAAAAATTAAATAGCTTACTTATATGACTCATCTTTAATAAATGAATCTCTGGAAGCAGAATTTCCCTCCAGGAGCTGAGAGAATTTATCATATCATGTCCCTTTCTGCAAAAGTTGGGTGTTTTGACATCAGGGAATTTTCCACCACACACTTGGCTGGAGTGAAAGGACTCCAGAGCACTGACATCAGTGGATTTGCACTGTTTTTATCTGCTGAGAATTTAGGACAAGTTGAGTGATCTCAGTAAGGTCCTTTGTAATTTAGAGTCCAATGTAATTTCTTTCACAGAAAGTAGCCAGTTTGAAGTTCCAGATGCTGGGCTGGTTTAAAGATTCAGCCTTGTCTGACAGCCTTCATTGTAGTTGCACCAGCGACATGTAGGAGACCTATTCTGGCCTCTGAGAGAATGAACAAGATCAGGCCTGCCAGATCTCTGCAGGAACCCACGTGGCAATAAGAGCTTGCAATTTAGATCTTTCCCTCCTCTCTGTAGCCCAAGATCAGCAAAATAAGTATGTATATGAGCACTTCAAAAGGTGATTTGTGGATACTGAATGACAAAGATTATATATTTGATTGAAGATTTTACAAGGAGTATAATTACTTTGAGTTTGGAAAAAAGATAAATTGGATTACAAGGACAAAGCCTAATACCTTGCCATTATTTTATTAAAGCAGTCAGACAGTATTTGCCAAAAATGCAAGAGAACTGTAATTCCATGGGATTGAAAAATGAATTTATTATGGGAATTTTTGTGCTTATTCTCTTGCTTTTCAGCATAGAAAATCACAGAGTGACAGGGATTCCTTGAAATCTTCTAAAGACTTTACTAATGGTCCCAATTTATAAGGAAGATGCTCGGCTACTTGGTGAAGTGCAGTGGGTAAGCTGGGTGGCAATTCCATCTAATAAACATCTGATTTGACATCACTCCATTAGTAAATAAACGATAAGTGCCCGATAAGAGACTCGATACTGGAAGTTACCAGTGTGCATGTCTTTTTGTGACCCAATCACAAGTTCAAGATGCTGGGGCATGCCACTTAAAACCATACCTGATCATTCCTTTGCTGTTTCATAGGTGCTGAAGTACACACCCACTGCCCTCTGCAAGTCTCAACATCAAATTGCTAATCTAATTATCATCCATAAAAATTTAGACTATACATTAACTCAACTGTTCTTGAAGCCCCGTGGCACCTAGTTAAGTTACTTTCCAACATTGCTGTAAATCAAAAGAGAAAGGCTAAGGTCATTGTGTTTGCTGTACACTTCAGCTTGGAACCCTGATTGCTTTACCAACTGTTCTTGATGTTGTTTTTACAACTTGCTAAGGAATACTTCATTTCTTGGTATAAGATTTTCATTTGTATCTTCACCTGACATGAGAGGTAGCCTCTAGCTTGAATAAAATATGGAAAAAAATTAAATTCAACACTTCAAGATTAGTACTTGCAAAGGATGAGGGGTACAGCAAAGATTTAACATTATCAGCAGAAATATATATATATATATATCTACAGTGTTCTGCTTTTAAGGCTTTACTTAAAGATGGGCATTCCTACAGAGTGCATTTTGGACATATATTCTGAAAGTAAAAACATGGGCCAAATCTTCAAGGAGAGTTTCTGTTGAGGGAATGGCCCAGCATAACAAAGCAGTGGATTAACAGTGGATTAAAATGTTATTGGCTTAGACTGATAGCTGTCAGTGGAAGAGCAGCAGGAACAAACGTATCTTCATGTGCCGCCAGGCCCAGGGCAGGACCAGTTTCTAGGACCAATGTCTGTCGGTGTCAGAGTCACCGATATGGATGGACCATTCCTCTGCTCGGGGCTTGGGTGAAGTGATTCCCTCAGGGGAATGCAGGAGTCTCTTGCCTCGAGTTTTGGGCGGGTAATAATACATACTGAAATTTAAACAACAGCTGCTTTTGTGCTGAGTAGGTGTTTGGGAGGCATCTGCTCCTCGGGAAAATGGATAGCAAAAAAGATGTTACATGTCATACAGGGCAAAATAATTCTCCACTTCTATATCAGAAGCTGCTGAGCAATTCTTAACCTTTGGAGAATCACAAGGAAAAAAGTGGCATTACATTAAAAGGGGACTTTGAAGAGCCCACATTTTGCAAACTGTGCAGCAATGTAATTTCTAAACTAATATGAAAAATAACATTGAAAAATGGTTATCATCATCTGCAGTAGAGATTATGGATTTCCAAAGAGAGGACCTTAATGTTTTATACCACTATAAGTTAAATTGGTTTTAACTGTCTTAATTTTGTCCTGTGATTCATATAGCACCATGTAAATTGTTCTATTCAAGTTGAAGAAAAAAATAACATAGTCACAAATCAATGAAAGGTAAACAAGTTTAGAAAATATATAGATATTTTCTATTCAGCAAATCTGTGCATATTTTACATCTCTGGGCTCTGAAGAAAAAAAAAATGGAAAAAAAAAAAAAAAGAAAAAACTACGTATTTGAAAAAGAACATACTTATTTCAACTTCAGGAGCACAATACTTGAGGAGTGCTTTCGCCCATTGAATTTATAACACCAGGAGGAACAGTCTTCAAAAACAGGTATAGAATAAAAGTAATAGCAAAAGCAGGAGACAAGGGATAGGAACAGGAACTAATCAAAATTAGCTAAGAATTAAGGTCCTAAAACCAAACTGACCAGTCCTATCTACAAAATGATGGGGTGGGGGGCTGGAGAGGGTGGGGGTATGAAGGATATTGTTGGTTTTTGCCTAAAAAGTTAATACTTGTTTGAAGACAAGACAGTTATTGCTGACAAAACCTGAGAAGCTTATGAAGTAAAGGGATACTGATGTGGTCTTGTGAGTTTGGACACAGAAATTATAATTGTTCTTCCACTAGCACAGTTCTGTGTAAGCCTCAGAAGTAAGTTGGGGAATAAAACTGAATATATTTCACTATCCCTATGTTTCTTTCAGTATGTTCTGCAAATTTCAAAACTTATAAAATACAACCTCTGTATCTGTTACTCTTTGTGCCAATACCTTTTTATATAGCTTTCTGAAAGACTCTTACTCCTGGTAAGTAATCTTAAACTTTGTCACTTTTCTGTGTATGTACTTGTTTACATGTATAATATATCCCTAAGCATTCCTAAACACTGGTCCTCTTTTAGCCCTCAGTGATTTTTTACTCCGTCTGTTTCCAAGACATATGTGTGGAAGCAAATCATTTTGGGGATTTTTCGGGCTTTCATTTTTGGTTATATTGCATTGTTTTCCCTGCTGAAAGTTGTACACAGATTTTGCAGGATGAATACCATGTTTCATTTATTTCTAAATTAATTATTATTCTTTTCTTTGCTCAAATGTATCACATACCACAGATACTATTTCTGAACTAAGAGACCTAAATGCAGGCCTCATCCAACATTTTGCATATTTCAGACATGGAAGCAATTTTATTTTAAAGACTCACAATGTTTTCTTTAACTGAGAACTTAAAGGATAACATAGGTATCAAAAATAATGTGTGTCTGGTTTTGCAATGACTCTGCAAAACTTCTGCAGCCAAAACGTAAGTTTTCCTAAATCTGAAAAGCATTCAGTATTGCGTGAATGTGATCCTGATTTGGACATGTGGATGTATCATAACACACTTTTCTATATATATTTTTTTTCCTTAGTTTGTAAATGGATTTTCCTAAGTGTAAAATCTAGTACAATATTTTTCAGACAACCCAACTACCTTGAGGGTTTTTGTTATTTAAACTGACATATTTGATAATTCTTGTGCATATGTTTTTTATTAGCCTAGTTATTCATTTCTAATTTCTATCAAACTGTAAATAGACATCAGATATTATTTTTCTATTCCCTCACGTCCAAACAAATTATCATTTAATGAATAACGTGCAGTTTTTAACTGGACCGGAGCAGAACTGCGGATCAGGTTTTACAGCTGCGGGGAGCACAGCCTAGCGCCACCCGGTGGGTTTTGTTAAAACGATGGGATTACAGTGCGTCCCGCGTTTCCAAAAATCTCCCTAAAACTTTCCATGGCCAGCTGTAACTCCAAGCCCATCACAGACGCAGCTGTGGAATGAGTGGGATTTACCGCAGCCTCCTTCTCTTAAAACCCAGAGGACTCCTACTTACTGATCACATCACCGTTTTAAGTCTCAAAGCCTTGCGAGGGTTGCTGGTGGCACCCTGAGGTGACAGGCTGGCACCGGCTTCTCCTCTGTCACAGCCAAGGATGCTGGTGTGTCCCGTGAAGCCTGGCTCCACCCCACAGTGTCTCTGATGGAAAATCACGGTCTGAACCTTTGGTCCCACAACTGGAGTTAACCACCCTGGGAGAGGGTTAAAGACAGGGCAAAAAGAGCCAGCCAAGCCATCAGGACAAGCACATCAGCCTTCGGTCATAAGCACTGCTTTCTGAGTAATACTCACTGACACACATGCTCCTAAATTTCTCCTCCGGCTTCTGGAAGTGATGGTTATTTCAGAAGAAATCAATAAATGTCAGTGTGCGTAAAATATGGGACAGATCAAATAAAGGTATTTTGGTATTAAAAGCTATTAATTTTGTGCAACATGCATTTGAATTACAATTATTAAATTCCATTAAGCTAAAATGGTATATTTAACTCAGACTTCAGAGTGCTAATTTCATAGTCCCCTCCAAGCTGTTCCTGCAAAGGTGTTAGGGGTAATTAACTGCCATTTTCTCAGTAATTCGGAATCTGCAATTAATCAAAACGCACAGCCTGAGTGATTGTAGAAAACAGTAACACTTAGTTTATTATGTAGCACATTCTCATTCTGGTTGTTTTATGATGGGATCAGCTACACTTTTTCCCCAGGATTTATTATGCTTACCCTTCAGCCAATTAGTTTTTCTCACTTTACTTTAACTTAAAACCTGGTGAGTTTGTTATATATATGCGTAAGGTTGCTTGTCAGTTATATTGGTCAGAGACCTGCAGGACTGCATGTGTTTAAGCAATTAGGAATCTGGTATTGTCCAGAAAAAAAAAAAAAAAAAAAAAAAAAAAAAAAAAAAAAAAATTTTTTTTTTAAAAAAAAATTTTTTTTTTTTTAAAAAAAAAAACTAAATGGGAATGGAAAAGAGAGAGCATTGAAAAAAGTCTGCTTGCCACAGCTACAAACAGATGCCTGGCATGGAGGAGCACCATCAGCTGGCTATATTGTGCCCTGCAGAGAGACAAGTGGTGGAGTCCACTTCTTGCACTCTTGTCTGCAGTCCCTTGGCTGGGGATATGTCTAGAACCATACTTTCTGGTCATGTGCACAATCCAGAATTAATTGTTACCAAGGCATTGTGATAATGGTGAAGCAGGGACATTTGGTGTTCATATTCAAACTCTAGCTTAGAAGTAGTATTCTCACCGAGCTTCTGGCATGCTTCTGGAGCTAAAGGTTGGTGCTTTGTTACATATTGATTTTACAGCCAGTCTCACGGGGAAGGAGATTTTAAAATTATAGCCAGTTAAGTGGATAGTTTGCTGAATGCTACTGGTGTGGATAATAGCAGCAGGCCTCCCTGGTGGCCTGGTGGGACAGTTGTAATTGACTTAGTCCATTTTTTCTTCCTAGCTATTTACATCTGAAGCTGGAAACTCTCTCATTTCACAGATCTGGTGTTGAAGCATACACTGGGGTGCAGTGGAGTTTAATAAGTAGTAGAAAATATGGAGCCTCTGGAGCAAATTGAACTTTGACAAGATGATTACTGATGTAAAGCCATAGAAAAGACAATACTGAAAGACTCCTGCTGTTCCTAAGTGGGTTGGTTATAAATTAATTTCCCAGTTTGATAGGATTAATGTTGATTGAACAGTGTGTGGTATGTTAGTGACTCACCACTTTATTTATTTAACACAACTATTATTTAGAAATCTCTGCTGCTGGCAACTTCTTCCTATCTATGCTACTTCATTTCTCTGGATGCTCACATACCAGGCCTTTAGAAATTGACATTGCTCTCAGGTGGAACATGTGTGAGGTGCCCTGTACAAATGCACTCAGAATCCCCTCTCCAGGCTTACTTTTCTTTCATTGCTTTGGATTTATAAGGGGCTGGTTAACTCATTTGGCAAGACACTATGGCAAGCCATTTATGATTAGTTTATATTTTACTGGTACCAGTGCTGCCCTCTACTGAGAGTGGATCCACTCCCAGATAGAATATTTCTTTATTTTTTAATTGTTGGTTGACTTGTACCAGCTAATGCTTTTTCTCACCAATCCACATTGAACAAAAGATACTTTTTGATGGTTTGAGTGGTCTAGATCAAAGTGGCACAGTGTTCTGACAGATAGGAGGCAGGAATATTTCTACATAGAAAGGTTTTGTTCAAAAGGGAGTCCTCCCAAAACCTAATGCTGAAAAATCTGAAGGAAGAGGATATTTCATTTGTGGACTTCATCATTAAGTGTAACATCATGGGGATAAAAAATAGAAAGTGAAAGGATCAAAACTAAAACCTTGACATGAAATAAGACTTAAAAGACAGACCAGATTCCTTTATGACCTGAATATTCTATTTTGGTCTGGGTAATTCTAGTGACCTCTCTAATTATCTGAGGACTGGATTTGGCACAAATTTGGCAAAATAATTCAAATTCTTTCTGCTGAGGGAGACCAAAGAGGGATAATGTTAAATAAGTGACACAAAATTGAGATTTTACAGCATTTTAGGTAAATATTAGATGTACGTCAGTGAAGTTGAAATATTAGCCTAACAATGGTTTCAATAATGCAGTAAAAAATTGACAAGTGATATTCAGTCTATCTTGCATGGCACCACACAGTTATATTACTTAGTTTTCTTGAAAAAGCAAAGGAAAACAAAACAAACAAAAAACCAATAGCAATATATATTTCTATTTCTTGGCTCCAGAAATATAAAATTATATGGAATGATGAGGAAAAAAAAAAAACAAAAACAAAAAAAGAGTATTTGTTTTAAGCTGAAAGAGAAACATACAGGGAAGTGCATCATTAGAGAAATTTAGAGAAAAGAAAAACTTAGGAACAGATGTCACTGTTTATTATTATTTCTCTCTCCTCCCCATGATTACAATAAATTATCTCTTTTTTTGTAATGATTAGGAAAGAAGTGGATTATAGCAAGGTTGGACAGAAGTGTCAGATAAAACAGAATATAAACCCACACAAATCTCTCTATCAAACACTACTGCAAGATGGAATTCAAGCTACTGTGTGGATCTGGTGCTTTATATAAATAAGGCTGTCAGAGTAGTGATCTTTATGCTCTGGAAAAAAAAAAAAAAAGAAAAAAAAAGAAAAAAAAAAGAGGATTTTCTGTCTGGCTGTCAACTTGTTTTTTATATTTCAGGGTTCGGAGATGGTATAGAGGAAGTAGAACCTCCACATATTTGGACATTTTATTTTGGCTAAGACAAGAATCACAGAAAAGGCAAGTTAGGTCAAAAGAGGCCAGATGCAAAGGTCTTGTCAAAAAAGGTGTTATGAACCATTCAGACGAAGTATCCTTTCTTTAACAATATAAATATTTCATATTATCAGTGGCACAGAAATATATGAAATAGCCCTAGCACTTTAGTAACACTGAAAAAAAAAAAAAAATTGTTAGCTACATTTTTCACTGTTCATCCTGTTTGCCTGTTTTTTTCATATCTGATCTTGGAAAATCATAACATGTTTTAAAACAGATTTTCAGCTCTCTGTTCCAAGTGTGTTTGTCACGTTCCAGAATTTAGGATAAGATCCAAATCCATGGATCCTTGTAATGCTCCCCTGAAGAATTCTAGGCTGAATAAAATAGTGCTAGTCACCTTCATTTCATTTTCTAATATAAACATAGAGATCAAGTAGATAATAGCAAAAATTAAAAATCCTAGCAACAAACAAGCAACATGAACATGAGTGTGATAAATTGCTTTCAAACTTCAGTGAAACTAACTTCTGTGATAAGTACATGGGCTTATTATTAGTTTCTACTTTGGAAACCCACTTATGTTTTAGTACAAATGAACTGTACTTTTGTTTTTGATTTTTTTTTTTTTTTTCTTTAGAGTCTAATAAGTCATACTATTCATCTGTACTATATAGGAATGCAGTTTCAGCAAGATGAGCTGAGACTCTCCAGCCACGGAAAGCATGACAAGGTCTCTAAAACTTGATATCAGTGTACTAAAGACAAAATTATTGGAGCATTTCCACCTAGCCTGAATCACTTGGAAAATCTTAAACATGGCCAAAATGTGTGTGGATTGTCATGAGCCACACAAATTCATCTTCTAAAAGGTATTGCTTTGTTTACCTTTAATTTATGAACTATTACTTCTCACAAAAACATACAACAAATGACTTTTTACCTTCTCCTCCCACAAAACCACATGAAGATTTTTGCCAGGATGGTAAGCATTAACAAAAATGTTTAATGTTAGTTTTGTATTGTAGGAATCTATCTCCTGGGATATAAATACAGTAGCATGATTTAAAACTTTACTGTATTATGGTTCTTTAAGTTTCTGCATACGTTGCAATTTTAATAGAATGTGTACATTCTTTCTGCACTCAAATGTTTTTTATATTATACTTTGTTCTATTAAAAAATGACACATATGCCACTGTGCTTATGATTAAGATATGACTACTTCATTATACAATCCTCATACTTTAAAGAATGATTTCCTTAAAAAAAAAAAAAAATTTGAAGCTGAAACTTGGCATAAAAAGATCTGGTTGGGGAAAGGCAGCGATGCAGAGTGGTTTTACAAAGTTTCACTTAAATCAGTCTTGTCATTTTTTTTTTATTATTATTTTTACAGAAGAGCACAACACTGGTTTTAGTACTGGTTTTGTTCTCTTAATATTTGCCGAGTCTTAAATAGAAATAAGTTATTTTTCTGAGTTGTTTTCACAGCCTTTTCTTGTCAGTTTAAATGATTGTTTCATCTTAAGTAGAAAGTTTACCAAGTCTCAAATCCTACTTAGTAGTTGTTTTGTTTCTCTCAAAGCATGTGTAGTGATGAATGTTTTAAGTTAATTTAGTGCTGTGAAAGGTGCCAAACTGTCAGCCATGGAAACCAAAATAGTCTATTTGTGCTGAGAATGTTTATTTTATTTTATTTTTAAAACTGCAGTTGGAGGCTTCTCCAGCTCAGCTGCATTGTGCAGCCATGAAAACCTGTGACACTGGCAGATGCAGGAGCTGTGGAAAGGGATGAGTCTGTAAATGGAAGTGAGTTGGCTGATCTGTGAAATGGAAAAATGACCTGGCATAAAGTGTTGCATTTTAAGTACTTCTAGGATACTTGTCTCCCCCTTACCAGCCCATCCAATTTTTTTCTGAAGGCAAAAGAAATCACTCTGTGATAAAGTAGTGTTTGATAGAAACTCATTACCAATACACAGGAAAAAGACCATTAATGTAATTTCCCAGGATGAAGCACAACAAGAGCTACCACTGAGACCTCTCTACTAGAAAATGTCCCCAGCTGCTTCTCTGCAAATCTAATTATTCAGGTAATTTCCCACAGTTGTAAAAGTAAAATAATAAAGCAAACCTGTTCTCTCATTAGGGATAGCAATGTTATATAATTTCTTAACAGTCTAGCATATCTTTCCTTCTTTCTTTTAAGATTTTATACTATATTTATTTATGTATTAGGTTAAGAAGCAATCAACCTATGTCTTCTCAATATGTACATCCAAAAAGGCTAGCAAGTGGTAAATTTGCACACATACATTTAAGACAGAGGATGAACTGGGCTTTTATTCCCTGGTTAACAGTATCTTGTTCTGCATTAAAAACAGTACAGTACAGAAAGAGTAAGCTTTTTCACTCTTGAGTCAAGTACCTGCATCCTCAGTAACAACAACTGGAATTCTGTGATTTAGACAGTATGTCCCAATGTGCTTTAAGACCAGTGCTTGTTATTTTTCATTAAGTTTATATTCTCTAACCAGAAGCATTTTGTTGGTAACAAATTCATAAAAATAATTCAAACTCTTTGGAGGTGCGGGGTCTCATTTTTTTTGGTAGATTTTATATCTGCTACAGTCTGTTCAATGTCACGGTGTTAGTACAGGAATATGGCTATAACATTCTTGCATGTGAAGCTGTACATCAGGCACACTTTAACAGATTTATGTCATCAACCCCCACACAGTATTAATCATTCTTCAAGGTCATTTTTAGCTATCAAAGTAAGTGCTTTAGTAAAATTGCCAAGGCAGCTTTCAAGCCAGGCCAGTTGCAAGTTTTCAGGTGCTGGAAAAGAAGGAAAAAAAAAATAATAAAAAAAAAATGTTGAGGAATTTACAAAACGAGCTTCTTGGCAATGTGTCCATAAAGGTCTGTGATGGGAGAATAACCATTCATCAGTATACATGCAGGCTGTCTCTGTTATGGAAACCAGGGCATATTTAAAGGAAAAATAAACAGATTTATCAGTCTGGTTACAATTTTATGAAGTACAACATTGAAAGGTTTCCCCTGTCTGTTTCAGACACTGACAAGATAAACTGGACATGGCTAAGGCTGAATGTGTCACTTCTGTCAGGTGCCGTGATAAGTTTGAAAAGCAAGGTATGCTTCACAAACAGTCTCCAAATAAATCTCAGACAAGGTTTACGTTCTTTCATTTTGTTTTCCATTTTTCACCATTGCTGAAGACAAACAATCAATGACATAAGATTTGGGGATATTTATTACTACACCAAATAGCCGAAGCCTGCAAGCATAGAAAAACATATGAAATTATTGGTTTTATAGGAGACCATGCTGAAATTTAGCAATATTTGCTTATATAATATTTTCATTATATTCACTTGGGAATTCCTTTGTTTGAAGCCTTGCTTTACATTTTAGAGATCTGAGTGACAAGAAGATGCTGGTTTTCTAGGTAAAATTTAATTACTAAGTAATATCCCATGTGTTCCTGTTCAGGAATAACAGACATCATGTTACACCAGAATGGGGACAGCAGAGTTTTTTTTGTTTGTTTGTTTTCTCTAAGCTTTTTAACGGCTTGATGCTGATGATTACAAGGGGGATGGAGATATTTTCTACTGCTAAAAAGGAACAAGGAAGCTGATTTTATTCTGCTACCCAGCTAACATCTTGAAATAAGGAACCACTGAAAGACTGAACTTTTACTGTCTCCCTCTGCCCCCAAGTGGAATTACACTCCCTGTTAGCACTGTTAGACAGTATTGTTGGCTCTGTTGATACTTTCCAATGAAGATTGTGGCCTTCTTTCCCTATTTGTTTGATCCTCAGATACACAGCCTTGGTTTTGACCTCCACATTCACTGTTTAGGTTCTTGTGATCTCAGACAGCAGCATTTTTTTTCATGCATGATCAGTTTGAAGGACTGCAGAATGTAGGAAAGTTTTCTTCTGTAAACGCATTTGATAATTATGAAAAGGAACAGGAAAAGTATGCAAACCAAGACATTGGTAGATTTACATTGTAAATATAGAACATCTGCAAGGTTTCCCTTACAAAAATGTTGCTACTTAAAACAAGATAAAACATTGGAAGACTCAGAAGAGACATTTTCTTGGTTATGCATAAAGATTAAAAACTCTTTCAGCATGAACAGAAGAAATTGAAATAAGCTAGCTTCCGTGATCTTCATTTGGAAGCCTCTGGAAGCTAAATGAATGCTTTAAACCAGTTTGATAAGATCAGGATCCAATACATTAAGGAGACAGTAATGAAAGAATCAAGGAAGAGAGACAATATGATGCTAATTTATTAAAAAAAAATGTGTGGGGGGAGCAAGTTAAAAATGTTTCTGCTGGGATTCTGGGGTTGATTTCAGTAGTCCCTCAACTCTATGGCAAAATAATAATAATAATAATAATAGTAATTAATCCTATCAACTTGATCAAGGGTGGACTTTCAACCTTGTCTTTAAAAAGGGAGAAATACTTTTAAAGAAATAACAGAGGCATTGTGCCAAGTGCACATTAACTGCAGATGGAGATTCCTATTTTATTTTTGCTTCATCTGCAGAAACCAGGCATTCATGATTAGAAAAGTAAAAGAAAATCTTTGATTCTTTGAAGACTACAAAAAATAAGATTATTTTGGGGGGATCATGTTGAGAAGAATAGAGTGACAGAAAGAGCACCTAGTGAACAGGACCAAACATGAGAGTTGGGAATAGTGCTGACTTCTGATGCACAGAAGAACCAGTAAGCAGAAAGAAAAGAAAACCAGTATACAAATGTAATACACATTTTAATATACTGTGCTCTAAACAGCAACTTCAACATCAGATAAGAGTGGAAAAAATATCAGTAAAAATACCTTGCAAAAAGAGGATGAAATTCCATTTTTGTTACTGAGACATAGATGCCATATGTTTAGTGCAATATGAACAAGGACATCAAATGGCCACCTCCCCTCCAAATATGTGACAGTTCTAAAGTTTTTGTTTGTTTATTTGTTTGTTTGGGGGTTGGGGGTGTTTGTTGTTTTTATTTATTTATTTTATTAATCATACCAGAATTTTAATGAAATTGGAGTGCATGCATTCCTCCCGCTACAGACCTTCCCTGAATTCAGATGAGGCCTATGTGTAGGCATACAGAAGGCAGTCTGGAATTACTAATCACACTCTGATATGCAAGGAGTGAGAGGGATGAAGACAGATGTAAGTTCTGTTACTCTCAGTGCAGTTTGTAAACATAAAGCTTAACTCACAAAGAAATTAAATAGGACTTCATAGGGCTTTAGTTGTACCCACAATACAGACACTGTCATTTAAGACTTGCTCTTTTTTTTTTTTTTTTTTTTTTTTTCGAGTTATTAATGCGCTATTTATTTCACTAGATTCATCTAGAATTACGAATATCAATATAGGTTGAAAAGGCTTTCCAGACAGCACTTATTTACTATCCAGTCTAAGCAAAACCAACGCTTATAAGTGTAAATTCAAAACACGGCTTGGATTCGTGAGGTTTCCAGACCAAACAAGGTTAAATGTATTTGGAAGAAGTTCAGCTATAGATCTGTGATTTGGACACATGTCCCTTCATAACTTCCAAACCACTGGACACTTGGTCATCATTTTTTTCTCAAATGATGTTTCCAGATCAACAAATGTATTCTTCTCTGGGATCAGTCATTTCCTAAGTCTTCCCTTTCAGAACACAAACCATTTTCTGTCTGTTTTATGACAACTAGTAACACTCTGTGCTCCAGCTCTGTATTAATCTTCTGGGAATGTTATTTATTTTACAGTATTGGCACAACAGGAGACTTTCCTCTTCTTTTGACAAGGGTCCCTGGAGACAGCTGACACACCACTAGCAGAGTGCCAAAATAATATTGTAGGACACTCAGTCTAAATTAGCAGAAAATATTAAGATGATGCAATTTCTTTTTCTTCCAATAGTGATAAGATTAATATGTTATTTTATAAAGAGCAGATCAAGATCAATGTTTTATTGTCCTGTTCAAGCCTCCTAATCATAACCTCCTGTCTTACCTTCAGGCCTTCAGTGGAGCTTCTGCTATTCCCTATCCTGGCCTTGCTGTGTAGTGCTATGAATCACACTACATAAATTGAACAGACAAGTAAAAATATGAATTTACTTTATTTGTCACTTTAAACCATATTTTAGTACTGATCTCACAAATGGTCTGTTAATTTTATATTGAACTAGTGAAGATACTACTCTCCTTTTAATTTTATGTGCAAAGATTTTCCAACTACAAAATGTGCCAACTAAGAGCAAGAGAAAAATGAGTGTTTTGGATTAAATTTTATACCTTAAAACTAATAAACACTGAAAATTTGCTAGTACTAAATATTATTTACAGAAACTCATTATTTTTATTTTATTTTTTTTTTTCCCAAAAAATATATTATGGGTGTTTCAAGACTAAAAGAAGATGAAATCACTCAATGGTGAAAGGCACATTCAAATAAGACTAATGGGATGAAAGTCTTTAGGCATGGATGGTATCTGTGAAAGAGAATCTGTTCTAGAATATTAATAAGCACAGTTGCGTGAACACCAGTCTAACATAGACCGTTTTTCTTGATAGAGCCCTGCATTTAATATTACATCCTATTAGAAAGCAGTGTGGATGTCTTCCATAGTTCAGTGCGCAGGTCTATTATTTCTCCTTAGCTGTCTTTCATAACAGATTTATTCAATGCTGCCTCTAAAGTTATGAATTAATCTTTTTTATAACTGAGATTTTGTAGAATCTCCTTAATTCTACTCTCCAGTTAGTCTTAAAAATCATGCAATTCGCACACTAATTCAATGGATAATTTTCATGACTAAGCCTAAAGCAATTTGAGCCAGATCTATCAATACAGATCCAATACAGACCCTCTCCAGGAGCTTTGACAGAAAGGACCCAACCCTGAAATCCCTCCTGAAGACAAATCCCCAAAATCATTCCATAAAGCAGAGCTCAGTTTGCTCTCCAAATGCAACTCACTACTAGAGGTAAAGACATTATTTACCTTTTTTTATTTTATTTTATATTTTTTTTTACTTTTTTTGTTTGTTTTGTTTTCTTGATTCTAATGGTTACATTGCTTACCTGTAAAATAGTTAGATTTATGTTCACATATCTCAACATCACTCATCATGCTAAACTAGATTAAGACACCTTTTAACCTTTCAAAAAGGAAAACTAACATAGTTTCTCTCCTCTTCACGATCCATTTCCATAAAAATTAAAGTAATTCAATATTTCAGTTAAGTTGACAGAATTCTGTGAACTGGCCAATATCTAAACACTCACTATGGTAGGACAAACAAATCCACCTGCTGTTTGCTTGAGGTTGTATTCACAGCATGAAAGAATCAGGAAAGAATCTGAAAAACAAACAGTGAAAAACTTGATGTATACATGTATTAACTGTATTTTCAAGTATATATGAAAACTAGAAAATAAATTAAACTAACATGGTCACAGGAACTAGGGTAGATAAAAAGGTTTTGATGCTGAGAACACATTCAAACATAAAAAATTTGTTTGCCTCTTCTAGATCTATTTCAGTAAGCTCATTAGCTCTCTCTGTTGTGGTTGTACTATATGTCACCCTGTTAAAATATTTAGATTTAAAAATGCAGCTTTATGTACTAGTTCATTTTCCACATGAACAAACAAGTTTTCTTTACAGTGGTCTGTAATACAGAAGTTTCCTGACAAAGGAAAAAGTCTAAAAAAGTCTAAAGTCTCTCATTGACTTTATTAATTTAAGAGTCATTATGTAAGTAGCACAAGAGAGGAACAGCAGCAATCAAGTACAAAAGTGCAGCTGAAACTTTTGTCAATGAGAACCTTTCATTTTGACAAGAGACTTCATAATTTCTCCAGTAGTACAACATTACCATAAAGTTATGTTCTGAATCTGAAACATTATATACTTCCCCAAAACTTCCCACTAGTTCACAGAAGTTTTGAGCTCTTTAGCTGACAGATATGGTGAAAAACCCATAGAGAAAAAGCAATACTCCACCATGTGGCATTGCATGAGAACAGACACAAGTCTTCTGCAAGACAGACCTTTCAAAGTCCTGCACTGATTTGACATTAAAAGTGTAAACTTATAGTGGAGCACTGCCATTTTTATGGAATTGTAGCCTGACCAAAAAGGAATTTCAGTTGATGTCACCAGTATCTGAATTTGAGAGGAAAAAAACACTTTTGGTTCCTTTTCTAACAATCAGATGCTTAGAATAGAATAGTTTGAATTTGAATTTGAAATTGAAATGCCTAGTTGTACATTTTAAATATATCACACTTTAAAAACTATACAAGCATTTTGAATGGACTAAAAATATTTGGTGGAGAGAATATAGAAATTTCCTTAAAGATAAGCCTTCAAGTTTCCAAGTTTCCTTTTATTCTTAGGAAAGATTTTGAAAATTTTATCCTTTGTACTCCATTAAAAAAATGCAACAGATTGTCTTCACATTTGTCATCATATTGTTGTACAACAACAGATTTACTGAATACAAATCAGGAATGAATAAGATGATGCTGAGCTCAATTTTGGGAACATTTCTGATAATGTTTTTGGAAAACCAGGCATTGATGCGTGATAGAAATAACTGCAGTACAAAATAATACAGAACTCATCTACAGGCATCTGCATATTTTTGTAAGTACATTATAAAGACTTCCTAGGTAATTGAATCTATAACACATGCACACTCTTTTCACTACTTCAGAAAGCTTCCAAGTGTTCATAATATCATTCACTTGGCCCAAGAAAACTAGGAGTTGAGGTGTAAATAGTGCCTGTCCCAAATGAAAAGATAAATTGTGAAATTATATACATGAAACAGGAATTAAACTCTTTCTAAGAAAACTAGGAAAACATGGGATTTGGTAATAACATACCTAAAAGTAGGTCACTTTCTATATTCAGTTTCACATAGAGAAAATCATATCAAAGCAAGTTATCAGCATATCGTATTTATCAACACTGCAGATTGGTCTGTGTGCTTATTTTCAGCCACAATACATGGAACTTCTTTGAAAGGCAGAGGTCCACAACTCTTAATCTACTTTTTGCACAGAGAACACCAGAAGCAAAGGTGTACCCCACTTCACAAAGCCACTACCTACCTGGCTTTGAATCTGAAATAAAAAAAGGAGCTGAGGCAAAAATTTAATAGTGCTCCAAGACTATGCCTGATTTATCCTGAGGGTGATATTAATGATCGTTGATGCAGCATAAATTGTCGGTCTTTTTAATCTAGCTTTAAATGTTTGAGTGATTTGTACAGAATTTTTCTTTTATCCATATATTAACACTTTTTAATGAAAAGCAAAAGCACAGAATGTGTCTTACACAGTAGCGAAGAAGCCAAAATGGTCGACTTTCCCAACGCCAGTTGTAGTCCTGTTCAACTCACTTTGAAAGCAAGGCAACTCAGTCATTGCCATGAGACTCTGGCCAGTTCCATGAATTGGGTAGGAGTTCTTTCACACTAGCTGTTACAAAATACCTTTGGTGAAATCCAGGACCATACTTGCACAGCCTACATTCCACTTAATGGCTGTGTTCCTGAGTCTTTAGCCAAATTTCTGTATGCTGTACAAATACGTATCACAATGAAGTCATGTCCAACAATCATGGCTCTGCAGATAGAATGACAATAGTACTTCTGAATTCTGTAACCTTATTTGCAACCCAGTCAAAGTATTTTTCAAAGATCTACTTCTTTTTGTGACCAAAACTCTAGTGAATCAACCGTGCCTAATATGAGCTTTTAAAAAACACGTTTACTTCTTAAACACATAGCTCTCAACCAATTTGTGCAGCACAATGAAACCCTAGTATTGTATGGCACCAAGTTTCAGGTGTAATAACACTATTTATAGACAATTCCCCCATTCACCAAAGGCACCAGTGAAAGAAAGCAGAAAGGAGGAAGGAGTGCAGGAATAAGTAACAAGAAAACTTTCCAGGTCAGTCATATTGTCGTACCTGCGCCCTTAATGGACTGTGCCATATAGCTTTAGAGAGGAAAGGTCACAGCTCAACATTTTAGTCATACGAAATGCACTAAAATTACCCATAGAAGAGGGATGCATTGTTAATGAGACTTGTACCAAAACTGATCTCCATTCATAAGGTTTCTTTGCTACGTATTAAGAATTGCTACAGTTTGGCTCACTAACTGTACCAAAAGTTCATTTTAGCTGTTTCTGTGGATAGATTTCTCAAAAAAGTCTTTGTGGGGTTGAGTTGTGTCTTTGCACAAGAGAGGTGTTCCCACAGAAATCATACACAACAAACTTATCAGCTTGGGAGATGGGAGGAGATCATCTATTCATTCTGTGTCTTGGAGCAGAGTTCCTTTTGAAGTTCTTGAGGACAGGTAAAGTGGGAAAACTGAAGTTCATCCTTTCTAAGCTATCTTTACACTTCTTATCTGGGACAGTGTGCTCCAGGGTAACTTGAAGCTATTGTCAGGCTGCAATCATTTCTAATTGCTTAACATTAGGTCAATTCAGTAGATTGTTACTAGACTTACAGCTGAAATCAACCTAGCTCTAACCCTAGCTATGCATAAAGCATGACAACGGTAACAAAAAAATATTATTCATATCTATAAATAACTTACTCCTAATGACATTTAAGAAGAACAAAGCTTAATTTTCAGAGTCTTACTTTTGTTCCAGAAGACAAAATACCTTCTTTCTGTAAACAGACTAAGTCTACTAGATACTGAAGTCCTCCAGGCATTATCAAAATTATGGAATTTCTGAAAGCTAAATAGCAGAATTGAATCAACATTATGGAAAGAGAAATATGCCTTCAGGAGTTATTAGAATGAAACTATTTCAGTCCTTTCATAGCCAAGTCTAATCATCCCAAGAGCAACAGATCATATAACCTCTCCATCAATACATGGAAAGCATACAATCCCAATAGTTTGGGCATGTAGCAACCCCATGCATTTTACAGCAGAGGTCTGTATGTCTGAGGGCTATCAAAGGCTGGGATGCTTCCAAAGGCAAAAAGTTTATGCAGAGGCAGATTTGATCAAGGCTCATGTTTTCCGAAATGCGGCTAGCTTACTTCGGACGTTTTAAAAAGTTCTTTCCCTAGGGCTCATGCACTGTGCTGTTCAGGATGCATATTTTAAGAAGCAGAAAACTGCCAAGCCTAAAGCACAAAATTTGTCTCTAAGAGAAGCAAGGAGAAGATGAAGAGCAAAAGCTAACAACATAGCTCATTTCAAGCTTCAGAGAATACAAAACAATTGTTTTAAAGACAACTAAAAATACTTTTTTTCTACAAGCACTTCCTCTTCTGCCAAACACGTGACACAATGAGGAATATAAGTTTTCAAAATCAAAATATGTATAATACTTTGAATAAGCAGTCCCATCCTTATAAACTTTTGTTATAGTTGGTTGAGACTATGTTTTGCATAGTACAGACAAAAGATTATCAGCCACAGATAGAAGTGAATATTGGTTTATTTACCAATTTAATAGTATAAGAAGGGGAAAAACAAACAAACAAACATATTTTCTCAAGATCATTTGAAATATTGGTGTAACTGTCAATATAGTTATAGGTAAAACTACAATTTTTGCCATCTTTCTCTTTCTATGTGACACAAGTGAATTGTATGAAAATGCCCTCTGGGAAAGCTAGACTTCAGATCAGACTTCATGACATAATGATCAGACTTCAGAGAAACTTTTATGGGAAATGTCTTAAGTTAGGCTTCTTTCCTTTGTTAAAGTAAACTATTAAAAAATCTTACCCTTTTAATGGAGGAAAAAAAAAAAAAAGTTGATTTAAAGTCATGAGTAGAGTGACTATTCACTCCCCCCCCCCCCCCCCATATTTAGCTAATTTGAAACAGTGTGTACAGCAACATCAACACTGCAGCTGTGAGGCCGCCAATACTGGTTCCAACCGTGATTTTTTTTTTTCCCTTTTTAAAGTTTTTTTCTTAACCTTTTACCTTCCAAAGACAAAACCATTCAACTACTTTGTACAGTTGTCAGGAGAAGGAATCTACAAATTCATTGTTGCACAGTTGCTATTTGCATACTAACCTAGCAACAATTTAATGTCATGTGTTACACTGTTTGGAACACTGGAGCAACAACTTGTTCAGCAATTGTGAATTGCCAACTCCTGCACTTGATTTATTTGTAATTGCCTTCTACTGGTGTAAGCCAAGAAAGAAAAGCAAAAAATGATAGAAGAGGGTGCCAGCCACGTGTGCATGCCAAAAAAAAAAAAAAAAAAAAAAAAAAAAAAAAGACAGATTATTAGACTTTCAGAAAAGTTGCTTAATACACTCAAAAAGTTAGTTTTAATAGTTCGTAAAACAACAGTAGGCAATTCTCATATAGTAAGAGATTAGTAAAGTAGCAAAAGTGGACAACTCAAATGCTGAAAGCATTTATATTATCTGTTACTTGTTTCACTAATTGCAACTTCAGTTCTTCCCCAGAATATCCCCATCTGTCCATGCTGATGAAAAGATGGAACAGAGCAAAACAAACTTTTGGTGCTACTCATGCCTCAGTCACCAACAGTGGGTCTACTGGAGATCTGTTCCCCTTTTCTAAAAGAGAAGGTAAGCTATAATGATTATTAAGTACGAATAGGTGAACTCACATGATTCTGTTTTTGGTGCATCTACAAAAGTAACCCTCTCCAAACTTTCCTTCCTACAGGCATCAATAAAAAGATTCTTCGCTTACCACCCTCCTCCCTGATATAGCCTCCATACCTATCCATCTATTTTTTCCTTCTACATCAATCCATTATAAAAGGGGACCTGACAGAACATTTCTGACTGTGAAGTATGCCCCAATCTGCAGACTTTCCTGTACAGTTAAACTTTCAAGTGGGATTTTTTTTCTGCTACTTTCTGCCACACTCAACATACCAGAATATTGCCCTCAGTTGACCTTGCAGCACACTGACATGTTACAGATGCATCATCTGACTTTTCAATTTTATCACAGTATAGGAAAAATGGACAGTCCAAGAAGATAGCATCAATGAAAATGCATCTAGTTCAAATGTCAACATTGTCACATAAAAAACACACCAGGGACAACTCAAAGAGAATATACTGAAGATTCTGCTGCCCTTAAAAATCAATCTAAGCTGCCCTTATAGGTCTGCAAAAACTCTTAATTTTGTTCTTCATAGGGTTATATTAACTTTAAAAATCCTGTGGTGTACTGCCATGCCATCAAACTTAAAAGACAGAAACTTAGATCAGTCTCAGCAAGTTTGGATCTTTGTTTTTTTTTTTTTTTAAGTATCTTTAATATAGCATGAATTGAGCCCTAAAACAAGTACTAACTACCACACTTCAAATCCAGAACATGCTCTGTGGTTATTTGATTAGAAACTGCATGTTTCTATTACAGTCAGCTAATAGCATCAGCATAACTGTTACAACAGTGTTTAGTCTGAGAACACCTAGAGTACAGATAGATGAACAGCAACTTCCCACATACACACTGATTACTTACAAGGTTTCAGAAGAGCTGGTGATGTCTTGTATTAAAGTCAATAGCAACAAAGCAAGCATTGTTTCCTACCTCGGTTAAATTAGCATAGACCAAGTCACACTGCAGCTCTCCAAAACTCTTCATAACAGAAAAGAGCTGCAACCAAAATACTGATATTCACAAAATTGTATTGCATCTACAGCAAGAAAATTAGTTCTTATAAAGGTACATTAGTTAAAATTTAATTTTTCCATTATCTTAATTTTCCAGTAACGTTAATTCCAGCAGCCTGGGAAATACTGACTGTACTCACCTGTTATTGTAGAGACCAACATTTTAAAGTTATAGCAGGTATAAATGGCTGGAGTTGCACTTTTTGTTGTTGTTGTTGCTTTTTTTTTTTTTTTTTTTTTTTTTTTTTTTAATGAGAACTGCTACGTCTGAGTTTGATACATAAAAAATAAGAACTTTCTCAAATTATGTCACATGACTAGCAGCTTAACCAGTGTTATTCTAACCAGTGTGCAAATGGTATTTCATCACATCGGATTACATTAATCTTCTCTCTTCCCTGCTTCAATGCTGAGTTGCGTTGCCCATCTCTTTTTCTTTGTTTGTTTTATAGAGAGTCCCTACAAAGCTTTGTTTTGAATGAACCGATGCACTCACTGTTTGGTTAACCTTTAAGTCAAGCTGCACAGATTCATTCACAGGCATTCACAGACCATTACTTCTCTCTCCCCTCCAACAATTTAAAAAAAAAAAAAAACTTTTCTCAGCAGTTGGAAATTCAGGAAAATGCCCCAGAACATTAAGACTCCTCCTACAAAATTCAAGACACTCAGCAACAATGATGAAATTAGATTGTCGTAGCACTTAACTAGCTACTAGTTAATGCATGGAGCTGGAAAGCACAAAGGTGATAACATGTGATCCTACAATTATATTATACTCATATTTTATCTGTTATTTTCCAGCCAAAAAGACATGCACCTACTGCCTCCACCCTTTTTCTTGCAACACTTCTTCAAAAGCTGCTGCCTTTAAAGCTGTTGATGCACATATGCATAGAAACAGTCCCACATAGCAAAACAGATTGCTTAGTAAAGAAATATACATATGTATTTTGAAAATAGGGTTTTATTGGAAGTTTATCAAAAATGTCTGATATCTTTTTTAAGAAAGGCACTTCAGACTTCAGTCCTTTTTTTTTTTAGCTTTGGGTTCTTGTGGCAGTTGAGACAATTCACTTTCTTCAACTTCACAATGCTTTCTTTTCTTTTTCTTTGACTTTTTGTGGTCACTTTGGTAACCACTAGAGTCACTGGCAGGCAATACATGTTGCTGTTCTTCTTGCTTATGTTTTTTCTTTTTCTTCTTCTTGTTTTTATCATCACATGTTCCATTCACAGGATCAACACTTTGCTCTTCTGCATTGTTCCCCCCAGTGTTATCTGTCTCATCTGGAGGCTCCTCCATGACATTATCTCCCCTAGAGTCATTCAAGCTGTTTTTCTCATGTTCAGGATTTTGAATTTCCTCTCCATTTGCACAGTCAGTGATGCTCTCAGATATTTTGGGCTGCATGCTGTAAGGAAATATACAAAGTAAGGTGAGATAGAAAATCTTGGGGTATGTCACACAGTGAAATGTCAAATTTTTCTGAAGCACAGTATTTACATCAAGTAAATAAAATATACAAATGGAAAATATGAAACTCTAGTTAGAGAAAAATATAATGCGTGTTAACACTTTCAACTTAATTTCTACTACCTGACCACCTTCTTTTATTTTACCAATGAATCAATATTCTTTCCCAAACCTTAGTCTAAATTTCTTCTCTAACATCCTGTAGACACCATTTTGTTATTTCATTTTTTCTTTTATTCACTCATCCAGTAATTTATAATTACACACAGTGCAGTACACCTTTTTTGTTGGTTCATCAGTTATTCACAAACACACAACAACCTGCTCAATCATACCTGAGACACGCTGCTGGTTTTACCAAGCAATTGCCTTGCTGAAGTCTGTACAGATAAAACAAAGAAGACACCAGAAAAAACAAAAACAAAAATACAAAACCAAGCAATAAAAGCAACAACAAACCAACGCCCCTTCCCCCCCAAAAAAAATAAAAACAAAAACCCAGCAGGCATCCAGCAAGTAATAGCACCGGAGAAAACACCTAGGACTCATAAGGAAAGAATGCAGTTAAAACTACGAAGACACAGATGCCCCCAGTGTCACTGGGGACAAAATGGTTAAGCTTCATTCTGAATTCATGAAAACAATCCAGAACATCCTTTCAGATTAAACACAACTCTATGGATCTCCAAAAAATGTTATGATTTCATCAGTAATATTTATATTGTACATTAAAAAAAAAGTTAATCCCAGTGGTAAAGAAAAATGCTCAGCAAATGACCATTAAAAAAAAAATTAAATAAAACTCTTTCAAAGATATCACTATTAAGATTTTTAGCTAGTTGCTCTGAAAACATAGAGGCATAAGTGAACAGATGAAGGTCATGCATTTTCTCATATCATCTTTGAGTTCAAAGATGTTTCTGCAAGCATATAAGTCACCTGCATGTAACTACTTGTGCTTATGTAACTGTTAGTATGTGTGCATGTGTGCAGAAATACCAACATAAACATTGTGTTCAGAAACTGGAACATTTTTACTTGAAAAGCCTAGAAAGTAACTCTAGTTTTCAGGTGTTATTTTGAACATGTACTATATACATATACACACAATCAACAGTTCACAGGACAGCAGTAGGATTTTTAAAGCTCAGAAAACCTATTTTTATTTTTCCGGAGAAAATTTCCATGCAAGTCCTAAGTCCATGCACTAAGTTTAATTTGACTAACACAAACTAACTATAGATGAGGGTTAGTGTAAAAACAGGGAAGCTTAAAGCCTAAGGAGTTAAATCAAATTATTTAACTTATAACAAATCCATTAAAACAGTTAAAAAATATTAACTTTTATGGCACATTACCTTGTTTTAGTCAGTCCTCCTCGAATGAAGAAAACTCCAGCTGCATCAGAATCTAAGTGTGATACTCGAAATTTCAGTTCATCCCCTACTTTTAACCCTAACTCTTGCCACTCTGCAGCTGACATTTGTTCAGGTTTAGGGATAGAAGCATTGAAGCATCCATGTATCAGACAACCAATATGACTGGGAGCCACTTTATTAATTACACCCTAAAAAAGAAAAAGAATGTCATATAAAGCTCTATTACAGATTATCCCTTTGAACTTATAGGTGATGCATGTTCAGTTTCCTACGTAGAAACTTTTGGACAAAGCTTTCTACACACAAGTTAGAACTCTGTTTATCTAGCAAGTAAGTAAAATGTTCTACACTAAAATAAAAACTGTTTTTGAGAAACTTCTCAGAAAGAGCAGTCAGGCATTGGAATGAGTTGCCCAGGGAGGTGGTGGCATCACCGTCCCTGGGGGTGTTCAAGGAAAAGTTGGACGTGGTGCTTCGGGACATGGTTTAGTGGGTGACATTGGTGGTAGGGGGATGGTTGGACTAGATGATCTTGGAGGCCTTTTTCAACCTTAATGATTCTATGATTCTCTTCACACAGTCCTGTTCAGTGAACCTGTATCTGTAAAAATGAAAGTCAAAGCACGGAATTTACCTATATTGAGTACATCCATCAGTCATCCTGGCAACTAAAGCAATGGCTTTAAAGCCATTTTAAGTCCTATTTACTTGTCTGAAATTACTTTCATGCTGGTACAGCACTACTTAGCAGCTAAAGATACAGATGACACATAAGAAGCCTTTATGTACTCTGCTCAGTGGGTTTCTGACACATTTGCACATCTAACCTTATTCACCTTTGCTCTCCTCAAAGATGAATGAAGGACACCGAGAGGGTGTCTCCTCAGAGATGAATTTGAGAGGTGTGTTCATCCACTTTCTACCAAATGACCTATTTATTTCTTAATGACATTTACAGAAAGGCATGTGCTATGCCACAAAAAACATGGCATAACAACACATGTAAGAAAACCAAGTTGAGAGTTTCAATACATGTTCTGACACCGGTGAGTTAAGCTTAAAGCTGCTCCCTGAGCCATGTTATTTCCTTTTACTGAAAAGCAGGTTTAAGTGCTGCTCTAGTACTTAAAAGAAATAAATTCATCAGCACACCCTAAACGTTACTGCCACTATTAAATAAGAGTAAACTCATTCATTTAAGAATTACCTGCTCTTTAGAAAGAAACTGCTATTTAATAAATTTCACAGAATAATAGAATCACAGAATGTGGGTCCCTTCCAACTCGGATGAAGATCACTGAGTTCAACTCCTGGGTCCCCAAAGGACCATCCATTAAAAAACAAACAAACAAGAAAACAACAACAACAACAACAAAAAAAACAGATCATGTCTGGTGTCTGCGAGCACTGTTCAAATGCTTTGTGACCACTACCCTGGGCAGCCTGTCCCAGTGCCCGACCACCCTCTGGGTGCAGAACCTTTCCCTAACACCCAGCCTGACCCTCCCCTGTCCCAGCCCCATGCCGTTCCCTCAGGTCCCGTCGCTGTCCCCAGAGAGCAGAGCTCAGCGCCTGCCCCTCCGCTCCCCTCATGAAGGAGCTGCAGGCCACCATGAGGCCTCCCCTCAGCCTGCTCTGCTCGGGGCTGGACAAACCAAGGGACTTCAGCTGCTCCTCATGTGTGTTTCCCTTTATACCCTTCACCATCTTTGTCACCCTCCTCTGGAGGCCCTTTAATAGTTTTGTGTCCTTATACTGCGGTGCCCCAAACTGCATGCTTGAGGTGAGCCTATCACATTTAGGGCTAGACAGCACAGACACATGACAATATTGACTACTACTATAAACTACTACTGAACTATATAAACTACTCACATGCTAAGAAACTACCCACAGAAATTACTAGACTACATAAGTCCCAGCCCACTGCTTTTGATGGAGATAAGTCAAGCCTTGGTAACTTACACAAAAAATGCCCCGAGAGGTACCGGTGTGTTTACGTACCACCATTTTTTTCCCCTTCTTGGGGCTGAAGATGACGAAGTCGGCCTCTATGTTCAAGTGCACGAAGCCCTGGTCGTCGCGGATGTCGCCGAGCTCCCCCACCACCCGCACGTTGTCGTAGGCCACCGGCACGCCCTGGAGGCTGCGGAGGAAGCAGAGCGAGCCGTGAGCGGGGCGCCCACCCCCCGGGGCCTCCCCCCCCCCACCCCCCAGGCGGGCCGAGGGCTTTCCCCACCGCAGGAGAGCCCGCGGGGGTCGCCCCGTGCCCGGCCGCACCTCTCCGAGTAGCGCAGCAGCTCGGCGTCCAGCTGGGCGCGGATGCCCGTGCGCTTGCGGCCGAGGTAGCGGGGAGGCAGCGCGATGTGCCGGCGGTGCGGCGCCACCACCAGGCACGAGTAGCGCCGCCCCACCAGGCCGCGGGCCGCGGCGAAGGACGGCAGCTCGGCGGCGGGCGGCGGCGGCGGCTCCCCGGGCACGGCCATGCTGCGGAGCCCGGCCGCGGCGCGGAGAGATGGCGTCAGGGGCCCGCCGCGGCGTGACCCGGCCGCGCCGCCGCCACGGGCAGTGACGCAGTTCCGAGGGCGCGATGCGGAACGGCCCGGGGGGCTTGGGGAGGGTGCGCCGTGAGGGGGGCGTGAGGTGGGGGAGGGCTGGGGTGCCTTGTCTGAGCGGTAAAGTGCCGTGCACGTGTATTCGGAGTTACAGAGCTTCCACGTGTATTCGGTTACAGAGACTTGCACACGTGTTCAGAACCCTGACATCCTGCTGCTGAGTTGCATCCCACGTTTCTGCGCCTCAGAAGAGTCATAGAACCATTATGGTTGGAAAAGACCTCCAATATCACCTGGTCCAACCATCCCCCTATCACCACTGTCACCCACTAAACCATGTCCCGAAGCACCACGTCCAACCTTTCCTTGAACACCCCAGGGATGGTGATGCCACCACCTCCCTGGGCAGCCTGTTTGAGTGCCTGACCACTCTGAGAAGAAATGTCTCCTCATGTACAACCTAAACCTCCCCTGGCACAATTTGAGGCCATTCCCTCTAGTCCTATCACTAGGTACCTGTGAGAAGAGGCCGACCCCCAGCTCCCCACGCCTTTCTTTCAGGTAGCTGTAGAGAGCAATAAGGTCTCCCCTGAGCCTCCTCTTCTCCAGACTAAACAACTCCAGTTCCCTCAGCCACTCCTTACAGGACTTGTGCTCCAGGCCCTTCACCAGCTTCGTAGCCCAAACACAGTTATCTGTGCGAACAGCTAGAAGCAGAGGTTTATATCCATAAACCATATCTATGCTCTTAGCCATACTGTTTAGTTCCTCTTTAGATTATGCCTCAGTGATCAGCATAACTTATTTTCTCCATTCAACTGAAAGGTTTTACCTGTAGTGACCTTTACCACACACAAAATTATTCCACAATCCAAAATTTAACATGCAGCAGTTCAATCAAAATACTGCTGCGAAGATTGCATAGGGATTAACCATTGTCGTAAGTTTAAATTGCTGCGAGTGGTTTTCTTCGTACGTGGCACTGTTAAGAAAAACAGAATTTGTTTTCTGTTGCCAGGGCCTGAGTCTGATTTGTGCATATAATGAGAAACTTTGTAACACTTTATTAAACACATATTAAAAGGTGGAAGGAGAAGAAAGATAAAGGTTATAAAAGTCATAAAAAGGGATGCAGGTGCACAGTACACTGCAAATGACCTACCAAATAAGCTGCAGTAATTACAAAAAAAAGCTTGTTGTCTTATTCTAACCAATGGAACTTGCGGCTAGTTGGAAAAAAAGTTTTGTCCAGAAAAGTCAGCAAGACTTTATAAAAAACACCACGTTGCACAGTATTGGCTTAAGATTTTAAACTGATTTAACTGAACTGCTGCAAAATCTTGAAAAGCTATTCTTTCTTTGATTTCAATCTATGTCAATTTAACTTGTATTAGTAAAAGTACACTTTTATACTGATTAACTCCACATGGGGATTTTGATATACCAATTTTATTAAAGGTGTTAAATTTTCTTTATATTATAGAGGCCTAAGAAACACTGTTGTTCTATAAAGACAAACCTTACTTCATATATCAGAAATCCTTGAACTCCCTATAAAATATTAAGTGATGCAAAAGCCTTTTGAAACTACTCACAACTACAATATCAGATTTTCTTCAACTGTATATACAGCGCAGATAAAGCATTGTTAGTTTTCATAGCTGAAACAAGTGGTACTTTACTGCAAGTAAAGTTGGATTAGTATGAAAGAACTGACATTAAAAAATGGTTTTCAGATAACTGAACTTGCAGAATTGAAAATATCTTGAACTACTGTTAACTGTATTCTCTTGTGGCTTTAATCCTCCCGAGTGTTTAATGTCTATTGAAATCAATTGTATGCTATGCACTCTGAGCTTTCTGGAGAAATATCTATATTTTTTGTTTCCTGTATTCAGGTCATATTTAATACTTGCAATGTGTTTTCAATCTCAGTTAAAGACCTTGTACAATAACTGCATGCATTTTTATTCCTAAATGAAATATACGTTTTATAACTCTTATTTATGAGTAGATCTAGTTTGCAATGAGAACATACAACCCGCTAAGGTCTATACTCAACTTTATCTAGGATAATAAAAGCCTAGCTCTGTTCATTAACTAAAAGCTCCGAATATGATAGAAAGACAATATAACCAAAAATGTGGACTTGTAACTCCCTGTATACTGGTCGGACAAGACGGTGCCAGGAGGTCTCCATGTCCACCTTCTGCAAGAATCCAGTGCTATCCCTGCAGGCTGCCTGTCCTCAGAAAACTCCTTACTCTCAGGTGCTGTGCCCCAGAGCACACACTCCTTCTGTCAGGCTACAAAATTTCCTTTGCTGTCTTTCAGACTCTCTAAACTTAAATCCTACAACAAAATAGTAATGTCTCTGGCCTACAGATAGTTTTGGGGGCCTACAGAGGCCTGGGCTAAACCTAAACACTATTGATGTGGCCAGTAGCCTTTAAAGGGAGATCACTTATAGCAGCGTAGCCCCTCTGCCACTTGGCCTGCTTCCGAAAGCAGATGCATGGAGCAGTGGCAGTGTGGCCATATAGAGGTATTTTAATTCAGATCTGTACTTGCTAAATGAATCTCCATTTATCCCTGCAACTGTGCTGTGCTTTTTGATGCCAAGTGCCCTTAGGACTTTCAGAACTTCCTACAGGCTAAAGTAATCTGGAGCATGATCTCTAAATACTAATAGTCAATAAATTTACAGGACTGTAATTCAGAATAACCTCCTTTAAACTCTTAGAGTGTCAATACCTGGTCCCAGCACAGCTATTTTACTCAGTGAATCCATACCTGTCAAGTCACACTGCTTGCTGATGCAACATAGCCTATCTAGACCAAAAGCAGGGTTGTTGTGTTGTCTTATAGGGACTTCACACACATCATATGACTTGGGCTTTCATTACCTGAATTGTAATAGATGTCCTGACCAAAGAGAGGAATTTCAGTGCTACTGCCACTTCCTCCAGTCACAGTTCAGTTCTGGAAACCATCGGAACCATAATACTTACCTCATTTATTTATTGTCCTCATTTATTTATTTATTTATTATTATTCTTTATTTTCTATAGTTGTTTATCCTCTTTTCACTCCTTGATGTTAGCTTTCAGTTTAAAAACAGTCTGTCTTAGCTGAACTTTTTGCAGCACTGCAGTGAGCCTATGTCCAAAAATGCAGCTAAAATCAATGTCTTAAACAGCACAGCATTGGTACATTTGCCAAGTCTCACAATGGCTGATAAAACTGTGATGAACCTGTTTTTTTTTTTTTTTTTTTTTTTTTTTTTTTTTTTCTAGCAGTGAGGTTGCCAGTAACAACCAGGACCAAAACCAAAAGCTGTGTTTTCAATCACTGCTGTTCTTTTCCTTTGTATTTTATCTGTGTTAGTCTTGTTTTTATGGAAACGAGGCCAGACTCCAGCAAGGACATTCATTAACAGCCACATATTGAGCACCTCTCAGCTAGGACTTTTATTCCAAAGCAGTCATTGCCATCTTCAGTCCAGGTTTATGGATTAGCATCATATTGGGGAGGAGCCTCATGCTACTGCCCTTTCGTGCTCATTTGTGGCAGCTACAGCGCATTCATTCAGAGGGCAGTCTCCATCCAGCATTAAAATTCTATAAATCTTAGTTGTAATTGAATATGCTGCATCTTGTGAAAGGGTGCCTGTGGCACTATGCTGGAGTGGAAGATATATTCCCTCTTAGTACCATGCACTCAAAGGTCTCTTTTTGTTTTGAAACTGAATCCATCCCAGGCTTCTCATCACACAACTCATGCTCTATAAAAAGAGAAATGAAGAAATGTTTCACAGTTACAAAGAAAGGGCATAAAAGATACAATAGAAAACTCATGCTCATGACTTATTTTCAAATATTTTAGCCGTTTTTGCATTTTTATGTGGTATCATAAAAAAGCTACACCATTTTTAATGTGAGTTGTTGCTGTGGTACATAATATGCTGAAGAATCTATACTCAAATTCTCAAGTTTTTTTTGAAGTTGTGTGGCAATAGATTTGTTTCAATGTATTTAATTGTCATCCCTAATAGAGACTAATTGAGTAAGGTTGGCACTAAGGGACATGGTTTAGTGATGGGACTCAATAGGTGAGATTAATGGGTGGGCTTGATGATCTTGAAGTTTTTTTTTCCAACCTAGATGGTTCTATGATTCTATTCTATGATTCCCCGTGTGATCTGTGAGAATTAGGCATTCAGATGTCATTGAGGAGGTCAACTTGTGGCCATAAACAGGCATTCTCTTAGGCTTACTTCCTGAAATCATTTTCAAGAGAGACACAATTAATTTATGTAAGGATTATCTAAACATCCATTAGTTGCAGTACTAAAAACTACCTTGTCTGGAAATGTGGAAAGAATTAAGTTATTATTCTCGTGCAAAAACATAATTTGAGCAAATATGGAATGATGAGAGGAGCAACACTCTTTTTTTCTTTAATAACATTTCCCTTCAAAAAGGCAGATTTCCCTGTCAGTCATCCCTGTATCACTGGTTTTGTAAAAAATGTATCAAATGCTAAAAATCCACCAGATGGCACACTAAAGCCTTGATACTGAAAAATGCAGCCATCCAAGAGAACAATAGTAGCTGCATGGCAGGCTACAAATTTAATCTGTAATACAATTGCAGACTGTGCTTTGTTTTGTCAGTGATTACTAGGTCAATCTTTAATAGGTAGGAAATGACTTAGAGAAACATTAAGGGAAAGAAATGGGATAAGACAGCAATTATGATAATTTATTTCAGTTAATAATTTATCTTGATTTGTAGTGGCATTTATGATGTCTGGGATGAACATTTCCTAACAGCTGGGGACTGGCTAGATTTGCCTTTGGTCCTTGATTGTCCAAGCAGGTTGTTGTATGCCAGGAAATGGCTGATGTGGCTGGCGATCAGTATTGCCTAAACTGTGAATCACTCTTCTGGAGATAAAACATCTTGTCTATAAATATCTTGCTGAAGGAGCTGTATCCAAGTACCTGCCTGTCCTTTTATCTGTGGAAATGAGGAAATCTGCATCGGGATGACTGGTGGCTTTGGTGCCCCTCTCCAGCTTTGTTAGTATTTGAAGTCTGAATGCTTTTCAAGTCACAGTTTCAATGTGACCTGTGGAGGTATTGATATAATGATGACTCTCCTTTCCATGTTTCCATCCAGTGAGTGAAGTGTGTTGAGACACTGGCTGAAAGTACAGCAAATAAAGTGAAAGCATGTATTTTCCATGTATACATGTGGTGCGTTGCCACAGAAACGTGGGAGGGAAGCAGCCTATTCCAACATAAAGAACAGCAAGGCTTTTCCACATTGGAAATGCTTCTGGCAAATTCTGCTAACAAAGTGGATGGATGCACAGGTTGTAAATGAGGTAAATGAGGTGACGGAACAATCTGTCTGTTATTTTGTGGTTTGTACTCTGAGAAACTTCAACCAAACATTTACTTCAGCTTTTTTAAAATTGTCAGGAAAGATAGGAATTAAGGGTCCTCAGGGGATCACCTCCAGAAAATCCAAGTGTTGTTAATTTTGAGAGCAGAAAATGTCCTGCCATCCTGCTTTATGACTCCGGTACTTCAAGATACCGAAGAAGACTAAATAATCTTCTGAGTCTGCTAGTTCTGTATCTTTTTAGTGTTAATGTCTTGTCAAATTGCATGAAGAATTGCACTATCAATCGTGAAAATACAATGAAATAAAAAACTTTCAGATTTTTATTTTTTTTTAACTCTATAGTACTATTCCTAATTTTGCATCTCTATTTTTCTATATATATAGAAAAGTGTTAATGTTTCTGGCCTTGATATCAGGTCCCTAGTCTGAGGACTTTGCTATTTAGGAGCTATCCAAAGTAACCATGGGTTACACTTGACAAGTATTAAAAAGGAGGATGTGGAATTCAGCTATGTGGATATTTTTTTTCTTATTGTCTGCAAACTATAACAGGTAGATTGTCACCTGTATGTATGGTAAGATATTATTGTGTTTTATCTATACTTTTTTCTGCAGTCAAAGGTGTATATATATATATTTTTTTTTCTATTGAAAGATTGAAAAAAAATGAAGCCTTTACCTAAAATGTAATGGAAAATGAGAGCCAGTTCTTTTCTAATGTTCAAAAGCTTTATTAGTCTTCATATCGTGACTATGTGATTTTGCTTTGGATCAGATACAGACTTGTTTGGGTGTCATGAAAAAAGTTGTTCATTTTATACTTACAACCTAGAGGAATGAAAAAAATACCTCAGATCTGATGGATTTCCATTCTCATTTTTAAACCAAGGAGGCTGAGTAAGTATCATCCCATGTAGCTGTTTATTCTGAACAAAATCTCCAAAAATGCTGGCATTCCTTTTCCAGGAATATCCTTTGTTAACTAGAAGATATGCTTTTAGTTATTTAAAATCAGAATCTGCCTAAATGATGGATAAATTCGTCCTCAGTCTCTGTTTGAAGACAAGCATAATATAATGACATCAGCATAGAAAAATTCCAGATTTACTTTTTTTTTTTTTTTTTTTTTTTTTTCCACTGCCCTTCTTTTGCAGTATATACTACTTCGGAAACCCTTTAATGTCATTAGATTTGCTGAACCTTGTTCCATATTTGACTATTAATAACAGCATTATCTATCTTCAGATTAAAAAAAGGGTAATGTGGTCATTATTATGACTAGATACTGTGGAGCTTCATATAGCCATTTGCATTTGAGTCCAGCATCTCTAGGCACTGAAGCAAGTGTACCTTTGTAGTTTAGGTAAACTCCAAAGTACTGTGCCTATAGTAGCTCTTATCTTGTAAAGTATTTGAGTGTCAATCACCTCTGAATGGTTCAGTGCTAGGTATCAATTGAAGCCTGAATGATATCTCTGAATGACAAGATATAAGAACAAACACAGCGTAATTTTAAGTCAATTGCCAGGTTGGCCTAGTTTGAAGACAAAAGATTCTGTTTTCCCTTAGCTTCCTGCAGAGCTCATGGTTTAGTTTGGCAGCACACAGGGTTCTCATTGTTTACCATCACATCCATCCACCCACATGAAAAAATCCCAAGATAAGAAAAGTTATAGTAAAAACAAAACCAACCAAACAATAGCAACAACACACACACACAAATGCAACAACAACAGCAAGCCAGCAGACCAAACAAAGCAACACATGAGATTCAGGGACTATTCTGTGAGAATCATGACAAAAGTATAGTTTTCATTTTCCCTGGACTGGTGAAAGTATTGAAAAAATAAATTCAGTGTGGGCAAAATCCTGCTCTCTTTCCAGATTCTCTTTTCACTTACCTAAATCCCTTAAGAGCATGAGAAATTTCTGAAGTGCAGCATTGTTCTTTATGTAAATTTAAATGTGATATTAATCACAAGGTTCTCATTGTTATTTTTACCATTACCAGCCCCTGGAAGAAAATAAAATGTAATAGTTAAATCCCAAGATATTTGCTAGCTTTCACTTAAGCAGACTTCAACTGAAGCTGACTGAATTTGTCTCAGTAAAGACCATCCTGGCATGCTTGCTCCATCAGAGAGGTACATCAGTGTGGCCCTCAACATTACACCCACTTTTCAAGGCAAAAGTGTCTGCTTGATGTAAGTGTGGGCTTTGGTTGCCATCCAGACAATTCAGTGCTCTGCATTTCCAATCCTGTGGAAATACACTGCTGTGCCATATTTAACACAAAGAAATAAACGTTATGATGGCTATATAGTGCAGAGGCTGAGAGAGATAGAAAAAGAAGGCCAACTGGCTGTCTCTGACAACCTAATGATTAGCTATGGAGAAGATGGTCTTGGCACAGTGAAAGGATGAGAGGCAACAGACACAAGTTGCAGCAACAGAAATTCTAACTAGGTATAAGGAAAGAATTCTTTACAGTTAGAGTGATTAAATGCTAGAACAGGTTGCCCGGAGTGGCTGTGGGATCCCTGATCTTGGAAATACTAAAAAAATGCTTTGGACCAGATGGCCTCCAAAGGTCCCATCTATTTTCAATGCTTCTGTGATTCTAGATTAAGTGACAGTTTTGTTACACAAAAGCCAATATTTGGCAGTTTTGCAAACAGGGCCTTGGTAGTCTCTTAAATCCATGTTCATACCAGTAGAAGCTGAAGAAAGCAAAGCCGATGTGACTGTGCTCCAGAGCAGCCCTCAATCTGTCTCATGGTTTGAGCGACTATTTCTCTATCTACATAGCAGCCATCTGCAGAAGCATTCTAGATGCCTCAAGGCGTGCTCAGAATGTTCTCATTAGTTGCAAGACAAGATAGTATAACATGCACAGCACTATACTCCTCCGGCAAATACAGGGACAAATACAGGCGGTAGCTCCATTGCGTCAATTTGTCCTGGATGAATGGTTGAGAGATCCCATAGTTGTTAGGTGTCCCCATTTTCTGTGTACTAGGAGTAGAGATATACACTAGCTGCGCTCTTCACAGCTATGCCTTCTGCACAGCTGTTAACTTCTTGTACCTCCAACCTCTTCTATGTACCTCACTTAGCCATGAGCTGGGCTGAAGTGTAATAATTTACAGTCTTCAATTTAATATGGTCTAGGTGATCCTGCTTGGCAAGGAGGTTAATCTAAATGATCTTCAGAGGTCCCTTCCAACCTCGGCCATTCCATGGTTCTGTAATCCATGTAAAGGCAATTTTTAGACTCACGGTAATGCCATCCTTCAGTTCTCAAAATATCAACTTCCTCTCACCAAAAGTTACAACACAGCATTTGCTCAGTTCTGAAGCATTCATCTCAATCTGAATCAGAAAAAAAAAAAAAAAAAAAAAAAAAAAAGTTCTAGACGCAATTGTGTAGTTTCCGTTGTAGCATTGATATTTTAATGTTTGTTGTAACTGCTGTTCAGCTGGTATTTCAGATTGCGTAGCACGTGGTGGATGAGGCAAAACATAACTAACACGTTTACTCAGCACAGCAGCAGTGTATTGTGTCACCATACTTTGAAATAGACATTTTCAAATCACTCTGTGCTCCAAAAATAGCACAGCTCCCTAATTGCAGCGCTTTTGTGGCATTGCTGATACTTGCGAACGATCAAGATATGATGTTGCTGAAGGAAATTTAGAAATGTCACACTGCCAGACTCTGGTTGCAAAACATTTTAAATCCCAGCTCTTTAACATGTAGGCGCACCCATAGTTTTACTCCAGGGCCTTACTTGTTTCCACATGCAGCATTCAAGGTGCTCCTCCAACACCCTGCAGCCTCCCCACAACACTGATACTGGGGAGCATGAGGAGAGGAGCATAGACCAGAACAGCAGAGCACAAAGCAATCATTTTAATGACTTGTTGATCTTGAATATACATATATGCATATATATATATACACATATATCTGCATATATCTATGCATATACAGGCCTAAATTCCCCTAATAAATTCTTGTAAGTCTTGTAAGATATATAAATGAAAACTTTTACTGAAAGCGTTATAACTTACTGCAGTGTTTCTTCACTGCATGCATTTTTGCAAGGATAAGGACTGTGTATATCAGATATATGTGAAAGCTGAAAGACATGGGTGGGAAACGTAAATGCTAAATGTATTTCTTTTTGTTTATATTTGTTTATAAAGTTTATATTTGAAACTTGAGCTAATACTGAAAGAATTTAAAGAATACATATATTTTGAGAAGAAATTTGAATCTACAGACAGCTTGATTGAATTGTGCAATTAGAATAATTTGCAAATAGACTACTCATGAATTATGAATTGTAAATATCTATATTAGCATGTTTTACATGGCTTTTAAAATATTTGATTTTGTTTTGTTTAATCAAATGAATTTCTTGTAAACATCTTCAGCCATTTGTGATGACTGCAAGTCCTCCCCTCAATAAAGGAACTCAAATATGCTGAAACAAATGATTTGATTTCCTGGGTATTCTATCTGTAAAATCAAGTAAAAAGCATTCCTCATGTGGCTGGCTACTATTATTATGGCATTATCTGAGATCAGTAAGAGGCTCATGGTGTGCGATTATTTATTTTTTTTTATCGCTACTAGTTAGCTTAACAAATAGCTAAAGGTTATAATAGCCCTGTTGAACTGGTGTGGCAAAGCATACTGCAGGTTCTTACTGGTAGTGATAAGAAGCTATATATTACTGCTATTAAAACATGTTCTTTCTGCTCATACCGTAAAAGAGTTTCTCTAATATCTAGCAGTCTGGAAGTACATTTTTATTTAAAAATTATGAACATGTAATTGGTTATTTAAAATACCACTTTTGTAAATTTAACTTTGTGTTTATGTTGACATGCATGTACATGTAAGGCATGTGAGCTGTTAAAGTTGAAATTAGACATTTGGTTTTTGCACTTGGCCCTGCTGATGACTACCAGGGTGCCGCATGGGCACACTGCCACAAGAGATTTGCTGAAGATCAGAGCATGTCTCTGATGTTAACCATGTCTGCCGGGGTCCACTATGAACCCATGAGGTCCACATTAATGAGGCAGGTCAAGCCTAAAAGTCAAGTTGTGAGGTCAGGATTAGGTTCAGAATCAGAGAGATATGAGACCAGGCACATGTATACTTACAACATGTGTTCTACAAGGATGAGATCTTCCACCTAAATGCATCTTCCAAGGAAAGGGGAGAGCTTCAGCTTTTTCCAGAGAGCTTTCTTCACAACAGTGCTAAGGCCTGACAGCTGTTTATCAAGCCTGGGTCATAACCCAAGCAGCCAAACCCCCAGGAGGGAAGGACTGAACTCAGGGCCCTAGCAGTGATGGGATTCAAGATTTTGGGCCCATCTACTTGACTATTTTTCTTTATTTCACATTACTTATGTATTACTTACATTTTGGTACAGTACAATCAACCTCACACAGATAGCATAAAGCTTAATTAATGTTCATTAAGTACTCTGAGCTTGCTAGATGGAGTATGCTGTTTTACTTATTTGGAAGTATTATTTTTACATAGTGCTATTTCAGCCACTGAGCCAGAACTATAGCAGGCATATTTGATTCTTTAAATAGAAAAGGTACCCCATCTTTCAGTGTTCCTTGCATAAAAGCAATGATTTTGTGTAGTCATGGTTCCCTTTGGAGCAGGGGATTATATGTGCACTTATTGGTAATAGAGAATGAACTACAGCTGCATTATTATTACAGAAAGCTACTTTACCTCACTATGAATGGACCATCTCAGTAATCAAAATGGTCATACTTTTCCATGTCACAGAGTTACTGCTTGTAAGGCTACACAATGAGGTCTTTTCTTTCCAGTAGTCCAAATGCTGGGACGCAATCACAAGAGGGTAAGAAGAACCTGAGACTTGAAAAAACTGCTGACGGAAGTCAATGGGAGGATTCAGGCTGTTGTCAGTATGCAAAGGATCAGATAGTGCCATAGCAAAAAGCTGTAATAGATAATCATCATTTATTTACTATTATTATTCCTATGATCATCCTAGAAAATAGTAGAAAAAGACAGCCTGACTTGCAGATGTTATTTATGCTGCTTTCAGTTGCATCTTGTAAACCTTGCTAGTTAATTTCACCCATGTACTGTAGGTTTGGACGGTTTTGAAAGGGTCTCACTATTGGATTCCCACTGGATTGCCTGTAGCAAGGACAAAGGATCAGTGATGTTCTACAGGTTCATTCCTGGACATACTTCTGCAGGAACAGTTGCTAGGCTGCATTGCATTGATGAAACAAAGGTCTGAACTGTTTCATACAGAAAGAATCATACCCCATGAAAGACTACAATGGCTTAAAACAGGACTGAGATGGACTTTGGCAGAACAGGTCTTGAGAGCCCTGTGACAGGTGATGAGAATACCTGTTAAATACATGTTAAATCCATCAGCTGTCTACCTTCCTGCCCTCCACCCCAACACATATATAGATAGTATTTTGCAGAGTGAGTGAGCCAGAAATTGGGGACCACTGGTTTGACTCCCTTCCCAGCAAGAGAAGATGCAAACCTGCAGCATAAGGGAGTGCTGCAAGAACCCAGCTGTTTGCTTGGGAGAGGATGGGAGAAAAGAGCAGGGTTGAAACTGAGCTGTACTAAAGCTGCAGGAGAGGGAGGTGGTTCTGGGTTCATGCTGGTTTTGTCAGTAATCTGCTTCTGCTTTCAGGTTTGCTTAAGCAATCATCGAGAAAAGAACTGATTCAACCACCACCCCCAACACCCAACCCTGAAAGAAATACTGCGGCAAGCTGACGTCAGAAGCCAGGGCTCATAGCTGGTGGTTCTCAGCAGTAGTTTGCAGAGCTGTGCTGAATTTCTGTGCTCTCCTGTGCAGTAAATCATGCATGCTTCATTTCGACAGAAGAGGGCCTCCCAGCTTAACCTTTAACAAGACAGTTGGCTCCTGAGAAATGGGGATAGGAGCTTGAACGCGTTTGGGCTGAGCAAAACAGGCTCTGGCTGTCAGGATGTAATTCAAAACATAGAGCCCTGTCACTCTGGGTGAGTAGTGGCGGTTTCTGCAATCCCCCCTGTGCTGTCCTCGTGACAGAGTGCTGCTCACCAAGTACCGAGGGTTTTAGCCTGAGAAATACAAGCATTTTCAGACAGTATCTTGGAGCAGAAGGCAAGGTGCCTGTGTCAGTGTTGTGCATCTTTGGGCAATTTCCACAAATAATTGCTGGCAGGAGGAACTGAGAAGCTCTCCCTGCCAGCCCTCCTCCCACACCGGCAGAGTATGGCTTGGGGTATCTCTTTCTTCTTTTGCTAATTTCAAACTCAGTGGAGAACAGCACACAGTCTTAGGAGGTAAAGGCCTCCTGTCATTTCTCACTGCAACTGCAGTACAATAACCCTCATAATATTCTAACAGACAGTATTATTTTTCTGGAAAGTTGCTGTCACTTCATACTTAGATTATATTTATCTATTTACTTTTACTAGACATGTATATTTGTAATTATGTCTGGACTGAACCTTTATTTTGGATGAGCTGTCTAGCATTAATTTATAGATTGAGAAGAACTGAACTTCTTGGCTGTCACACAGTTTTGGTAGGAAATATTACACATGTTTATATGGAAAAGGATTTAAAGTTCTTATATTTATAAAGTGAGATGAGACTGCCAAGTTATGAAACTTTATTTGGAAATAATATTTCTGCTTAAGTGTACTTAAGACACTAGTATAAACATTGGAAATGTAAATGCCAAAGATATGAGTGTCACCAAAGAAGGAGATTTAAAATTAGACTCTTAGTTACAAATAAATATGCTGTTTTGACAGACTGTCTTCTCTTTGCCAGTAGGCTGGTAGGCATCTGTTATGCTTCCATTCTGTGACAGGCCCGATAATAGTCTGGAAGTCCCCAGAATGTACATTTATTTGAAATCAAAAGTAAATTCATCCAAACAAACCTTCATAGTTCAGTCATGAACCTTTTCTTTGGGGTTAAGAGCAGTGCACTTGGCGGAACCATTAAAAGGAGTCATCTGAAAGAGTTACAAACTATAAGTGTAGGTGCCATGAGGGGTGAAGCAAGGTGCCATCTACCTCAGGGAACTGCACTTCCAGTATTTTTGCAGTGTTCAGGGTGATACAGATTAAAGGCCTGATTCTTGCATTTATATCACTACAAAACGAGTAAACATTAAAGTTATTGGACTCATCTGAGTGTTAGGCTGCTGTTCAGGAAAGTTCTTGTTTGAGAAAGCTGTCTAGGTTTAACTTTAAACGTAAGTCTTAGTCTCATTGCTCACAGTGACTAATTAGGCATTTCCTTATGCACATCTTATATTTAATCCTCAAAATGGACATTAATTTAGGGTTTTAAAAGTTGGGCCCCAAGGTATGTCCTCTGTTCATAAAGCACAAAAAAAATTACATCTTTTTCATTATGTGAGATTTTCAAATAAAAGACTGAATATAATTATATACAGCAACATTTTTTGTTTGTTTTTGCGCTTTTTTTTTTTGCTTTTTTTCTTATTTTTTGACATTAAATGTATGACCTCCAATACTTTGCTAGACTTTGTTTTTTTCCCCTCAGAATTATTATTTTATTTTATTTTTGTTAATTTTTCCAGGCTTGCAACTGGGATATCATTGGTTCATTTGTGCCCACACAATCTCATCATCACAACAACAGAATCACCAGAGTTAAGAGTGTTGCAACACTGACTTGAATTGAGTTGCTACACATTAGTATTTATATATCCTTGGAGCCGTTCTGTTGGATGTTCATTCTGGCTGAAATACTTGCCAGGAGGCTGTTACAACCCAAGTCCCTAGCATAGACTCTGAAAGAGCTAAAGTATATCGTAAGAGGGGGAAGAAAGGGCATCCCCTCTTGAGCAAGCCATTTAACATCAGGCAAACATCTTTCTTTTCACAGATGGAAATGTAATCTCCATGTAGGCTTTCAGCATTGTTTGACAGCTTGCTTTGAAAGCTAGAGAAAGCTGTCTGTGTGTGCAGAGCTAAGCAAGAACTTGAAGCACTAGTGCCATGCAATGCACTGGAGATCTGCCATGTGCAGAAGGGACACGTTCATATATGTGTGGTTCTGTGTTCAGGTGTATCAGCTGGATAATGAGCTCAGGTAGGGAGTGCCACATTACCACAGCTACCCCGTCACTGGTTCTGTTTCTGAGGGTTATGGGGATTCTGCAAAATTCTTTACTGGGTGGTGTAAACCTTTTGAGACCCTGTAGGCTTCAGTCGTAAAGTAAACTGCAACAAACTCAGATAAAAGATCTGCCTATCCATATACAGAAGTCAGAGGAGGAGATAGATTCTAAACCATAAAGTATTTCTTATTTTTCTCATTACTCCTAGAGATAATATAAGCCAATTTTCTGAGAAGAAACTGGGAGGAAAAGAGCTGAGGGAGTATGAATTTTTACTCAATTTTAAAGTTCTTGGAGTACAAAGGTTAATTAAAACTAATCAGGGAAAGACATGAGATTAAAGCTCTTAGCCTGATGGTTGTTGGTTCAATATAACTTTGGTAAGACAGGGATAAATGGGATAACTAGTTAAACATACTGTCATAATTCATATGCACAGAAAAGGAAGAATAAGTTTACATGGAAAAACTGGAAAGGGTTTAGGAAAGAAATAGAAAAAAAAAAAAAAAAAAAGTGATATCTGGAAATCTGCCCCACAGTGAGGGAATTTAAGAAGCTCACCCAAGAGAAGGTTAAGACATGACTTGACCCCAGTTTCTGCAAGGCTTCTTAATTCAGCAGACAATAGTATAATGAGAGCCAGTGCCTGGGAAATAAAGCCAAATAATTCTGCATAGAAACAGATCACTTTAAAGTGGGAAAATTTCTACTCATTGGAATAAAGGAGGTGATAGATTCAATCTTTTGAAGTCTTTAAATAAAGAGCAGATTTCATTCTAAAAATATATGTTGGTCACAAAGATGTTATGTAATTGATATAAGAATTATGAGATGAAGTATTGTGTCTTGACCTATACAAAAGGAAAACATGGTTGGTTAACTGGTGCCTTCTACTCTTAAAATCTGTTCTGGTATTTGTTCATGTTTGAATGTTTTATATTACAACATTAACATTGTTATTCATCTTTTTTATAAGCTATTTTTAGCAGTTATACAATAAAAACAAATAATCCCTTTCATGAATATCATCATACAGAATTCCCTGCTCTTTGTGGGGTTTAGATCCAGAACACTTGGGCCATATCAAGATCTCTGTTGCTGCTACCACAGTATTGGTACCAGTCTTAGCTTGCAATCCTTTAAGTGTAGGGCTTACCAAAGGAGCTCTGACACACATACCGTGCCAAGGTACGCAGCTAATAGATAGACCTCAGAAAAATATTACCTATTAGCATTCCTGGAGTTTATACCTGGATTTGGCAGAGGAAGACATCTATGGTATCAGTAAGAGCAGCAAACCACAGGAATTAAATGTTCTTAGTCTGGTTGGTTGAACTTCATGGTTTAGGTTTAGATTTGACTAGTTTGTACTCTGTTAAATGAAGACAATGATCTATGTTTGCCTTTTTGGGATGGGGGAGGTAAGAATTTATTCAATACTAAACACTTTAAAAGATACAGTTGTATTTTAACAGAAGGGGAGAGATAAAGGAAGATACGAAACATGACCTCTTAGCTTTTACTGGAATTAAATGGGAGGGAGAGAATCAAGGGTTTGCCTAATGGTGTGTGGGAGAAGCTGCACAAGTTTTTGGTCTCAGTTACATTATTTGATGTGTCTCACACTAGCTACTAGTAATTGGATGTGAACAGGAAATCCTAATGCCTCTTAGCTCATTTTAGATCCATGCCTGCTTTCTTAGGCATGCAAAGAGAAGTTGTGTTGACTCATATGCCTGTTTCTTATCAGTGGAACTATATGCAGAAGTGTAGTGACACTTTGTAGTTCAAGGCTTTTTCAGTTGTGCTTGTGATCCTTCTTCCTCCATGCCTTCCTACCATGTTCCCATTGCACATTATGCTGCTTTGTCAAGACAGTTATTTTTCTGAGGATGCAGGGTCACTTTGAATTCATGTACATGGTTGACCTGTTCAACATATCATAACTGCACATATATTTAGAGGGACTCATGTTGCAGATTATGGCAGGATTAAAACTAGATTTCAGAAGGGATCTCTGAAAAAAAAAAAAAAAAAAAAAAAAAAAAAAAAAAAAACTCCCAAAAAAAAAAAAATTTGTTAAAAATGAAAAAAAAAAAAATTTTTAAAGGAGGATATTAAAAAAAAAAAAAAAAAAAAAAAAAGGAACAAAAAAAATCCTTCCAAAATTACAAAGATGTGAAAATCATTAAAGCAACCTGCTGTGACTCAGCAGTTAAAGGACATAAAAGAAAGCTTACAGCAAAACAGAAGTAACACAAAGGAAACAAAACAAAACAAAACAAAACAAAATTGCTAATTTTATATATGATTAGGTCTCATTTGAGGGAATCACAGAGCGACTGGGAGGCTGCTCTGCACAGTTTATCATTAGTTCCTTGGCAGAAATAAGCATGTCTATCCTGTGTCTTAGTCATTTCTTTGACTATAAGTTATGAGCTATGACTTTGACTATGAGCTATGACAAGAGAGACCTTGGTGCAGCTCATTGGACTTTTTGCTCCAAATCAAAGCCTCTCCTTTCTGAAGCAGAACCACACTTCTGTAGCCAGACAAGTCTCTCCAGACACATAATTTTCTGCTGAAATTCCAGCTACTGATTCATCCCACCCAGTTCACTCTTTTCCATCAGAACACTTGAATTGTATTTCCACAATGTTATAATTAGGAGGAAAAAAGGTCTTCCTGCTCATCACTCAGAGTTCACTCAGAGTTCCTCTGGCTGATAATATTAAACTAGGTCGGTTTCACATCTCCAATCCAAATTTTGTTTTACAAATAAACATTCTGTTTTTATTAGTAGTAGTAATAGTAGTAATAATATTTTTTATTATTGGTAGTAGTATTAATAATAATTTATTATTATTTATTTAATTTCTGGAGATTGTGAGTCCACTTGAATAACCCTTGTACAAGTTCTAAAAATATTCAAAATCTATCTCTGGATGCAAGTACAACAACCTCATGAAACTTGGAAGTTTATAGTAGAGCTGAAGAAGTCCCTCTGATACAGGAAGTAAAAGCTAGCTAGAACAATTTTAGGAAGAAAAGTTAAGTCTACAATACAGTACTCTGATACCAATCTGCTTTTAGATATCTTTGAGCTTTTAAATTATAAAATTATAAAAATCCTCTTTTAACCTCTTAGTCTCTGTGGGGTCTGAAATGAGTAAAGATTGCTTAAGCCATTTTAATCTTTTTTTTTTTTTTTTTTTTTTTTTTTTTTTTAATCTACAAAATCACAATCTCAAGGAAAATTTCAATATAAATGTGACTATTAGTGATTATGGCTTACTGCATATAAATTTTACGTTGAATTTGTCTTTCCCCACTCTTGTTTATAAATTCCCAGACCATCTGAAGGGAAGTTCATATGTCCTAATGGAATTAATATATGTTAAATACTGTGCAAGAAAATTATTTTTAACATATGTGCTGATCTGTTTATTTTTTCTACAGTTTGGAATAAGAACTGCTGACTGTTTTAAATTCAAAACGTGTGCGCTCTCATCGGCTGAAGTTCTATGAAATGCCAAGCATAGCCTAAAATATAGGCAAAGATGCACATTAAGGACATACCAGCTAAGTCCTATACACAAAGTTCAATAAGTAACCCCCTTCAGGAAGAGTGTTAGATCATTTTGCCTATTAAATAACAGCTGAATATCTCTGATGGAATCTGAGCCAGTATATGCTTTCACAGCCACAGAAATCAGAAATAATTGTATCAAAGCCAATACATGCTTCATCTTATTTAGATTAAAATGGATTTGTGTGCCCAACTTTCAAGCTATTGGTGTAAATGTGTTTGCTGGTCACATTCTGAAAATTAAAAGCTCTGTTGTTCATACAGTTGGACAAGTGGAATGGTATTCTTTCAACTGCACGAGAAATGAAAACCTTCAGAAAATGCTTCCATTACACTTGAACTCAATATGCAATTATAGAACAAAACTTCATGTTCTTGGTGCACAGTCTCATTAGCAATAGCTAAAATACGTATTAATATATCAGGGGCATAGAGATAATTCAAAAGCCCGATGAGATGATAGTTATATAAGGGAAAGACTCATGAGGCAGACAAGTTTTTGGCTCCTAAGCTTAGCTATTCAAATAATGTGCATGAAGTATAAGTGAGAGCCTTAAATAACAGTGGATTCTTATGTTGTAATGGAATGCGAAACTCCCTTAAAGACTTAGAAAATCATAAGATAATTGAATTAAATATTATTTTCTATTTTGTAAATTCACAAAAAAATTTAACATAATTCCTGCAGGTTTTTATGGCAAGACTTGAACTCTACTGTACACAGCCTGTATAGAATAATAAAGGAGCTTATTTTACAACTAAAAATACAACTTTGAATATTCCTTATTGACTGTGTCTGTACAACATGCTGTCCATTCAACACATGGACCAGAAGGAGGAAAGGTTCTATTCACACCTTTCTGGGCATGTGGGTATACATCACCAGATGTTGCCAGTCATCATCAATGCCTGAATCTAAAACTGATGCTGAAGTTGTAGGCTTTACAGTACTGTCATAAAATCACTGTATAACATATAAGTGTTTTTATAGGAATATCTTATATGTACATTATGCTCTGTTTGTTCTGTTACAGATAGCATCTTCCATTTTTTTGTGACTATATGAGCCAATAGATCCCACAACATATTCTGGAATTGGTTAAAGTTGCTGTCTGAACATTAATAAACCCCCAACATTGTGGGTGTTCAAAACTGCCAGAATGTCCTGACCTTGGTAATACTTCTGTTCAAACTTTTTTACTTCCTTTCTGATCTTGTTTCAGCCCTTTAGGAACCTTTTAATGTGTTATGCAAAACTGCAAGCATTGTGGTTCAGCCTTACAGGTGTTTCTAAAGAGAAAAAAAAAAATAAAATTATTGTTTGGGATTTCATTTTATTTGTCATCTTTTATGAACAAATTACGAAATATACTTCATTCACAAATTGGAAATATTTACAATTTCTTTACAACAAGGCATTGTTGAGGTTTTGATTTATGGCGTTCTTAGAGCATTCTGTCTTTCAAAACAAAGACATTGGTGTTGTTTTCAGCACACTGTTCATTTACACTCTGCATGTGAAATGGGAGCATTTTGGAGGAGTAATTTGCACTTTTTTTTTTTTTTTTTTTTTTTTTTTTTTAATACAATCTACTGGGCAAACTGAGGCTGGATGCATTTGCAATGTAGGGAGGAGGGCTGAGGGCTGTGCAGATGCATTGCTGGTACCATGCCACGTGATCTGAAACCATCATATTACATCAGATGCTGCTAACTGGGGAGGACAAGAAGATTGCCCTGAGCCATCCTGCCTCTGCCCTCTTCCATTCTCTTCAGGAATCCTGTGACGGGGCTAAATGTGGTCCAGTTGTCCAGTTGAATTATTTCATTATTTTTTTTTTCTGGTTTTTGAGTCTTCATGACAAGAGTCTCGAGAAGTCCATTTCAAATACTATCACAACTCTGAAAATTTATTCAGACAAAAAAAAAAAAAAAAAAAAAAGAGTAGCCAGGAAGAAGTGAATAAATATTGTATATCCGCAAAATGTTTAGAAGACAAATTTTGAACATTTCTAAGAGGGAAATGCAACTGTGCTGTTCTGAAGTTGTGACTGGAGCCATAAAAGCTAAGATACTTCGATTTTCACAATTTCTTGGAGTCAATTTTCTTTTTCCTGAAGAAAATTCTAAAACCACTTAATTCCAGGGAACTTTAAAAAATCCTTTAGTATACGCTTCCATTATAAATCAGATGTGGGCCACCATTGCTTAGGTTGTCTGTCATTTCCTGCAACAAGAATAGAAAACATTGATTAAAACTACAATTAATTTATGATGTTTGAAATTTAGTTAGCTAAGGTCGTAATACCTAACAAACTCTGAATGTTTTACGTTCAGAAAAACTTTACAGTTTTTATTTGGCTTGATAAATGTCACTGTAAAAGAAAGTAATCACATTTCTTCCTACATAAATTAAGTACATTTGAAAGCTGCTTGACACTGATTGAGTTGGATATTACTCTCAGACCACATATACAGCATTGATGGCATCCGTGTAAGTTTTGTGATGTTGTCTCTTAAAGTGCCTCAACTCAAACTTGTGTAGTAATCTACAAAGGAAAAAGATGGTAATTAAGTCTTAATTTCTGTTCAAACCTTTTTCCCATGCTGACATACTACAAACAGATGCCATTTGATGCTGGCTGGGACAGACATTTTGGCATTAAGGTCTAGATCCAAATAGGATCTAAGGGCTTTGATGCCTCAGTGGAGACTACTTGCCTTGGGATGGGACAGATTTTGGTTTTCCCTTAATATGCCAGACTACAATTTTAGCAGTTCAGCAGTTGCTGCTCAAGTGGCAGATGAGTCATTCCAAAGTAAGCTGACCTGCTCATGAGTCAGAATCCTAAGGCACCTAAAACAAGATTTGTTTGGAGTTAGATTTTCTAAATCTCAGATTGCAGTCCAAACAATGCCTATTTAGAAGCTGTCTAAGCCTGCAGATGACTACATTTATTAAGCACTTCTCTGACCTTCAAGGCTGCAAAGCGATGTGGAGTTTATGCTTAGAACTGCCTAATTTTAAGCAGTCCTAAGTTTTTTTTTTTCTTTCTTTTTTCTTTTTTTCCTCACCAAATTGAATCAAGATGCAAAAATAAAATGATCTGCTGCCTATGTCCAAAGACAGATCCCAGAGAACATCTGACTATGCCAAGTCTTGAATTTTCTTTTTAAAATTCAGATAGATGAGGTAGAGTTGCCACTGTTATGCTAGTTCTAAAATTTTTGCTTGAGAACCAATAGCTCTTTTCTGCATGGGAAGATTAAAATTAACCTCTTCTACCTCATAGGTACAGTTGGAGGAAATGTTGAAGAAAAGGGATGTGGTTTTCAACATTCTTGTGGAAGTTTCTATGAAGAAAGTAAAGCAAGATTCACTGGGTTAAAAAGACATGGAAGGACAGAAACAAAAACCCTAACTCTATAGCATCATGGCTAAGATACTTGGTAAAGGGAAGGAAATTATAGAGCCTGGTCTTTATTTCCAATCTTCCCCTTTCTCACTTCCCCCTTTTAATCCACAATATTTCATTTATATATAGCTAGGGACACAGAGACCAAAACTCTGAGTTTCATATTAAGTGGAAGCACTGGCACCTCCTCTCTCAGGTCTTACTACCTACATTTTAAAATAGATCACAGGACTTAATTGTTCCCTGCACTTTTTCTGAAAGTAAGCTTAGGGCCATCAAACCAAAGAGACTTGCCAATTAATAATCTGTAATCAAGCACAAGCTTCAAAGAAAAGAAGGCTTGTAAACTTTCTGAGCATTTTCTATCACCCACCTCTTTATTTGGCAGGTGATAGTGCTGGATGCTTTCACATGGTGTTTTATTCTCCTCATGAACTGAAGAGGAAACTAATGCATGCCTAATACTGGGCTTGGGATTCCTGTCTGGAGGCTGCCTGCTCTGAAACAAGGCACTGCAGCTGCCAGTTTGTAGATGCCTAAATTCTTTGTGGGTTCTAAGCTGAAGGTACTGGTCATCTGGGAAAGGGAACAAGAATACCAAAACCATGTAATATTAACTCTCAATTAGCCACAAGGAAAAAATACTGCTCTATCAGAAGGCAAGCCACGAGTGAGTGACAAAGTGCATGTTTCCTTTTGTCACTTTTATCACTTGAATCCTCCGCAGACATTAACTGTTAGAATACCATCTTAATACCAGAAAATATTGAAAACCATTTATTTTCCCCAATATTTCTATCCTCAAAAAAAAAGTATTAATAAATTAAAAAAAAAAAATGTTCCTGAATTTAAGAAATGAAGGAGCATACAGGTAAGAAGCAGAGTGAATTAACGGTGGCAACATCCAAACTGGAGCATTTGGATGTCTGTAACTAGGGTGAATATTTTAAATACTCAACTTACTTCCAAATTGCAGCATTCACCACGTAGAATTATGTCACCACCTGGAAGCACTGTTCCTGACTCAGAGAGATGTCACAGCATCAGCCAACTTTGATTAGCTGAAGCTATGACTTCCTCTTAGAGGTGGCACTTCCTGAAGTGACATAACAACATGGTATCTCCCTAGTGTTCAGCGTACCTTGGAGGTAACTCTGGTGTCGGGGGAACCACCGGGCAGCTGGGCAGGTCGGTTATTTCAATACCCCTCAATCTCTAATATAAATATAACAATTATACAATAAATATAGCACAAATAAATGCACATGCAGTACATGTCTATATTACTGTATATCAGTATAAATATACAAAATAGTCTTATATAAAAAACACTTTACAACTATTTTTATAAGTTAGGGCCTAATTTAACATAACTTTTTAAGTTGTTAAGTTGCCTTCATTAGTTTTTAAGGGCATGTCTTGAGCACATGCTCAAGACCCGCCAGCAGCAGGCGGTCCCACAGGCTGTAGGTCTGAGAATTCCCAGATCAGATCATCTATGCATGCATACTTGATCCTACAACACATGCAGTGAGTCCACTAGTGGTGCTCATCCCGCATTCGCTAAGCATGTGCAATAACATTGCTCTGCACATGCATCATGGCCCTTCATCCAAGATAGGTGGGCAACTGGCAGTCCTCACAGCTAAGTGTGCAAAACTTTAACAGGCAAAGAAATTGGACAGTGATCTACTGCTATGTATGGTTATCTCCTGCTCAAATTGACAGGGTTGGCGGTTGCTTGCATTTTGAAGGATTTTTCTTGCCAAGCCATTTCTTTTGTCTGTACCTTTCTCTTTTTCTCTCAGAGGGGCTTCATCTTGTTGAGGCAAGAGCCTCTTTGAAAGGCAGGATCTAGCCTACCATCTGCAAGATTGTCTGCAAGGCCTACGTAACTCATCAGAATTATGCTTCATTTTAAAATGAGAGGGAGAAATTTATTTTTTCACAAGATTTTATGTTACTTTTGTAACCTACACTAAATAAGTTTTAAAAATGTATTTCAAACATTTTCTAAAGTGAATTCATTCCATGTTTCTGCTTGTCTCATTTCATTTTAAAAAATAAAACAGAATAGTGACAAGTAATTTTTACATAATAGACAATTAGCTGCTCTACTGTGTTTTATTGGGGAATCTGAAAACATTCTACAATCTGAATAAATTAATCCTTTCTCTGCTTTTCAGAGGTCTCAGTAATTGAACTGAACTGTAATGTAAACTGGCACATGGCAGTTTAGATGGGCAGTCTGCATGACTTTTGTTCATTTCTGTAGTCATCCCTCAAATGAAAAACACTGGATACTAAACCAAAATGTAAAGAAGAGGGTGTCAGTAAATATTTTACTCTTTGAAAATTAATCACATCCCTAGCTCCCAAGAAGCTGATTTCAATCATTTTATTTATTTATTTATTTATTTATTGTCCTTATGTCCTTAACTTTGAGATTTTAAGTTTCAGCACCTAAGCATGGACTGAGGCACCATGGTAAGCTTCGTTTTAACAGAGAAAGGAAATAAATGCTCAGTGCTGCTGTAGATCAGACCAGTTTCATTTACATGTCTAAATATGCCTTAGGTGCTTAGGTTTAGTCTTCTAGGTTTTCGAGCTGTGGCTTTTGTGTTTAAATAGCCTACTTTATAAGCTGAGTACTTGGGAGAGGAAGAAATTGATTAAATCCTGGAAGCATGCAATGATGCTGTTACAGAAAGCATTCTGTGCTTTTTCACAGTACAGTACATGATAATCCATATTAATAAGGCTTCCAATTATTTATGAAGTGCTATATTTAGCAACTAAGCCCCTTGATAGCTATACAATGGAATTATGTTGAAAATGGATGTACATCATTGAAATGGATGTACTGCAAATATACAGTACCTAAAAATAGCCCCATATAATGCAATACAATAAAGCTCACACAGAATGGCAGCGTTTCATTTCCGAGAAATTCTTTCCCATATTTAACTAAAAATTGAATACACCCATTGCCAGTTGTATACATTAACACATACAATAGCTTTTTTAAAGGGAAGCAGAACAAATAAGAAAGACACACAACTCACTTTTTCTGCCATTTCATGGGAGTGATGCAATGAATGTTCTCTTTCTGAGAACATTCGCCTTTGTTCATAGCTGGCTAGCCGACAAGTGAGCCATGAAGAAAGGGTGCAACCACCAATTCCAATGCATGCAAGAGACATGGAGGCAAGATGCAAAGAATAGAGAGCAGATGACTTCTTTGTCAGAGCACGAAGAAATTGAAAATTTAAAATTCCTCCGATTAGTCCACAGATGCAACAGGCAGAAAAAAGTATCATCTGTCAGGAAAGACAAGAGAGGTTATGTCACAGTAACATTTCTCAGAGACAGATTCATTCATATAAAAAATGAGACTAACCATAACTCTGTACTTTGATAACATCACAGATTGCAAAGAACTTTACTGACATTCATTTTTAACTCCCACAGGTCCTACAGAACTCCAAGGGAATACAATACCCCTGGTGTCCAAGAGTTAAGATTGATGTTACATGTAAGATAAAGTTACATAGAATTAGTTGCCTATGTTAAAAACTAGACAATGTAAGGACTACTAGAACACTAATCTGATTTCCAGCATTTAATTCAAAACAGCAACATGACAGTGTGTCATAATTTTCTATTGGGCAGTTTCTCACTAATTCTCAGGAGTGAATGTCTCATGTATTTGCAGTGAGTTTCTCTTGCTTTGTGTAACAACGGACGGTGCCTCTTGTTCAGTTCTAATTTGTTCAGTCTGATAGCAAATTGGAGGCTTCCTACAGCTTTTGTGGGTCTTCAAACACATTGAAGGTGAGTATGCAGGACAAAGAAGCAACAGAAACAACCAGAAATCTGATGCAGCTTTACAGATCAATGCAGACTCCTTTTTTTTTTTTTTTTTTCTTACTTTTATTATTATTATTATTATTATTATTAATGTGGTTAAAATATTTCTGGAAACTTTAGAAGGAAGTGAAACAGGCTGAAATTAATGAGACATGTTTAAAGACCTCATCACTTTAATCACAAAGATGCAATCTCTGGTTCAGGATGTCCTTGAGCAATAAATCACATGAGGCTGAAAGACTTTATTGCTAAATGATTGCCTTATTCACTTCCCTAGATGCTGCTGGTGTGTCAGACATTCATCTAGATGGACACTTGATGTGACTCGGTATGGTTTTGTATATATGCTTCTGTTGTAGAAACAATTTATGGAGCCTCACAGACCACTTCTGTATACAGCTGAGATGAGAATTTTGTCAGCGAAGTGGCCTTCACTTTGTATCCTGCAGTCCACTAGGAAGTCACTATTGCATGAGACCAGCAGAACAGACGGTTTTTAGAAAAAGAGTATGGTCTATATCCTTTAAAAAATGAGACCATATTTGTTACAGGGTTTAGGGTAACTCATTGATATTTAAAAATAATAAGAGAGAGATGTTGATTCCCTTGACACGCTTATTTTACATGGCTTACATTTGTACATGGCAGGATAACCAAGCTGACTGAGAATTAAATCCAGATGTTATAACTTACAATAAGATCAAGTCTTTAACATAAAGACAAAAGTTCTGCAGTGATTTGTGTTGCAGTCACACCATTTTGCTGCAGTCAGAAAAATGACTATACTTCTTACTCTTAGAAGAAACAGAAGATATCCATCATCATTTTAAAACTGTCTTTTTCATTATTCTGATTGCAAAAAGAACCATGAACGGTGAAAAATATCTAAAATGAAACTTGGTCAGCAACCTCATTGAGCTGGTAGCCCAGTCATGCCACGCTTTACAGAAATGGTTTGCTGAAGGAAAGAAGATACAATCCACTGCTGAGGATCTCTTTCTTGACTTGTCGTAGATTTATGTGAAGAGGTTTTCCAACCAGACAGGGATAAATTTGGATATATGGCTTAAATTGGCAGGACCTAAATAGGGCATTTCAGAACTGCTTTGTGTTGCTTAATGAACCCAAAGTGCTGTTTGTTTTCTTTGGACTGCTGGCTTGCAATATTTAGTGATTTTTTAGCAGAAACACTTGGACACAGTATGTCCTAAGTAAAGCGTTCAACTTAGATAAGTATGCCTTTCAAATACTTAGGTGTTATAAATGTATTGGAAAAACTTACAACAAGTCCAGATTTTTTCTTGGCGCACAATATTCCACATATGCCACAAAGCAGAAACTGAAAAGGAAAAACAAAGAAACAAACAATTATTTCATCGTTAAGGTCTCAAGTTTAAATCCTGCTGTGTTGCTTTAGTGGTGACCACAACAGTATGCTAGGCAATGGTTATAATTATTGTCAGCATTTTTATTACAAACCTTATGACTCAGGAAGTTATAACTCAGCCATAAACTTATCCAAGAAGAAATTGGATTGAGAAGGCAGACTGAGGATGATTACCCATAAAAATAGAAAAAAAAAAAAAAAGTAGAGAAATAAAACACGCCTACTTTTAAGCTGCTTGAGTAAGCAAAACATTAAAAAAAAAAATGGTGTCAGATAAAGGTGTCTTTATACATTTATTTTTTTATTTTATATTTTAATTTATTTTCTTAGAAAATAAGTTTAGTAAGGTAGGAATCAGTGATCCAAATCCTACTTCTACTTTCAAGCATACCTAATGGCCTGATCCTGCAGTGTGAACCACTGAGGAACATTGTATGGACCATTGTCCTCAAGACAGTGGAACTCAGGGCAAGAATGCAGGTCAATCAGCTGTGTGGGTGCAAATGTAAATACCAAGTACATCTGTTGATATGGCTACAATGAACATGCAGGAAAAAACTGTTTCAGAGCCTGGATAGCCCACTCTGCAAGAGACAGTGTGAAGGGATCTGTCCTTTTTCATGTAGTTCCCTTTCACAAACTGATCTGACTGTCATGACATCAAGTATTAGGCAAGAAGTGATTAAAAAACAAACAAACAAACATACAACCCCATACCAGCTCTTATGAATAAAAGTTAATGTGTTGTAGTGACCTGTGTCAAAGACAAAGATATTCTCTAACGTCTCTATTTTCTCATACAAGTTCAATGAGCTACCTCCGAGAGAGCAGTCATGGTAGGAACAATACTAGTTGTATGAAAGCAATAAGGCCCTCTCCAGGTGTGTGCAATACTGTCAAAAAGTTCCTTCAATACCTCATAAACTCCATTGTTAAGAAAGCTATGCTACTTATTTTCAGTAAAGCTGAAAACCTGACACCCCTACTGGGAAATAATTTTGAAGTTTTAAGACTGGATTTTTTCACATCATTTTTGCACTGAGGTGGTGTTTCTAGTAAAAAGCTTTAGCTGACCTTGATTTAGGATTAAGTCACAGAACAGGCCTGGCTATTACATAAGAGAAAAAAAAGTTAAGCAGTTTCTCAGTATCCTTCAGAGTCCCTATGATATATTACATATGTACGTAATTTGCTTACCAGAATTTTGCAACTTCAGTATCCCAGTTGAGGAGCTGCTTTACTACATAGTTTATCTCCCTTCAGTCAAAGTTGTTTGTGCATGTAGCTAGGCATAAGCCTTGTGATGTATTTTTACTCTCAGTTAGGCCATTGGATCAGTTCCCCACAGTTAATATAGTTAAATTTTGTACATTATTTACCTCTATACTAAGCATGGGATGTGAATTTAATACCAGTCTAATCATGTAAAGGGCTGGGTCATGGCACTGAACAGCTCAGGACATGAACTGCACAGCTAGTAATTGCTACTAGAACTCACCAGTTGGAATAATAATAATAAAATCAAATGAACAAGGGCTCCCTCTGCCCCTTTCCCACAGGTAGAGAAGATTTCAACTAATAACTATCACACCTGCTTTGTACGTTATTACTCAAGCTTTCTGTGAAGTTTTAATATTTCACTCCCAATTCTGTCCTTGTGGATTGGCTTCAAGTCTAGCCACAGTTTTCATATGCAGTGCTTTCCATTTTTCAACATTCATACAGAAACCTTAAAAAATTATCTATTCAGAACATCACTGTAATTAAGTTTTATTCAGTCAGTCTTGATAAAGCAGACTAAAAATATCATTTCTCTCTATAGTGATTGAATAATATTAAAAGGAAAAAAAATGTATAAAGAAAATCTTATGAGTTATAGGAAGTTTATGTAAAGGATCTGCAAGATACCATCAAAAGCATTTTCAACTTGTGACAAGTGTACCTTAACTAGATTAAAAATAAAATGTTGTACATTTCCAAAGATGTGTTTCTGATAAATTACTTTCAGAACTAAAAGAATAGGTCACTGTATTTTATTTTTTTTCAAAAAAAAAAAAAAAAAAAGTGCTCTAATTATGCTCCTGTTAAAATAAATTGATTTTTTATCATTGATTTCAGTTGGAGAAGACTTTCTATTTCCATTGTACAGTCTATTCTACCCAGAAGGTAAAAGTAGGGCAGTCCGTGATGAGCATTTTATATTAGTCTTCCACATGACCAAAGGAGCAACAAGGAAATTACAGGTTCCCTTAGCATTAGAAACCACCCATTTGGGCAGTTCTACTATTCTTTATTGTTTTTCAAAGACAGGACATACAGTCTTCCAAATCACCAGTATACAGTGCCAAATGCTTATGTTACCAAGGATATTTACCTGTTGAAATCCAAAGAATAGTGAATAAGCTGATCTGCAAGATCTAAGATACTGGCTTCCAAAAAGTAAGGAGTGACCTTGTCATTCCATAGATGTTAAAGTATCAGAAGGGACTACCTGGAGTAATATTTTATTGCATCAGGGTCTGTATTTTCTGTACATCTCTGCATAACTACTCTCTCTCTCTCTCTCCACACACAAGAAATAAGGTGCCCTGTAGTTAAAGAACTCAACAGAGACCTCAGAGAAATTGAATTTTTTTGGTTCTTACACCTTCTTCTCTGTGAGCTTGCAAAGGTTATGCCAAATTTTTATAATTCATATGACTACAAGACAAGAAAGTTGTAAAATTGAATGCACTACTGTCCATGAAGGTACTAAAAATCTTGGAAGAAAAACATTTGGGCAGTAACTAAGGGTCAGTATTATTTGTTTTTGTTTGAGATAACAGTGTGTCACACTCACACAGAAAAGACTTGTCCAAAAATCTGTATGGTTATTTATTTATGACAGCAGGCATTTTGCTATTAAAACCAATGGATGATTTTGAACAAGTATCAGGAAATTAAACCTCATGCCATGCTTTGAAAATGCTTATCTCTCTCTTCTAAGGTGTACTGGGTCTGGCTGGGATGTTAACTTTCCCTGCAGCAGTCCATACTGTGCTGCGCTCTGCACTTGTAGCTAGAACAGCAGTGGTATCACACCGGTGTTGTGTCTGCTGCTGAGAAGTGCTGGCACAGCATCAGGACTTTCTCTAACCCTCCTAGGGGGTGGGCAAAAAAGTGAGAAAGAAACATCAGCAGGGCAGCTGACCTAAGCCAACCAAAGGGATATTCCATACCCTATGATGTCACACTCAGCAATAAAAGGTGGAAAAAGGAAGAAGAGGGGAGGGGTGGGCTCTCGTAGCAAAAACATCTGTCCTCCTCCCGAACACTGGCTACGTGCGTTGAGGCCCTGCTTCAAGGATGTGGTCAAGCATCACTCATTTGTGGGAAGTAGAGAGTAATTTCTTTCCTCTGCACTTCCACATAGCCTTTACTTGTTTTGTTTTGTTATTCCCTTTCCCACTCCCTCTTCCCCTTTCTCTTTTTTCCCTTTAGTTGAATTGTTTAATTAATAATAATATTTCTTTAATAATATTTTTTCTCTTTAATTAAATCATCCTTATCTCAACCCGTGAGTTGTTCTTTCCTTTACTTCTTCCCCTCCTCATCTGAGGAGGTGGAGTGAGAGAGCGGTTGTGGTGTTCAGCTGCCTAGCACGGTAAAACCACCACATAAGGCTGTAGAAGATTCTGATCCACTGGAAACAATGGAAACCTTCTTTGCAAAGAGAATATCAGCATTACCTGGGGCATGAAGACACTGCTCATGAAGAGTTGCCTTATCCAGGCTTCTCAATAAACAGATCTCTAGAAAGGCTGGGAAGTCAGTGGGATATTATATGATTGACTCTGATCATTGCTTTTTGATAAATCAGCTAGTGGCCCAGGATTGTAATGAATTTATTTATTTATTTATTTATTTATTTATTTATTGGTAGTGCTATAGTAACTTTCTGTATCATTTCTGGGGTTCTGAAGTTATGGCCAACAGTAGTGAAAAGTAGATGGGAGAAGCTACACTTGCTTTTTATACCAGTAAAATGTTGTGAGTACACATCAGACTGAAAAGAATTTCCTGTGTTCGGGTTTATTTTTTAATTTTGAGTTCTTCTCTTTTATAATACTGCCAACTGGAATACAGCAATCAGGGGCTCTGCTGTCTTGCCACACCCTGTCTATTTTTGGCTTGAAAGACTTCATGTCAATATACCATTACTATTTAAATGTGACTTTTAGCTGTTGAGCTACTTTTGGCTACATTTACCCTTGACTAACTAATACTGCCATGCTGAGAAATCACTCCTTTTTGGATAACCATTGGTTATACTCCATTGATTTTTACCAATCTCTCAGACTCTAAATATAGTAAAATTTTCTATGTCAAACCTGAAGTAAATTAAGGCAAACACTCTTACATTAAATACAGTAAATCAGGAGTGGAAAAGAAATATACCATTCAAGGTTAAGATCAATCATTCAAGTGTTCACAACTTATGCTGAGAAGAAGGCCAGAACATTTCATGAAGGATAAACTAAATGAATAAACCCTCCAAAATGCCCTGGAAGCTAGAGAGGGACTTGTTGAAGCTATGTTTCACTGTTAGCTTTTATTACTATTTATTTATTTATTTATTTATTTATTTATTTATTTTGTGATTATGATTCATCAGAAAATTCATAAGAAGATAAAAATCAACATATCACTTAAAAAGCTACATAGATCATTATTTGCAAGCAATTCCCATTTTTTTCTGGGGTAACTTTTGGTTGCAGATTTAGTCATACTTCCTATGATACATGCTATTTCATGTCAAGACTAGTGAGACAGGAACTGAATATATCATATGATAATAGAGAGGAAGTCAAAGTCCTCCTGTTAGTGTGAGTGTGATTGCCACATGATGCATTAGTGTCTATTTTCCTGTGGACCCTTTGCCATTCACATTGTGTCTGTGCCTTTGTTCAATATGTGCCTTTGTTCAATATGCACATTTGAAAATCTCTCTTTTGGCCTGTTGAACTTTGGAATAAAGAATCAAAGACCTCCCAGAAAAGAAGAATGTTTATTTTGAGCCTGCTTAATTTTTTGTATTAAATATGGTATTGAAACAAAACCTCAGATCCAAACACCCAGAAATTTTGGTAAGGAAGCCGAATTTAGATTTAGATTCAAGTTTTGTGGTTTGGATCCATCCCTATTTCATATTTGCTGAAACAGAAGACTTGGCTTCATTCACTTTCTCCTGGAAAAAAGAAGGCTTTCTTAATTGTATTCTGAATAAAATAAAATAAAATAAAATCAGTTTTAGTTGTATTTACAGGGAGTCAGAGATTTATTGGTTTCCATCATGTAGAAGAAAATGAACTGGTTTTGGTTTTATGCTGTATGTTGAACCTAAGAAACCTTTTTTACATTTTTTTTTTAATTATTATTATTTTATCTTTTAGGAGGCCAAAAGTAGTGGTGTAATTCCCTTGAGAAAATGAAACCAGTCTATGGAAACTCTGGAGAGACTGAAGAAAATGTTAAAGAAAACCTGTTGAATATAAGGACAATTTGATTGCCAGTTATTGTTCATGACAAAGAAACCCAGAATACACCCATTGTATAGAGAGCCCTACAGCATTCCAGGTCATCCATATTTATCTGATGAAATAGAGGAAGGGAGATTATTCCAAATCTGAGTTGTATTAGTGTTTCCTATCATCTGTTTCTAGGCCTTCAAATATACTTTAAAAATGGGAAGTGTTTTTCAGAAGAACTTGGGGAAATTTAGAAGTGGGTCTCTGGACCTGAATGTCTACCTGCCATTGGTGATTCACAAAACCCCTGGCTATCTGGAAAAACACTCAACTTCTCAGCACAAACGAAGAATATTTATTTACTAGTTTAGGATTTACTTTAGAATAACAAGCAGTAAATAATGTTTAATTATGCTATTTTGTATTAAATACTTAGACCATGATTGCTTGCTTCTTGAAAACTAACAAAATAAGAATAATTTGCAGTAGGTGAACTACAATCTTAAAAAAACATTTTAATATATGCTTAAGTCAATCTATATTCAGCAGATTCTCTGCTGAATACAAGTCAGGCACTAGAAGTCTGCTTGAACAGGACAGCTTGAAGAACGGCATGTGCTTCTGGAAGGTCTGAATGATAAAGAAAACCTGCTGAAAGACTCCTGAGCTCTAGTGAATTGTCCTGGTTCCACACAAGGCAAGCAGCTGCCATACTTGGTACATCCTCCCTCCTGTATACATACAGAACGCTCTCCAGTTTCTACCGAGCTCACTGACAGTTCTGAAATTCATTTCATTAGGAACAGGAGCCAGCCAGAAATATGGCCAGTTTGATGAAAATTCAATGCACATGTTAAAATAAAGTAGGATCACATCTGTATTTTGTCTGCATGCTAAACAATAATGTGATTTTTTTTGTGTGTGTTCCTTTGAAAAAATAGTTTGACTGTTCTTTTCCAAAAGAAACTTGGCAGCAGTAAAAACTAGATGCAAAAAATGAATGTTTTAAAATTTTAGGCCACCAACATTGATTTAGCAGTCCAAAATAATACTCTTGCTATGGGAGAGTTCCCTACTGACTGAACCTTAAGCTTTCCCTTCAAGTACTGTACTAAAAAAGAAAAAAAAAAAAAAAAAGTAATTGAAATCAAGTATTTCAAGTGACAACTTGGAGCATATTTCTGTAGCCAAATTATAAATGCTGATTTTTCATGGGCAGGAAGTATTCCACAGTGCTACGATCACAAATCATTGGAATAGTAACTCAGCCCCTACAGACAGACAGACAGATAAACATCCAGGGAATGCACATCAGTTAAACACATTTAGATATTTGTCTGTATAAGGGAAGAGACTATCATTCTAGAGGGGTATAGCCAGAAGTGAATCATCAGGTATTTTTCTTCTAAGTGAAAATAGATGGCATATTTGACTAAGATGTGGCTTTTGTCTCTTTCTCTTTCTTTCTTTCTCTGAGAGTCTTGTTTATAGCAATAATTTATTCACCACTGCAGACTAAATGAGAACTAGAGCCATATACATATGTGTGTGTGAGTATATAGATACTAATCATAGTGATAGTGATGCAACTAATATGTTCCAAATATAAATGGGAAATTATGTGGCCATTGAAAAAATATCAGTGAATATGTTTTGAAAGATTATGTTCTGATTTTTTCTTTGTACAAAAGCCTTTCCAATGGATGCTGTCATTCTTGCTGTTTTGATGAGAGTGGTTCAACATGCTCATTGGGTAGATCATTTCTATGGTACACCACATAATTGAATTGGAACAATAGATTTCAGAAACATATGTCATTTTCTGGTTACAGAAATCTGGGAGATACTGAATATAGCCCGTGGAGTAGATTATATCAATGCAATCATAACAAAACAGAAAGAAAATCCAGAAATCAACAACACATCCATGTTAAGATTTTTTTTTTGAGCTCTATATTATTTTTTAACTTAGTAGCCATGTCAATTTTTAAAAGACTGCATATGATGTAAAAGAAATTAGACAGTTGTCTCCACGTGTTCTAGATAATTTAAGTTATCACCTTCAGCTCTTTTCTTTTGGCTACTTTTTAAACAACTCTTAGCATCTCAATCTAGCTCAAATCCAAAAAGAACAACAAATGTTTTCCCATTTCCATGCATTTTTGATGTAGACATTCTCTAGGCTTTCAATTTCTTCACTGTTGTCTACTCCACTTTCCCTGTCTTGCTCATGTATAATGCAGAGCATGCAATGATCAGAGCACTTCAGCCCATGCTTAACTTCACTTGTATCTCTAATCCCATGGGTAGGATTCACATCCTTAAAGTTAGTTATGCTTGTAAATTATCTGGATGAAAGGAAGGAGACAATGAAAAAAAAAAAAAAAAAAGAAAACTCTTAAAAAGAAAGCTATCATATCAAATAGAAGCCATCATAGGGAGGCAAGTATAGCAGATAGAATGTGCATGATTTTAAGATTCCCAAATGTTAGGAATCCAGGTTAGGGTTTCCATGGTGATGCTATCTTTATCTATTTCCTTATGAACTTGGGCCTCTGCTGAGTTCCACCCACTTAACTAAAGAGTAAAATAGGGTCAAATGTTCTTAGAATATTTCCAAGTAAATTACTAGAGGAGACATGACACTGTTCAACTTAACTGAGTGTTTTGCATCCTAACATGTCAAAGAAGCAGTTTTTCCTTTAATTTCATGTTCTTTTCCTCATTGTTTATTTCTCAAGAGGAAACTTTGATTCAAGAATGTGAATCAGATATATATCTGATATATCATATATATCATACATATATATTTATATAGTGCATGCACATTGTTTAATACAGCCAACATGAGCTCAGTGTAGGATCCAGTGGGGAGAAAGGTGGGTTATGCCATTTCCACAGCATCACAATTCTGAGGATTGTGCAAACAAATCTTTCTCCAGCCATTTTAATTTGGACACAGCTATTCATGGCCCTAAACATCCCTGGAGAAAGGTAGGTCTGTAGCCTTTTTCTTATCCTGTCTCAACTGCCAATTCTCTAGACAGAAGAACACAACCTTACAGACAGTTAGAACTGCAGGAGTGGTACAAAAAGGATGCCACAATGGTGATGAATTTGATCAAAGTAAGTAAACCTTTATAACAGTGTCACCCCAGTCTTTTGTATTGCTGTGATTTCTCATTTCCTCTGCTACATGAAACATAAGATACTTGCTTTCACTGTACAGTTTTTTGTGTCCTCTCTCTGCCTACCCAGTGTGCTTTTGTTTGCTCAGTTTCTAACAGCTGATGGCTGTTAGAACTCTGCTGGCTCTGGTTGTGGGCATCCTCCACCCACCAGTTACACATTCAGACAAGTACCTTCAGTTTCCTTTCCATGACTCTGCACACACATAGGGGGAGAATTTCCTATAAACATCTGCAAAATCACTTCATTGTCCTCTGTCTTACTTCTCTCTAAAACTCTACCTACAGACAACTTGAAATCAGCCAGACTGCTGGTGTGTTAATGCAACCACCTGTTATATCAATCAATTTTGGTTTGCTGTTTCTTTATCTCCTTTAATCCTGCATCTGTCTCTTGCTTTGCTTGTAAAGTCCTTGGAACCAATATCTAATGTAATAGGATCTTAATCTATGACTAGTATAAACTATTTGGGGTAACAGAAACCATAAAAAAGAATGAAGCAGTTGTGCAGGAAATGTGCATCGTCATGAAATGGGATCAGCTGTGATTGCATTGTCACAAAATGCAATCACTGCATAAAAATCTGAATGCACTGACTGGTCAGGGTTCTCTGACTTCACTGAAGCCCAGGATATTACCCTCTGTCATTAAATCCATGGATAGACACATGTTTTAAAGTAATCTTTTTTCTTCATCAGCAATGATCAGAAACCTCCTTCTTTGAACTGATTTTGATAATAGCATTATCTGCTGGCCAGTGTCCTATATTATCGTGTCTTCATTCTCCTATCTTGCCTACCTGTTCTGCAGTGCAGAATCATGTGTTTATGTACTGCTACAGATATTTATGACTGTTGTCAATAATTAATAATTATTGACAGTGAGAATATTACATGAAGCACTTTGTCAGAATGAATCTGTAAATTACAGGAGTTACGCTGATGAATAACCAAGAGTTTGTTGCATTTAACATCTTATCTCAAGGAATACAAGCAATGCTTTTAGAAATATTGCTGTTCAATCCAAGCTGGCCAAAACAGCTTTGGAGTTCAAAAATGCCCACTCATGTTTAGGTTGAATATTAGATTTTTCCTACTCTTTGTTTCATAAATATAAATAACCATTTGGAGGAAAATGCTTCCTAGAAACATGTTTATCTCAAACTGAAAAAAAATAAGAAAGGTTTTTGAGAAGAGAGAAATGCTCACTGATATGAACATGCTTCTGCTGTGTTATGAAGCTGTTCCTTCTATTAACCCATTATTATTATCATTATTATTAAATTCATGTTACTAGAAGCTCAGGATGCCCAGATCGTGAGAACATTTCTTTCATTTTCTTGCCCATTTCCTCTTTTGCTTTTTTCCTCCAAAGGCTCAGAGCTCAGCTGACAAAGCCTTGACATTCATTATTTTAAAACATCTTTTGACAGTCTAGTCATAAGGGATAGGGCTGTTCTTTTTAAAAAAACAGAGCTCCTAGTCGACTGAAAGATTACAAGCTATGGCCCAGGCTCTTTAATGCTGGAAGCATTCGAGGCATCGGGCTTCCCCAGGTGTGAGAAGGGGTTCACGGAAAGTTCAATCTTTTACAGCAGAATCAAAACAAGGTAAAAAGCGAGCAAGAAGGGGGTCCCCCCTATCCCGACACACACACGCGGCTCTCCCCCCAGCCCCACGAGCATGCAGACTCTTCCCCATGCACATCGGCAATGGACCCGGCGCGGCTCCCGGCGCAGCATGCACACGCGGAGGGGAAGGTAGGGGAAGGGAGGGAGGGGAGGGTGCCTTCGCACGGTCTGATCATCACCATAAAGAGTTAAAGAGAGAGTGAAATGGCTAACGTACACACACCCCGCTCCATACCGGAGAAGAGTCTCCCAGCTGAGGTTTATGCTCTGTGAGGACCAGGCTGAAACTGACCGCCCCCACGGCCACGCTGGACACCCCTAACCCTATCTCCAGCACGGAGAGCACCAGGAGGCTCCCGATGATCTGGCTGCTGGTGCACATCCTCCTTCGGTCATCCTTCCTTCGCGATCAGACGGCGAAACCGCGCATCCTCCTTCTCCTCCGCCGCTCCGGCGGCCCTAAAGTCGCCCCCCAAACTTTTCTTCCTTCGCCGGCAGCCGGGGCGGAGCGGCGCATCCGCGGCCGCCGGGGGATGCCGAGGGGCGGCGGGGCTGCCCCGGCCCCGCGCAGCAACGCGCAGCGAGCCCAGCAACGAGCCCGGGAAAGAGCCCGGCGGCGGCGCGGAGCTCTCCAAGGTGCCGGGCCGGCGGCGGGCACGGGGACAGGGCGCCGCCGGCGGCCGGCTGGGCAGCGCGGCGGTATGCAGCACCGCGCCGCTCAGGGGCTGCGCCTCCTCCAGAAGAGTCGACCTTGGCTCATCGCCTCCTGCGCTCTCATTGAAATGACCTCACTGGGATTTTTTTTATTATTATTCCCTTTTTTTTTTTTTTTTTTTTTTTTTTTTTTTTAACCCCCCTCTCCCCTCCTCCCCGTCCTCTCTTTTCCCGGGTTGGGGGTGTGTGGGGGCCCACCCCGGCGATATTTATGTATGAATCTGGACCCAATGCACGGGCGAGGCGCTACGGCAGCCCCGCCCCAGGGCCACAAGGCATGGCACCTGCCTCCCGTACTGCCCCCGGCACCCCCCACACCTCCGGCCCGAGCCCCTCGGGCTGCGGTGGGACTTGGGAGCCTCCAGGCAGCGTGTCCCTAAAAGGTGAGCCCCCAACATGTGGTGTGCACAGGCCTCCCTCCTCTCAGGCTCTGCTGTCAGGATACAGGAGGAAGTCTATCTTCCCTCTGTGTTAGCACAAGAGCTGGAGGCTGGCGGGTTTCAGCCCTGCAAAACTCGGTTTTCTTCCAAAGGACTGCTGCCAAAATAGGCAACGTCTGTAGCCAGTCCCGTCACTCTGACAACGGCCAGAACTGTGTCGGTCCTAATGCAAAAGACCAGCAAAGCAAAATATAGCAAGAGATCCAGAGCCACTTCTTGAGCCATCCTGGATTCCTTGGTATCAATCTTTATTTCTGCTGCTCAGGTCCAGGGAATGCCTTGCCACTCTGCTGTTTTAAAACCCAGATGTGCTGCACAACAAGGGAACACATAGCAGCGATTCTAGAACCTTGGCTCTCCTAAATATTTATAACCAACCTGCGAACTGTTAGCCTTAATAGGGCAAAAGTGTTGCTTAAACAATTCTGTCCCCAAAGCATCAACATCATGCAGGATTTAGCAATTTTTCTCTATTCACATTCCAACTTTTTCTTTATTCTCTAGGGAGTTATTCCCTGTATGCAAAAATCTGAAATTGTTAACTTGTATGGAAATCCTACATCCAAGCATCAGAATCCAGAAGGGTAGTCTAGACATAACCACTACTTTGATGGTGCAGTCTGGAGGCTAGAGCATAAAATATCAGGGTTGTGGCTGGACTTTATTCTTTGGACTCCAAAACCTGTGTCTTGTGTTTTGAAAAGACATCCATTGAATCACCATCGTGAGAGGAGACAGAACACTAATGTGCAGGAGAATACGCAATACATGTATATTATACACGCTTTAGAAGGTCAGATTCACCAATACAGGCCAGAGTTCAGACCTCATTTATAGAAATCTTGCATACTTAATTGCCATGAGTGCAGTTAGGCTGTGATCAGTCTGTCACCCTCAGCTATGTTCTATTGGTATCTAAGAGGGAAAGAAAGGGGTCCTAAGATAAGATTTTCATGTTTTCCAGTTTAAAACTTTACTATTTCATACTTTCTCACACTTTTCCCAGTTCACAGAAGCAGAACAGGTGACTACATCTGTACATGTAGTCCATGCTTATCAAGCAATCCTGCTTTATAGTTAAAGCTGTATTGTCCCCTTTTTATCTCTTATGTTTTAAATGGTACCTGACATCTCTTATCATTAAAAATCAAGGCACAGCATAAAAGTTCCTAAGCTACTATATTTATGTGGGAGGATGGAGAAAGCACAAATTTTCAAGTACCCACATGGGTGTAGGAAGGTGTTTCTGCAATGACAGTATCCTTATTATGTCAGATTGTTATAAACGTTAAAGTGTGCTAAGGTGCAATGGTTTTACTGCTCGGAGTATATTTTATCAGGACTATGAAAACCAGTGGTGATAAGAGGGGAATTGCATAATGACAGGTATAATAAATATATTTAATACATGCAGCCAGATAGAGTGTCTGTCATATTAGGATAGAACTCATGTGACAGAAGTAAGATTTCCATAAACAGCTTGGTTTATGTAACATTTCCACTTCAGTCATAATACGCTGTCAGAAAGATGGGGGGGATAGAGACCTTGTGAAAAGTGTGTCCTAGATGGAGATCACTTCATGCGACAGTTATTACAACTGGGATATAAAACTAGAGTCCAATGACAGGAGAGGAAGTGCTCTGGGTGCTTGCTTTCTAATCTGCAGACTGCAGAGAGGTGAAGAGCTAAGAGAGACCTCAGTCAGAGTTAATAAGACTGCCCAGGAGGAGCTGTGTGAGTTATCTCTGTTTTGCACCCTTTCAAATAAAGGCAGGAAGGAAATGTAATATTCTAATCATTATATTTTTTAAAATTAAAAGATACAGTCTTTGTCCATGTAATCCCTTTAGTTTATTTGTACTATGGTGCTGCATCATCATTATGTGCTGATCTAGGCAATTAACTTTACACATGGGACTATTCACGCACAAGTTTTAGCACATGCTTACATCTTTGCAGCACTAAGGCACTCTTTCCCAGGATTATTTAATTGCTTACTGTCTCAACTGGCTCATTTTGAAAGGTTTCCTATATTTTTGTTTCCCATAACAAAAAGATAATGATGAAATAACAAAATATAATAAAGTAAATAATTAAATGTGAAGGCAAGTTTTCATTACAACTGCAGAAAGTTAAATACTGAAATGCCACCTCCAAAGTACAATTAACGATAATCATGAGGACGTTGGATCTTTTAATTTAAACTGTTGCATTCATGAGCAAATGTCATCAATCTTATTCTTCTTCACTTCTTTGAAGGATATTTTTCCTCTTCTTTTTATCATAGGAGGCTTTAAAAATGGTTCATGACAAAAAATTATAGTCACACAGTGGGATGAAGGAAAATTGGATGACAGAGTGTTAGTAATGAAGAAATAGAAATCAGAGTACATAAATTCTTTATTTTATTTTATTATTTTTTTAATTTTTGATATGGCTCTGACGGTCAAAAGGAGAAACACTAATAAGGTTGTAGGCTCTCCATTCATTGCAAACAACCAGCTTTATGTATCACGTTTGAGCATGACATGGAGCTATAGTCTGCATAGCTGAATACACCTTATTAAAGTGTTTGAGCTTATTTATTCTGTTATTTCTTATTTTTCTAAACCAATACTATAAATATCTTTATTATGAACTGGGCCTATAACATTGCATAAGAATTCAGGCTATTAAATCCAATTCAGCTTAGGTATATTGTGAATAAAATTGAAACTCTATAGCCATTCCATGGCTGCTTAGTTGGTACAGTTCCAAAAGGAGGGGTTACTCACCCCCTAAACATTGGTTTTACTAACATACAGATATAAGGTAGCAGTCTTAAGCAGATAAACAGACACCTAAATGTCTTTTGAAGCTGGATTATTCTTTTATCTCATGGATTTTCAGTTCTAGCTAGTCCTAAGGAATATCAGTTGATCTATCTTGGAATAAATGACATTGACTAAATGACTGCTACCAAGACATCCTTTAGGAAATAGTCAGCCTCAAGGACAGCTTGCAAATCCTCTTCTTTTCACAGGCACCTTCTTCTTTCCCCCGACTTTGCATACTCCATCTCTTTACACTAATTTGTCACCTTCATCCCTTCAAGTAAGTTTGACTGAAGTGAAAGAAGTGGAGAGTAGCACTCTAATGGCTTTCAATTGTCGGGGGTGATACACTGCCTTGGGTTCTATAGAGAGATGGTCACTGATTTCATTATAAAACCTTCTCTATCAGTTCTACCCTATCTACAGAAATGTGTACAAAACAGCCTTTAGAACATTTCCTCTTGTTTTTGTGCAAAATCAACTCTTAGTACATTTTACTCCTTAGCTTGTTCATACTTTAAATTAGCAAGTACTGTTGATCTAAAATGGGAAACAAAACCCATCAGAAGAAGATAAGAAGGGACCATCATTGATTTTGTCTGTTTAAAATTCAATACCCAGACAATCTTTCTGCTGAATGGGTAGCTCATCCCCGGAAAGCTAGCATCTGTGGCACTTATGTGGCTGTTAAGGCTGTTAGATCGTTGTTTTTTTTTTTTTTTTTTTTTTTTTTCCCCCTTGGATGAAGTCATTAAGATATTGGCTTATAACACACAGACAAAAAGAAGTCTGATTGCATATTCTTAAACTACTTTTCACATGTTTTCATTCAAGAGAAGTTAGAGGAATTGTCAGTCTTTGATTTGGCTAGAAAAGTTCACCTGTTTTCATGTCTGGGTTTGGTAGTGAAAATTGTATGGCCTTTATATAACCCAAGTTAAAACTGTGTATAAGTTACTTTTTCCTGGATTTAGTCTTAACTACCCCCTGTGATCTACAGCTATGAGAACGCCTGTTCTCTTTGAGTTTAATTAGATGGCAGAAGGATCTTCCTTCAGTAAGAGAAATCAAAACTCTGCACAAATTCTTCTTGCACAAATTCACTCTCCTGCTACTGCTCAAAGGAGTAATTGAGTGCATGTGAAATTATTTACCCCTGTGTAACATACCAGGCTATGAGTCACAGAATCTTAAAATGATTTGCCGGATATTGTACATACAGTCTGTAGCTGAACTGAGAAGGTGTCTTTCATCCAACATCAATGTCCTGTTAAATAGATGTTACATTAATATAGTTTCTGTGGAAAGAGCAAGAAAGTATGATAATCACAAAATAATAGTTTTCCCAGGAACTGTGATTTCGTGGCTCCCCAGCAGATAATTCCCTTCCAAAGAAGACCTCTTGATGCATCTATGAGTAGCAGAGCCATGTTCTCCTAGCAGCTCTGTTCATGATTATAATATACAGCACTGAAATGCCTGATTAAACAAGTACTCCTCTGTTATTAACATGAATTTAATACTTGTAAAACAAATCCTACCCATTTCTTGGTGCAATAGCAGCATGATAAACAGGCTTTCATAGAGATCTGGGGAACATAAAGTAGATTTAATGATATTAGGTAACCCAGAAGCTGAGCTTTATAGACCCTTCACTTCTGATTCACTTAAAGGAGATGTGACCCACTTGGGAATCTGGGACAGAATGGAAAACTGGTTGCTTTAGGAACTGTTTTGAACTGTATAGTCCAACACTGTATGTATGAAGTCATCATGTATTTATCAGATTATTATTAATATATTTACCTTTTGTCAAAGGTTGGATAGGTTTTTTACTAGGAGAGTTCAACTGTACCCACTTTCTGGTGGTGGCCTGTCAGCACAGTTTCCTTTGAAAAGGAGCTGTCTCTGCTTATTAAGAGGAAGTCATTTAAGCTGTTAAGGGAAAGTTTTCTGCAGACAGTATCCACCTAGGGTAGTACCCTGCTGAGTAAGATCTAGATGTAAGGAAAAATGATATTGCCGTGGGATTATCATGGGAGTCCAGATTAAATAAGAATGGAGAAAAAAATATTTCTATCATGGAGAGAACAAAGGTTTGAACCTATCTTCTTTTGGGGTACAGAAGTAGAGAGGCCTGGAGACTGATGAGGCTGGAGGCCAGCAACTTCTAATTCTGAGCTGAACTGTTGTTTTATGCCAATAGCCAGAACATTAATGAAACCTCTTGTGTTTGTTTCGGTGAGGAACGAAGCAAAACAAAGCCAATACTAGTCTTCTTAACAGTGTAGGTAAATGTTACATTTTTCCATCCACTTTTGTCCTTATTTTTGTGATAGCAAGTGCAATTTGCTGATGATGACAGCAAATCTTGTTGAAAAGGGGTGAGAAGAAGGCCAGAGAGAAGGCTGGGGACTGACAGGGATGTGAAGTGTCAGCAGTGCTTATAGGAGTGAAGCAGATTTGGAGGAAACGGTGTTCATTTTGATTGGCTGGGACTGTGAGAGAGAGAAGATGGGACAGTTCCATAGGGCATGAAAGAGAAGTGAGAGTGTTTGGAAGTACTGCAGGTTCTTCTTGTCTCTTGCTTATCCTTGAAAGCATGCACAGACTTGCTACAAACCCTACAAACTTGCTACAAACTTGCTACACGAATGTTTCTAATAGGTGAGAGAAAGAAAAGGTGTGCATAATGCCATTCTTTCCACATGAAGGGAAAAGAACAAATAGTATGGAACAGAGAACTGAGAAAAACTTTGCTGATGACTTTTCATTTTGATATAAAGGTGAGTTAAAAAGTTTTGGGGCAAAGATTGCCTTGCACAATCAAATCTGTGTATCACCAGGAACAGAAATCTATGTTGATCCATTCATCTGTTTCATCTGACATACTTCTGACCAAATAATCTTCCACCCAGAAACCTGATGGTTTAAACTATTATGTTTAAGATGAGGCAGGAACAGGGTCTTATATTGAAGGAGTGAGTCCTTGTTTAACTCTTCATATGCTCTAATGTTTGTATTACAATCTGCATCTTAACATCTCTTAAGGTTAATGCTCTGAAAAAATCAGGACAGAAGGATACAGTATCTCTGGATCTACATCTGGAAGAAAACTAGGTCCTATCATCTAGGACCCTTGCCTAGTAGGTCACCCAGAAAATGATCTGAACTAAGACACTAACTTAGGAACTTTGAATTTCTCCATCTCATTTTGAATCATCAGAGAATTTATTCCATAATGCTATAGTACATCTCATTGCTTCACTGCTGGAGCTGTGAAAATATGGACTGGTGTTATAGAAGTATATAGTGTGCATATAGCAACTCCACAAAGAAGATGCCATTGACAAGCAGTGCCTCATACTCAAACCAGTATTCATTAAACCTGCAGATGGAAAGAGCATTTTGTTCAGATCATTTCTGAAATCTGCCTACATTCTTGAAGTTATTGCACCTTATGTAACACACTACCATACTAGCTGTGAGCATACAAAAGTTTCCAGATACAGTTTCTAGCACCATCTATGTCACAAGAATCTCACTGACATTTTCTGAACGCATCTCATTTTCAACTTGACCTCTGTGAATGAGCAGCTTCCAAATGACATTTATGTTTTCTCCACTTGTTAAAGTCTCCATTAATTTGTTCTACTGGTTGGGATGAACAGCAAGCATGCTGATCTGAAAAAGAAAAGAAAAGGAAAAAAAAAAAGAAAAAAAGGAACACAAATCCTTATCCCAAATAATTCATTCCATGTAATGTCCGGGAAAAATCCTGACTTAGTCACCTTTTTTGTTTTAATACATTAACCTTGGATGTTCAAAACAAAGCAGAAGTGAGATAACATCATTACTGCTTGCTGTATAAACAGAATGTATAAACAGTCTCTGCAGGATAGTAAATTAAAGTGCTCTTTGAATTGCATGACTTACATAACCCATCTGACATTCTGTCATTTTTCAGTCTCTAGCCTTCACTTTGTGGTGTAAGTTTCATGTCCCATGGAAGTCCATTAAAATGAGATTTAATTAAACTCTTTCAATCTGAATGTCGTGAAGATATTTTCTTACAGTAACAAAACATTCTCAAAGCTAAAGTGTCATAGAGTGTCTAACTAGAATATCAGTATATTTGCCATAATTTTTTAGGATCTTACAGTGCATTCAGCTAATAAAGGCTAGAAGATGTCTTACTAATACCAGCCCTAATACAATTCTGCGCTCTACTCTGTGTTAAAAATTCATCTTATGAATAACACTTTCCTGAATGAGGATAAGCCTAATACATGCACAACTAAATATGCACTCAAAAGCTTTGCAAAATCAGAATAACAGCCTCCATAATGTATATTGACAAAACTCATATTTGCTTGAATGGGCGCATGGCCTGAATGAGGGCTAGAACAAACCTGCACATGTTAAGTGCCCTGAAAGACTAATAAATGCACTTAATAAATGCACAACAGGGACTTATGCTGCTGCAGTAACTAGGATTATTGCCAACACAGAAAGTAGCACTTGAGGACCTCAAGCCCGGTATCTGCTCCAATTTTTGGCATCTGATGTACTGTAGAAAAAGTCGAAGTCCAGGCTCCAGCCTTTGCCTGCTCAAATTCTTGGATGAGTCATGAAGGAGATAGCAGCTGGGAAGAGCCATGCTAACAACCTTAACCTGAAGCCTGTTAGGATGGTTTTGCAGATGAATAAGGAGAGCGGTTATTTCCCCTTTGTCTACTTTCTTAATTATATAAGAATCTATCTCCCACTGAGTAATTTTTCCCACTGATGAGATACATTGTGTCAAACAAAGTCATTCAGCATGTGGGATCTAGGGCTGTTACTTGAGGAGATTTGGAACTGGATTTTCTTTTGTTGCATTATGTTTTTGCAAAACTGTTATTAAATATTTGTGCCTAAGGTAGAGTATAGGAAAAAAATATAAAATCCAAATTAAAAATGAAAGTATTTAGGGACGAAAATAATTCCCATTCTTTCAATGTTAAGCAAAAATAGGAATAACCAATTAACAAAGAAGTTTTCCTTCAACCATACGTGCCTACATCAACCCCATTTTTCTGTCAAACTGTAATAATCATTTTTATAGGAAACACTGTATGGAGAAAATGAAAGAGGAGTCAAAAATGGTAACCTCAAAGGTCACTGAGTTGAAAGAGTGATTTGTAAGCATGCCTGGAAATCATAGTTTTTCTTGGACTACACCCAACATATTGTTAGTTTCTGTAACATCTGCTTTTATTTAAGAGCTATAGATCTGATCCAATTCCTTGTCTAGCTGGAAGAAATCTTTCTACTGAACAACATATAAGTTGAATTGGGCATAACTGTATAATGGTTCTTAATGGTTCAGCATATGCAAATAACTTTTACAGATGAAACAACAAAGAGTATCTTCCTAAACTAAACTCTTGCTACATTCATCTATAAAACTGAAAACATTTTTCATCAGTAATTTTTCAATGATGATTTTTTACCAGCAGCAGCTAGATCTGCTGTCTGGCTGGAATGTTTTTCAGTTACATCACTGTTGTAGGATTAGGGAGCTTATGCAAACATGTCTGATGTTAGCAGTGGAAGGAGTCTGAAGACACTTTCACTTTTTTTTTTTTTTTTTTTTTTTATTGTTTCTATTTAAGACTACATCTGGGCTTTATAAGAATATATGTGATAAATGTAATATTTTGAATTAGAATTTTGGCCTTCCAGATCATAAAAATCAAGCATATAATAAGGTGGATGATACTTAATTAGAAGGAGTTGTTGACTCCCTTGAGGGTAGAGAGGTCTCGCAGAGAGGTTTTGACAAGTTAAATGGCTGGGCAATGACCAAACTCATGAAATTTAACAAGAGCAAGCTCTGTATTCTGCACCTGGGACAGGACAACTCGAGATCTACGTACAGACTGGGGAAAGAAAGGCTTTAAAACATCCCCCCAGAAAGGGATCTGTAGGCTTTGTTTCATGGCATGTTGAATATGAGTCAAATGCATGCCCTGGCAGCCAGGAGAGCCAACCGCACCCTGGGCTGCATCAGGCATGGCATGGCTAGCCAGTTGAGGGAAGAGATTGTCCTGCTCTTCTCTGCACTGGTGTGGCCTCACCTCAAGTACTGTGTACAGTTTGGGGCACCACAATATAAGGACATAAATATACCAGAGAGATCCCAAAGAAAGGTTACAAATATGATGGAGGGTCTAGAGGGCAAGACATATGTGGAGTGACTGAAGTCACTTGGTTTGTTCAGCCCAGAGCAGAGCAGGCTGAGGGGAGGCCTCATGGTGGCCTGCAGCTCCCTCACGAGGGGAGTGGAGGGGCAGGCTCTGAACTCTGCTCTCTGGGGACAGCAACAAGACCTGAGGGAATGGCATGGAGCTGGGACAGGGAAGGGTCAGGCTGGGTGTTAGGGAAAGGTTCTGCACCCAGAGGGTGGTCAGATAGTGGAACAGGACCCCCAGGGAAATGGTGATCAAATGAGGCATGCTGGAATCCAAAAAGCATTTGGACAACACTCTCAGACATATGTTTTGGTTTTGTGTGGTCTTGTGTGGATCCCTTCCTGGTCAGTATCTTCCATGATTCTATGATATCTGAGACAACTTGAGTCCTCTGGACTGCTTGTTGGTTCTTCATGCATTTGGCTCCCAAGCATTTCAGTCAAATCAGCTCACACACATCTGACAAAGAATCAAGGTTGCATCATCAAAATCTCCCATCACTGTGTATTACTGATCTTTGAGGAAAGAGATTTCTACTTACACAGGTAAGAGATGAATTGGCACCTGCATGTAGCAGAAAAAGATGCACCAATGTTTCCATGTGAGTGTGAATGATCTGGGTAATAATATTGTATTCTTTCTGACTCTTTCTAATTAACGTTAAAAATAGCTACATACCAACAAAGGAAGAGCTATATTCCTTAGCTAAATTGTACAAAGATTAATTTAGTAGCATTTTAACCTGGGTGAGCAAGAAAAGAATGCAGCTCAGCAAGAAGTGCTGAAAAACATCTTAATTGCAATTGTTTCAAGATAAAATACTGAGGGCACAGGAAGGATTACAAATAATGATCTTAAAATTGCATCCTTCTGGCACCAATTACTGTAGTTGAGAAAAAAAAAAAAAATCACATACCTTCCCCGTTAGCAGTATTTTCTTCCTTGACTACTTTCTAATTGTAAAGACTGATTTTGTAATACATTAACATTGTAATACCAGTCATACTGCAATATTATTTTCACTTTTGTTTAGTGCTTTCTGTCTTGAAAAGGCAATCACAGAGTTGGGTTTTTGTTTCTGGTTCTGAGTTCATTCTCCAACATGTGTTCCTGATACATTTTTTGACATTGTATGTTGCATCTAAATGTGATAATTACACCAAACTACTTTAAAAAACATATGTTAATGGGTATTTTTGAGGTATTTAATTTTCCACAGAATCATGGATTGGTTTGGGTTGGAAGGGACTATAAAGACCATCTAGTTCCAACCCCTCTGCCATGGGCAGGGAAACCTCCCACTTGATCTGGTTTCTCAAAGCCCCATCCAACCTGGCCTTGAACACTTCCAAGGATGGGGCATCCACAGCTTCTGTGGGCAACCTGTTCCAGTGCCTCAACGGGTGTTGAGTAAAGAATTTCTCCCTAATATCTAATCTAAATCTATCCTCTTGTAGTTTAAAACCATTACACCTTGTCCTATCCCTACACTCCCTGAAAAAGTCTTTCCTCATCTTTCCTGTAGGCCCCCTTTGGGTACTAGAAGGACCATATAAGGTCTCCCCAGAGCCTTCTCTTCTCCAGGCTGAACAACTCTAACTCTCTCAACTGCTCTGCATAGGAGAGGCGCTCCAGCCTTCTGATGATCTTCATGGTCCTCCTCTAAACTCACTCCAACAGGTGCATGTTTCTCTTGTGCTGGGGACCACAGAACTTTTTTTTTGTGTAGAGAGAAAATAAAAGTATCTTAAAAATACTATTAAGATATTTAAGAACCTTCTTAGAATGTCCCTTGCCTTCTTTAAAATGTTTCTGTGAGTGCTGCGGTCTCTGATGGAAACTCTGATGGGTTCCCTTCATGGAAATAATATTTTATTTCAGAACTGGTACCAGGCTGCTTGGAGAGAGAATGCTTTCATCACACCTTTGGTAGGGGAAGAAGTGCACACTGACTTGGGCAAAACACTCTTAGCCTTCTCCAGAAGACTTTATTCCCATTTGCTTTTTATGTTTCTTGTTTCACTGGCTCTGAATTATTTCTCAAAAAATAAAATAAATAAATAAATAAATAAATAATCCCTCACTGTTGTTCCAAACTGTCTCAGTTTAAACAATAACCCCAGAAGTCATTGACTGTGCTTTTCATTTTCTGACTATTTTAACAGCATCATTAAAAAAAATATGGAAACTTTTTATGATATGGCACTCATTTCAGATAGTTTCCCTTTCAGTACATTCAATATGAGCTTTTTGTAATACACACAAGTGTATTAGAAATAACTGCTAATGTATATTAGTATGAAAATTGAATTGATAATCTAAAGTAAATATCCACAAATAAGTATTTTCTTATTAAAAAGAAAATGCTAAAAGTATACATTTTTTTTAAATAAGATGCTTTACATTTATTTTAAATGAAATTAAAATATAATACAAAATGGTTTCACAGATGCCTACATGAGAAATGCTAACATTTCAGAAATAGATACTTTTACAAAAAAAAAAAAAAAAAAAGTGAATAAAAGAGAGGTCACTTAAAAATATTTAACAATGGTCATAGTACCTAATCTCTCTTCAATAACACTCTTGAGATAAACACACAGATTTTTGTTTATTCTTTTATGCTATTTGGAAATTTCAAAGAACAGAAAGCACATCACTGAAATGAGTGTATTTTAATTAGTTCCTAGCTAATGTGTTCAAATCTAATTCAATGTAAATCAAACAAATATATTGCTGTCATGTACAGACTTAAACAGACTTAAGTATTAAGTATATTAATCTATTTTAAATCTGGTGGAGCTGAACCAATGAATATCACCCAAGAAGCTAATCTGTGGGAATATATATGAATAAAAGCTTTACAAACCCTTATTTTATCTGCAGAATAATTATGACTTTTAACTTTGCCTACCACATCACATACACCTCTTTATTCCTCATCTGTTTCTCAGAGCTGTATTACCTCACAGAAAACCATCATCCCTGGCATATGGTCTTGCAATTCATACTACATTTATGATTGCCTTCACTGTAGATATAGATTACAAAACAAGATACAGAATTTGAAGAATATAGAAAAAACACATCGTTGTTTACAGGAGACTGTCTTTTTATATTATATCAGCTTTAGCATTGCTTTAAAATATTTAATGTTCATCATTCTGGTTAATAATTTAGAAAAATATTTCCACTTACAGGGAAGAAGGTTATTGCCCCACTTAGTCACATATATGTCAAACAAAAGATATTCTTAATTGTTTAGAATTGAAACAAAGCCTTTTCTAAAATCTTCCTAGAATGTAAAGTCAGATAAGCTATTTGTATATGGCTCCATCTATGTAAAATTGATAAAGAAGAAAACAGGGCAACAACTTGGAAAAAAAAAATCAGAAAACATTCACCAGAGTAAAAACTGTAAGTCTAGTGAAATACACCACAAATTTACTAAGCCAAATTCATAATCACATTTAAAGCTAAATGAAGCCCTATCCAGATGCAGTTTGTATTCCCTTATATTACTATTTATCAGGAATATGTAAACGAAATTAGACTGACATCAGTAGATATCAGTAGAAAGGAAAAAGACCACTTTTTGAGGAAAACCTTTTGTTTCTACACCATATGCTCATGTATAACCCCTGCATTTCCAGAGCAACATAGAAACATCTAAGTATATATATGAAATGGAATTTTTGCATCTCATTAGGTTACTCAGTCTATTAAGAAGTTATTTTTTTCCTGAAAACAGCATTAAAATTAGTGAATAAACTATTCCACAAATAATTTAAGCTCAGAGGCACAGATCAAGAGGCTTCCTGTGTCATTGGATTGAGGTAAAGAAGTGGCAGGTTAGGTTTCCAGGTTTGCTTATGAGAAAGAATCACAGAATGGTTCAGGTTTCCAACCTCTAGAGGTCACCTCATCCAATGTCCCTGCTTAAGCATGGACACATAGAGCATGTTGCCCAGGACTAAGTTTACAACATCTCCCGACAACACCTCTAGACAATCTGTTTCAATGCTCCATTACCTACACAGTACAGAAGTGCTTTCTGACGTTTAGATGGAACCTCTTTTACTCCAGTTTGTGCCCATTACTTCTTGTCCTGACATGGCACCACTGAAAAGAGCCTGGCTCCAAAGAGCCTGGCTCCATCTTCTTTGCACCCTCCCTTCAGGTATATATATACATTGAAACCAGGTGAGCCTGCTCACAAGATGGTTATTTTTGTATTCAATTTCCCATTTATAAAGTAGAAATAATCCTTAGGTTTTCCTCCTCCCCCCCCAACTTTTTTTTTTTTTTTTAATTCTTTTCTCCTTCCTACCCCCTCACCCCCGCAATTTAGAGCATGCCATTCTCAGAGGCTAGTTCTTGTTAATTGTCATTGCTGTGCCTACTCTATTGCAGTTTGTTCACATAGAAGGCAGTAAATACACCTCCAGGTCTGAAACAGTAGGATTTTCTGTAGTGCCAGTTCAAGACATAATCTGTGGTAAACAGACATGATGATGCTTCAGCCCTGAGCCTGTCATCAAGAGAGTACCCTAATTAAAATGAATGTCCCCAACTCTTTATTGAATCCAAGCAAGGTTTCCTTGTGAGATGGATCATGGTGACCACCCTGGCTCTTGAGGATAGACTATGTCCCTGACCTCCATTCTCATTTCAAGCAGAATAAAGGGCTCCAATTTACTAAAACGCCACTAAATGAGCCTTTTCTTGTTTGGAAATTAATGAATGCTTTTTGGTTTCAGCTTTTTTGCTTTTCACTTACAAAAGTAAGTGAAAATAAACTCATATTAACTACACTTATTTTATTTTATTTTATTTAAATCTTTGCTGCTGGGCAGAGCAAATGCTGTATAATCTTTAGAATTCATAACATGTCTGTAGGCATACTGTTTTCTTAATGTAAATAAACAAAACAATTAGTAACTTGACAAAAAATATTTACATTATCGCTTGTTATTCAGTTTCCAAAACAACCAACTATTATTCAGTGTATTTTAACTTCAGAACATGTCTTCAAATTAAACAGATTCAAAGAGATCTCAGGAAAATGCCTCAGGATGAAGTAAAAACAGCATAATCTCTGACACAGGCTATTTTAATAGATGTCTGTGGCTTCAATCCTTTGTGTTGCCATATAAACATGAATCACAATTTGCAATTATTTGAGCAGTAATTAAAAAAAAATAAAAATAAAAAAGCAATATCAAACAAACAATATCTATAAATAGATTGGGTCAAACAATTCTAAGAGAACACATGAAAATGACTTGATTTTAAAAATATTTTAAATTTTAAAAGTGCAATATTTGCATTATTCCCTCTTATTAATTTTGCTTTCTATTTTTTGTGGATTGATGTTAAATATGTATGTATACCTATTAACTTGATGTTGATAATCTGTAGCAAATTGAAGTATTTGAATTTGACTTTCTTCCAACAGGATAGAAATCAAGTTGGAAGTATTTCTCACAAGAACATTCAAATTTCTGACACCCTCCATGAGTTATACCACTCTTCTTCACCACCAACAGGGGTGAAGGTGTAGGTCATATAGTGTCCACCCTCTGTGGAACTTGACAACAAATGTTTTCCTTGTATAAAGAAATTGCCTAGATTAAACTCCTCAGAAGTGAAGTGCAGGTCATTTCCTGCTGTGCTAGTCAACCTATAAAAGAAAAATAGCTTCTCTTTATGCTCAAAATGTTGTTCCCTAGTTGTCCCTACTCGACATCTCTCATTAACAATTTGTCACTCTTCAGCAGATGAAAGAGAAGTCTCTCAACAGCTAACTGTGATACTGTAGAAATTTTAATATCTATAAATATTTTTCTCCTACTTTGGGTTCTTCAAAGTACCACTTGTTTGAAATAAATATTTAAAAATACCAGCTTCTTCTTGTATGTGTCTGCAGGTGCTGGCCTCAAGTATTACAGGTTTGGTTTTACTATAACTGAAGTCACTTGAAAAACTCCACAGAGATCATGTATACTAGAATAGCTGCTGCAGTAAAACTTTCTACAAGATTGTAGAAATTAAATGATAGCAACATTGTGGAGTATATTAATTTTCTACAAGGTGGGAGCCCATCCCACTGATTTCATTGGTCTCCTAATCTGCCAGTGTGAATGGAGTTACCTATTTGTCTAATATTCCAACACCAACACAATAAAGCTATTATATTGGCAACATACAGCTAAAACAGTTTAGGAAGAACAATCTGGATTTTCATCTGCCTTGTGTATTAGCAATGAAATTGCCAGCTAAACCCTAATTGTGGATTCTTTATGACAGGTAATAATAGAAGATGCAGAGAAGAGCACAGCTTGTATTTCAGCTACCACACTGAGTTGAAAGAGCTGGTAGCTTAAAGAAAAACAAACAAACAAACAAAAACACAACATGTTTTGGTTTGTTATCAAAGCACATTTTATTTGGGTGTCACCAAGAAAGGATACATGAGGTACCATTCTGTAGACGGAAGCTGACCCTGGGGAAGTCAACTGGAATTTTCCCAATGACTTTAGTGGAACCAGGACTTCATCCAATATATAGTTTCACATCATTTTCTCAATATCCTGCAGCTTTGCAGGCTTATAATAAAAACAAAAAATACTCATAAAGAACACAGTCCTACAAAGATTTCACTGCAGAGATACATCTTTGTTTCTTTGTTAAACTCTCTGCCTTGCAATGTCGGTATGCAGTTCCCACTGACTTTGGCAGAAACAAGGCATACTCATGCAGCAAAGAATTTCACTCTTGAGCTTGGTGCCCACTTAGTGTTTTGGCATGCAACCATAAGACCCTTTGGATAGTAGTCTCCTTCCTTCTGACTATGCATTGATTGGAATTTAACATTAGGTCCACAATTAATCTAGGTCTTGATATGTCTCAGAGCAAAGTGCAACCTCAGATCATGAAAGAAACTAATTAAAACTTCCAGCTGACAGAGGATGGTCTCTAAGTGAGCTTTGCTGTAATATTACATGGGATTATTATTATTATTATTTTTTTTTTTTTTCATCAGTACAATGCAACTCTTGTTATAGATAGATTTTTGCAGTAACTGGCTCAGTAAATTTCTCATTTAGAAATGTACTGGAGCTGATGACTGAACTTGGAAATACATAGCAGGGTTTTTAAAGTGAATCTCAGACAAGTTTCCTAGAATGTGAAGTCTGCTCAAGGTAGCATTTTAAAATATAGTCTAGATGGGAATGACTTTTGCCCTCACCACATTGTAGTTGTCAATTATTTAGACAGGCATCTGACATTCCTGAGTCTGGTGCCTCTTGTAAAGTCTGATGCCTGGCAGCAGAGAAGAGGTCTTGAATCTCATTCTTTACTCCTTTGCACCCATCAAGCTCATGCTCAGAAAAAGCATTAAGTGACTATAAAGCATCACTAAATTGGAATAGTCATCTCATCCCAAGAATACATGTCATAGGCAAAACAAGCTACCAGGAAGGGAAACTGTACCAAATTCTGCTTTCTAATGCATCACATTTTTATTCTTATTTTTATTTTCTATCTGTTCTTTTCTGTGGCAAAGTAAAGGTATAGGTTAAAATCTGTTTTCACGGGTGTCTTTTTGATGTCTGTGTCTCCAGTCCCTGAAAGCTGCCATTACTTTTGCCATGTACATATTAAATGATTCAACATCATATTACAGCAAATACCTTAGAGCAAGCAACTTACAAAATGGACACTATATTCTCTTCATAAATAGTACGTGGTGTGCCCAGACTGTTTTTTTTTGATTTGTTTGCTGTTCAAGTTTATCACCTGGGTGGCTCCTGAAACTAATTGTTCACATGTAAATCATCTGCAAACTCTTCATGGTAAGTATTCAGTACTTATAATTCTAGTCACATAACTCCAGTGCTGTATTTGCCATCCCAGATGGGATCAGAATGCCTCCTAAAATCTTGTTCCTGGTGATACATTTCTGTTCAATTTAACTTGTAGAAACATTTCCTTAAAATACAGATTTTATAAAAATTCCTCTGTTCCTATCTGTAGATTCATTTACTAACAGAATGACTAGAAATAGTCATTGAAACAGGGGAAAAAACACACAGAATAAATTTAGTATTTATTCCAGTAAAATTGTGAAATATTTTTTTTCCTTATGTATAATTCAGTACTGAATAGCTGGGAAAGAAACTGCAAAGGTTGATTTAAGATGCTTTTATACCTTCAGTTATGCTGGTAATTCTCCACTCTAGATCCCAAACTACCAGGTACAACAAGAAGGCACTCTTTTGTAGCTGAAGCAAGGAAACATCCACGTCATGAAAGCTCCTCACCAGCCATACCCTGTGTAAGAGGAGCCCTTCAGCATTCTTGTGACACCAAAACACTGTTCCAAAGCAGGAATTAGGTTCTTCCTAGAGTTCAATCTCAAGACAGATTATCCCTCACTATTATAAATGGTTTAGACCAATATCCTTAATTTTTCTTCCGTGGTCTTCCTGATTAATTTTTGTCCAAAGTTTTTTCCATTATGTTGAAAACTGGTTTCAATGAAAAGCTTTGATTAAGTCTGTGCAGAATTTGACTTACATACAGACCAGACTAGAATATCCTGAGGATCATCAAGTCCAACTTCTGCCTCCACACAAGACCACCCCAAAATCAGACCCTATGTCTGAGAGCATTGTCCAAACACTTCTCAAATTCTGGCAGGCTTGGTGATGTGACCACTTCCCTGGGAAGTCTGTCCCAGTGCCCGGCCACCCTCTGGGTGAAGAACCTTTTCCTAAAATCCAGCCTGAATCTCTCTTGTCACAGCTCCATTCTGTTCCATTCCCTCGGGTCTTGTCACTGTCAACAGAGAGAAGAGATCAGCACTTCCTCCTCCTCTCCCCATTTATCACCAGGACACCTTTATCTACTTATTAGCATTATATATTGATTCTTCAAAGTATAGGCAGATTTTCTGGTTTTGCTTTTGTTCTTTAAGATAGATAATTCCTTGATCTAAAGCTTCACAGAAGAACAATGAAACTCTGAAACAGAGATCCAATATCAGCTAATTAATTTTGTTGGAATTCAACTCTTTACTCCTTGTTTTTACTAAGTGTTTGTAAGGAATAATCTTTCAGAGACACTGATCCTTTAATTTCACATCAACATTGTTTTGTTGGTGCTACCACAGGAATGCTTGATAAAGGGAGGTCTCTATCTGGCTGCAGTTTCTTTTTATCTGTTAGAATATAAAACATCTTTGGGAAAAGGGAAGACCATGCAGAGATCAGTTCTGCTCTCCATCACGGCCATGCAGACAAGTCAGTCCCTTCTCCCTCAGCTCATGGAAACCTCATTTCATCAGCACTTTGCTGCTCCATGCACTGGCTGCTAGGATGAGACCTCAGCTCCTCCAGAGAACTGAGTGGCTGGGACTTGTGAATGAAACTCAAGTTAAAAAATAATAATAATAAAAAATAATAAAAAAAGAGGAAGAGGGAGGGAGAAACAATCTGTTTCCTTTTGATAATTTATAAGAAATTAATTAAATTCCTTATATTTAGCTACTCTGAAGATAATTGTTCAGAGAGCTATGTCTTAGTCTTTTCTTCATTAACCCATGGGACAGAGCAGCAAAGGTGTCTCTCTGTGGCACACACTAGTCTGAACCCATACCAAAAGGCTGCTTACTATCACTCCACATCATCACTTCATCCTTTTGAGCTCAGGAGTAAGAGGTGGCTGAGCCAACACCCTGTGTGGTTCTTCTCATTACTCAGTCTGCTTTGACTTAGCTACATTGACTCAGGATCCTCGAGGCTTGGAGTGAATCACTGTGGTCTAAAAGATCTAACCCTGCTAAGTATTTCAGCTGTTAATTATTCCTGTAGAGACACTGTCTCTCCACTTCTTGGCCTTGTACTCATTTTTTTGCACTGTGACTTGTTTTGGCCAATGGGAAGCGTTTTGTGTCTGGAGGGCACTAATGAATGCCTGCTCATGAGTCAGTATCAGTGTAGCTTTGACAGCATAACTGTTGCAAAAAAATGCAGATCATTTGCAGAAATATGTATATGCACATTCTAATGAGATTGATTTCACCAGTTTCACCTGTCAGTAACGCTCTTCAGGTTCCACCAATAACTTAGGCATAGAACTTTACAACCTTTGGATCAGTACCAGATTTAATATTGCTAGACATCTTAATACTAGAGGGGGACAAAAGGCATCCGCTGGAGGTACCTACTGAGCCAACCCTTTAGCTCCACAGAGCTTCTTGTGTCTCCAGCTTCATTAAGACCCAATTCTTCTACTTGAGTTGAGGTCCTCACATACTATAGGGCCAATGCCGAAGATTAGTACTCTGCATAGTGTCTTGTTAGATACCAAAGATACAGGCAGTTAAATTGGTTTCCAAAAGTGCAATTTTATAGCAACTGAATTCATGCTCTGTAATAGTGTTGCTAATGTGTGTTAGAGGATAAATTGAAAGTTTTTTGGTAGTGGTGGCAGGGAGAGCTCCCTGACTGATCTCTGCATGAAGGGGTCAGGGCCTGCCCTGTGCAGGACATAGCTGGTTCCAGCCAGCTCTGCAACTGACCATCTTAAGGACATAGTTGAGCCCATCGGTAGAGTCTGTGAATCACTCAAAACTGCACCCATTTGGATAAGATTTACTGACAGAAGTACAAGTCCCCAGTAGCAATGTTCATATGTTTCTTTTTTGTTTCCATATGTTTAAGATTTTACAGGTTAAATATAATTTCAATTTCAAGTTAGCTGTTGGGGTTAGTTTATTCAAAGTACACAGAAATGAATTATTTGAAGGAAACTGCATTACTAGACATGTACTTTCAGGAAGCAAGCTATCAATGTCAGGGTCAAAAAACCATATTTGTATCCATCTGGCCTTTTCTCTATACAAAAAACAACAGTTAAATTCCTCCAACCAGCAGCTGTGAGATTTATTATTATTATTATTATTGGGGGGGGGGGTAGCGGCAGCGGCACTCTGTGTGTTTATATGCAGGTAGTTTCCTTCCATTTTAGCTCAGACAAAATTCAACATAGGCAAAAGTGGCACAGCTCATCTGTTACAATTATCCAGAATAGCTTTTTATATTTATCTACCTCTTCAACTCATTTCAAATTATGAGAAATATTTTTTCTCTTCTCTTTAGTGTACCTCTACCAATCTTCACTTCCCAGTTATTTCACTCTTTAAATGCACGTTGCTTATTCTGAAGATTGCTTGTTTGTGATATCTGAAGATAATTATGATAATATTTTATTATTCAATAGAGAATATAACATTTGGCTGATTACAAATATAACAGTTACTGACCTCATTAAAAATAAAGACTAATCAGAGGAGTGTTGAGCAAAAATACTAGAACTTACTATTGGACATTGTAAATTTCATGTGCAGTGCAATTTGTTTGAGAAGACTCACTTCAGTACTTCAGTTTTCAATTTTCAGTTTAGTGTTTTTTGTTGTTGTTGTTGTTTTTTTTTGTCGTTGTTTTGTTTTGTTTTGTTTCAGTTTGGTTTGGTTTGGTTTGGTTTGGCTTGGCTTGGTTTGGTTTGGCTTGGTTTAGTTTGGTTTGGCTTGGCTTGGCTTGGTTTGGCTTGGTTTGGTTTGTTTTTTCTTTGGAGTGAGCTCTAGAATGTGAGTCTTTAATGAGCAATTGTCCAGCTGGAGAGGTTGCTGTGCAGATACTTCTGAAGTACAAAGAAGTATCTTAAAAAGTAAAGCCCTATATATATTTCAGATAATGCTCCACATGAGCAAGAACCCATACAGATTATCTGTTGGGTGACAAATCTAAAGAAAGAGGGAAGATGCATCCCACTATGAAAATCTCTTCTGAAAATAATAGTAAAGCTGCAGAGTACATGAGAAAAAGAGAGGTTCAGAGATAGCAAGAATAGATTCCGGGTTACCTTTGTTAAAAAGATAAAAGTATATGAAGAAAGAGAGTAAATTTTTATTTATTTGTTTGTTTGTTTTTGTCAGTAACTTGTTCTCCCATTCTATAGTTTAATGTCTCAATATACATGAGCTTCAGGCACCTAATAATGATAATGAAAAAGTGTTTTGCCTTTAATAATATACATATATATATAATTAAATATCCTACACTGATATTTCACAATGTTATTTTTGGAAACCCTTAAATAAATCCCAAGTAAATTAGAAGCTATATACACTTTATAAAGCTGAAAACAAGTTAAGCACACCAAGAAAGAGTACTCAGCGATTATTTTCTCCTCAGTGTCTTAATGGTGGTTCACATCAAAGTGTGCACAGGAAGAGAAGCTGGGATATTTGCTGCTGCTTCTGATAGGGTCCAATATGCTTGTTCTTGTTCTGGTCAAATTGTAAAGAGATAGCATAGTGTTGTTCTCAGGCAAAAGCACCTTCATGCTCTCATTTTCACTCAAGCTCATACTCTGTTCTCTGGATATTTGATTGGCCTTCAAATCATCTTAACTATCTTCTCACTGTTTATTTTGGTGAAATTTCCAACCACTTACCTCCCAATACCTTCTTATTTTTTCTAGATATACCATACTATTTTTTCTAGAGCCATACTAATGGCACAATTCATTTTTCTACCAGGTGACAGAATGAGAAGTAACCAGTATTTCTTCATGGTCAATTTTTAATTTAAAAACAAGCTTACTTAAATAAGCAAATTTATTAACATCCTTCTCATACAGCAGGTTTTTAGTTTGGAATTTTGCATAGAACATTGTTCTACAAAATGCACATTAAAAATTAATGAAATTAGAATGAATTAACATAGTAAATCACTTCTTTGTTTGTCTGGCCACAAACTTTTGTAGACCTTTCATCTGTTTACTTTAATGCAAGAAGAAAAACATTCACAATATTAGTCCCACATGATTGTGGGGGTAGATGGTTTCTCTTCAACCTAATAATGAAGGAATTTATTTCCAGTTCTTCCTTCTTTACAATCCACAAACAATAGAGCTTTAACTGCATTGTCAAAATATAAAATAATTAAACTAGACCAACAACAAATTAGATAATTAAAATTCATAATACAAAATGTCAACCCAAGACAGCCTATTTATACATAAGTAAATATTCTACTGTTGTAGCAAAAGTAAGTTCTTTGAATCAAGGAATCAATGGGAAATTCTGATAATACTCAGATGATTTCAAAATGGGAAAGAATTCCTTTAACCCTGATTTCATGAAGGTGTGGACACAGCAGGGCACATTTTGGATGCTGTTAGAATGCAAATACTAAACATTTATAGCTGCCTACAATAGCAGCTTTTATAGCCCTGAGCACTTAGATGTCTAATAGGATATGTATGTTTTTACAAACTCCTCTTTCAGGGGCTCACTTTGATCCCATTGGCCTTAGTGGGAGGACTGCTTGATCAATGCTGAGTGTTTTGGCAACCCCAGCTGAGGAAGCCATAAAGAGTTTTGGACAGAGTCTGATTGTGCTCCTAAAAAAGTTCCCTCTGCAAAAAGAAATTTAGTTGAATAAAGGAGAGAAGTGTTTTTCTGTATTACTCAGGAGACCAAATATCTATCTGGATAGCCAGATTGGGCTGTAAATCACACTGGGACATCTTGCCTTAGGAAGAAATTTTCTAGATAATACTGGAGACAAGCCAGAAGGAATGGTTATTGTAGACTGGCCTGAGAAATAATCAGTTCTCTGTGATGGTTCACAGCAAGCTAATAAAATATATTCTGTAAGTCTTTGCTTATTCTGAAGCAGTTAGCTCTCTTGAATGCCGGGGAAATAAAGCTACTTTTTAGAACTTCCTCACTAGTTCCTTCTCACTCTGTGGACTGTAAGAGCACTAATTGTTATCCTGATTATCCTATGTAAAGCAGAGGTACGGCTTATGCAAAACACAGTAAGAAATTACTGGGAGGTCTCCCACAAATCCTCAATGGGTTCAAAATAAATTGGAGGCCAAATAATGATCATATATTACAGATTCAAGTAGTACTGCAGTACAGAAAAAAAATAAAACTAAAAACAAGTTTGAAATTCCTCCCACAATCCAATTCTCAAGTAAATGTTTGAACTTGCTTTCCAAATATCTTGCCACATCAATCTAGCTGGGCAATTCCACACCACAATAGACTTGCAAAACAGTAGGTTTTGAATGATCTTTAAAGACAATATGTTTTGTTGCTGAGGAAGACAGAAAAAATGGTGACTGACTGGACTTTCCTCAAATCCTCTTTTTCAAGCACCACCCTGGCTAGGAATATTTTGTACATGGTGTGAACAAAGCCATACTGACCAGGTTGTGCAACACAACACCAGCCTGTTTTCAGAGTCCTTTTCTTGGGAAGTTTTACCCATGGTTAAAAAGTGGGAAGGAACATTTGTTGGCAATATAGTCTCCGAAAGAGAATCAAGAATATAACCAAGAAGAAAAAAAATCACAAGTGGTGAGAGAACCAATAAATAAATAAATAAATTCAGCCCACAGAAGTCAGCTCCAACTTCATTTTTATTTTACTTGGTACCACAAAACTATCAATAGGTAACCTAAACATTTGATGCAGGACCTACAGCAGAAGTTGTGCTATTCTTTCCAAAACTGCAAAATAATTGTTATAGTGCAAAAACTTGCAGTATTACTTTGATCAGCAAGGGCATCCCTCTACTCAGTAAACCTGTCAACAAAACTACAAAACACAGAATTTTACACTTCAGGGAATGAAAATAAAACAATGGAAGACTCATAACTTTAAGAGGGGAGAAGAAAAGAATGAAGTTATAGTCTCCAGCAGAAGAATTCCTAGTAGCATGATTTATTGATGAATGCAAAAGCCTGAGCAGGGGAACAAGTCTCTGAATAAGATACCATCTAATAAAATACTATCTAAATTCATCAATCTTGAGTTACAGTAGAGTGCACTTCAGAAAGCATCGATGGTATTATCTCTCCAAAGGTCACAACCCAAACCATCACATACATTTTTGTTCAGTCTTGTATACATAGTAGCTTCATCTGAGATAAAATTGAACTACAGCTGAAGTGAGCTTTCTAATATACCTTGACTCCAGAGTGGAGTTCCTTTTAAATCTGAAGTGACATCATTACATACATATGTTTGCACATAAACATATTTTGTGCACAGTAAGTCTTTCATATGTAGCATCCTTAAAAACACTTACAAGAAATTATATCAATCATAGTAAAATGAGGTGAGGGAAAAAACATGCATCAAATTTCCAGTTAATATAAATTCATTAGTGTCACGCTGCTCTGTGATGTGTATCTCAATTCAGTTAGAGCAGAGATTAATATAACCCATTGTCTAATTAGCTGAGGGCTTGAGCTCAATGTGCATATATGTTAAACCTGTATGTGTCTAATTAAAGCAGATTAATAAAGAGAGAAAAATGCAACCAATATCCTGTTAATGTCTAACATTTGTCTGACAATTGTCTGACAAATATTTTAAATTTATGCTTCAGCTTGCATGTGTCAATTTGCACCAAATGAGGTCCTGCATTTCAACATTTCAACAGATTTATTTCTAATTTAAATGCATAGGATTGTCCAGAGAAGTTGTAGATGGTTCTGTGGTTCTATGATTCTATCACCCTGTTTAACAACACCCTTATAAATAATGTGAAGGAAGTGACAGAGTGCTGCTTGCTGATCAAGTTTGCAGATGACACCAAGTTGCGTAGAGCAGCTGACATGCTGGAGAAAAGGTTGCCATCCAAAGGGACCTAGACATGCTGGAAGAATAGGCCAACATAAAATTCAAGAAGCTCAAATACCAAAGGTCCCTTCAGATCCATGGAATAATCAAATCTGAGATGACTCAGCACATAGATAACATGGTATGATTCTGCCCCATTCCTGGATGAGTTTATTAACCATGTTCAGGAATGAATATTTATAGTTATGAAGGATAAACTTCCCTTTTAGTACATGCTATGTAATCATCCCTTACAAGTCACTGTTCCAGTAAATTTAATGGAAACTGGATTCATTTATCAGAACATTAGCAGAAATATAAGACAAACACTACAAATTAAAGGTTTTGTTTGTTTGTTTGTTTGTTTCTTTAATTTTATTTTAAAGGTGAAATTTTCTAGTTTCAACAATTTTAACTGTTATTCAGTTACTGTTAACATGTACACATGTAAGTGGCAGGAGAATCAAAGCTCATTGTTCATCTAGCTTAGAAAATTGTGATATATACAAGGGGCGGAACTATGAAGACAAATATAGTAGTAGTCAGCTTTTATTTGTTTTATCATCACTTGCATACAATTCACCAGAAGAAAAATGATCACAAAACTCATGATGAAAGGCTTAGTCCCTTAATTATCATAGGTGTTAAAAAATCTATGGATAAGATTAAATTAAAGTAATCTATGTGGAAAACCCTTATCAGTACTAGCTATTCTTTTCATGTTTCCTATATAGCCTTTCTTCCCATTTTAATCATCCCAATTGTTCTAAGCTCTCAGGGGTATGTGCTTATGTAATTTTCCTATAATCATTTCCTCTAAAGGTTATTGAATATCTAGAAATAGTTACCACCGGGAAATAAAAGTATTACTAATTTCAAAGTAGTATAATTTAAGTACAACTTGAAAACATGAATGGTTACTCCAGAGAATTTAATATGGAGCAAAGTAATCCATTTCAATGAATATTTCATTTCCAAAGTGGAAATGTAAGGCTGTAGTTATAAAAGATTCACATACCATTTATAAAGCTTTAGTTAGCCTAAACTACAAACATTAAAGTCATTCGTTCATAAATGCAGTGCACAGCTGTGTAAATTCCAGTTTGGGGGGTTTCCTCTTGGCAGTAACCTGTTTGCCATTACACTCAAGCTACAGATGACAATTTGAAAAGACAAGAAACATGAAAACAGATCTTTCAACTTTAAAAGAAAGGAGGGAGGAGAAGACAAAGAGAGAATTATAACGCCAAAAGTGAAAACATAATGAATTTACTAAGTATATAAAAAAACACAGGTAAGGATCAGATGAACAAGCTGGTCAGGGACAGGTCAGCATGGTCATTGGCAAAGTCTTCATCTGCTAAATTCTGCATCTTTATTAACACAACCCAGAAGTCAATTCCTTAGTAGATTTTTATGGTATGGTAGGTCTGTTTAAAGGTTAATAATTGTCCAGAAATTAAGAGCAATAGAGTTTCTAATTTTTAAAACTAATGAAATGAAGGCAAATTATTTGACTGTAGAATCAGATGCATCAGAGTGAGGAAATCTAATCTACAGACACTGTGGTAATTCAGTATGAAAGAGTATGAAAGTTAGACATTAAAGACTCAACAGAAAAAGGCTGGAAGTGCTGCAGTTACCCACAGCTGCCCTATAATATACAATACACTGAGTCAGATTCTATCTTCGACCTAAATCCACTTGTTGCAGACGAAGTACATGATCACTGAAAGTGAATTGAAGTGAATTGTATCTATACTTGTATCTACTAGATACAATTATCTATAATTGTATCTACTGGCTGTAGTTTAGTTTGCTGCTCACAGCAACATAACCTAGGGCAGCCCTAAGGCTCCTCTAATTTAAAATTATTTCTTCAGCCCTTGAAGTGGAATGCATACTTGTAACTTAAGGTATTAAAGATCCCTTCTGCTTCCCCTCTTTATCACACATAAATATAGTTTAGCCAGTTGTACCGAGACAAAGAAAAAAACATCCCCTTCTGAGCAAATCATATTAACAAGGACAGTCCAAACTGTCTGTTTTGTTGGAAAGTGGTCAGATCATCTCATGAAAGGGGCAGAAAAACACCAATACCTGAAAACACCAATATCTGAAGCATATATGTGGCCTGGGTATAACCCACAAAATTTGGTCTGTTTTTCCAAAGCAGAGCCTGAGCTGAACCCTCCAGTCAATATTTACAAGAACAAACAAATGGAAAGCCATAACATTCTTGGTTCTACTTAAACTTCTTTTTCCTGTTAGATTGGTATAGAAAGATTTTACACCTGCTGTATGTAGGCAGCTGCCAATTTAGTCAGCATTTGGGAATCCCCAGATGGCAAAAGAAACGAAAAAGCTTTTGCACAACATACTGTAATAGTTCTGGGCAGAAGAACATTCCTAGGAGAGCTAGAACAACACTTCAATTTACTAGGGAACTTGTTCATCACAGTGCTAAAATCACCGAAAACATTGAGCCAGCTGAGCTGCTGAAAATCAAAGCTGTGTAGCTCCATTATTCAGCCCACAGTGTGGCCCAGGAAGTGATAATTAAGTCAATATGACAAGCAATTCAAAAGAGTCTGATCATTTTGGCTTCTTCTCAGGAGAGCTGAGAATCATTTTAAGGCAAAAGTTGAGTCATCCTTTCATGTTCACTCCTAAAGCAGAAAGAAAATCTAGTCCAATGGATTTCCCCAGCCTTTACTAAGGAAAGTCATAAATAAAATCTCGAGAAAATCAAGAATAATTGTCCACATCCTTTTCTGATCTTGGCACAGACATCTTAAGAACAGCTTCACTGAATTACCAGCAAACTTGGGTGCTTCCTATTCAAAGCAAATATAAAATGTTCTAAAATCAAAATCTACTGTCCTTTGTCATCACAACTTCCATTTGTCAATCCATCTTGATGGGGACAAATAGCTACAGAGAGGCGGTACCAGATCTTTAGGTAGAACAATTTGTTATATTTCTTCTGCATTAAACACCACGGCATCATCTAGACCTGCAATAGAATCAGACATATGGGTAACAGTAATCTGGTTCTGTTACTCCAGATTCCTCATTGTCTAACTACATTATGCTCTTATTAATTATTTTGGACTTATAGGGAACTTCTCATTTTTATGTTTGTTTTCTCAGTGTTTTACACAGATAAAGAAAACAAGTCTACATTTTGGTCAGATTTCATTATTTCTTACAGGGGAAAAAAAAAGTATTCTTGAAATAAATACAACTTTTCTGTAACGAAGTAAATAAATATCTAATTCATTTTCTGGTTTGTGGAAGGTTTCTGGAAAATTACTGAACTTCTGCATTAAATTACAGTCTACAGCTAATATCCCTATTGCTATTGTGCTTTTGAGTCTGGCTATCATTGTTGTTAAACAATTGCCAAAAACATCTGGGTTTTGGTATACAATGTCATGTAAACTTGTCCATTTTTTTTTTCTTATTTATTTATTTATGTTTATCTAATACAGTTATCCTTAGATATCTGCCTGGCTCTACTTAATTAATGCAAAAGTGTGCAGTATCCTTAAATGTTTTTAATTGAGACTAGCAGAGTTTTGGAGGCAGCCAGCTTGCAATCTGCAGCCAGGTGATATGGGCCTATAGCAAAGGGCTTTCTGCTAAACCAGGATTTGTGTACGGTCCAAGACTTCAGCATAGCACAAAAATAACAATTTTATGTTTTTCTTTGCAAATGTACATATTAGGATGGTAAATAATTACATACTTGGCTCTCCTGTCTGAGAGGTTATTAGTCTTTCTGTTCAATGAGGAACAATTTTTCATTCTGTTAATCTGCTTAAGCATTTCCATTAATGGTTCACTAATGAACTTCAGTGGAATTTGGCCTTCTATATATACATAAAAAAATGGAAAACAAGAACCTTCCTTCTATCAACACCTGTAGTTTTGGCTTTTTTTTTTTTTTTTTTTTTTTTTTGTATCATGTATCAAGAACAATACAAACTATGGAGGTTGGGGTTTAATATTATTCTGATGTTGTGATGAATGATTTCAAAGAAGTAGCAAAAGAAATAGCTTTCAAGGAATTCTGTCAATCATGTAATAAAAAATGATATGATTGCAGAAATAGAATATATATATATATATATATATATGGCATCTTGAACCAGAAATTAATTTTTGGTTTCACCAGAATCCCCATTAGTCATTTAGAAGAAACACTTCTTTTGAAGCAGCACAAGATGTTATCTGTCCTAGTATATTTTGAAAGCCCTTTCCCTTTTTCTGTTTCATTTTTCTGATAAATGCCGTATGACCAAATCGAGGGGACTCTAAGGACTGGTGAAGCAACTCTATAAACTGAATTCTGGAGACAGTCATGTGAGAAGCATGTCATTGAAAAATTGAAAAAAAAAAAAAAGCTCTTTTTAGAAAGAGGCACAAAGAAGGTAAATATATGTATCACTGTGCTGAATGATTGAATGATGGAGATGATATGAAAGGAGAAAAGAAGAGGAGATGATGATGGATACTCTACATTTTAAACAAGCTGACTATGGACTAAAACAAAGCTAAATGTTTACCTGCTAAATGTGAGCTGTGCAATTCAGACTTTCCATCTGTTTTCATCTAAAATGGCTTATTGATTTTGGCCAACAGATTTTATTTTAAATCTAAATATACAAAAGATAGAAAGTTGGCTGTCTTTGTATTTAGGACATTTACATTAACTTCCACGGTAACAGGACAGCTATGAACATACCTATAAGCTAGCATTTTAATGTAGTGATTCTGTGTTTAATTCCTTTGGATTGCTTCTGTAAATTTTACATTATTATTTCAAGTTAAGCAAATGACAGCATTTTCCAATTAAGTGAAATTTATTAAAAAATTGGTCTTACATTTCCTTAGATGGAAGCAAACTTTCACCCAATGTGGAGCTCAAAGAATAAACCCTTTAAAACAAACTGGCACATTGAAGAACATGGTTCAGAATGACACAGGTTTTTAAGCAATGAAGATTCAGGAAAGACTGAAAGAATATTTACCTCAAAGACTGAGTGAGAGATGTATCTCCATTATGAGAACTATTGCTGAAATTTGTTTGACACTTCATCACAATGAATCCAGCATAGTTATAAGCATTTGCAGAACAGTTGCATCTTTGAAAGGAACACTATCACTATCAATTATTTATCTACAATTCTATGATCCAGAAAAAAAAAATCTATAAAATAATAAAAAAAAAAAAAATAAAAGCAAGAGACATGCAATTGCAAAGAAATCTTTGAATACTCATTCTTTTGGTTTTACATCAGTTTCACCAGTTGCCACTTACGAAACTAAGATTTAAATTTAAGAGTGTTTTTTTCCCTCACAGGTTTCCTGAGTGGTTTGACATATTTCTAAAATAAATAAATAGATAGATAGAGAAATATAAGTATGGGAACTTCCTGATTTTTTTCCATTTGCCAGTATGAAAAAAGTGAAAAAAGTCTATAGCACTGGGGTAAAGAAAAGGAATAAAATTAAAAACAAACAAACAAACAAACAAAAACAAACAAACAAAACACATTTGTTAAAATTTAAAAGCAAAAAACAAATCTTGGGCATTTGACCTTTACTACAGAAGTCTAGTCAGTGTAACAGATGTGTTTGGAATGTACACTTGCTTTGAGTTTAGCAAGAAATTTCACACACTGCAAGAAGATTAATGACGGATACATAATGAAGAACTTTCCATATGTCAAAACAAAATTTTCCCAGCGTTTTTTTGCTAGAATTCTGTAAGAAAAATTGCAGAGGTTAACTTCTCCATGTAACTCATGAACCCAAGAACCTGCCTCAGAAAAAAAGTCCAAATTAATTACATTGTCTGGAAATGGGTGATATGGATTTCTGAGGTCAGCTGAAACAACTACTACAATAAATGCATTCACTTGTAGCAAAATTCTCAAAATCACTCATTTATACCAGAAAACTTTACATTCAATCACTTTGAACCTGTGTGATGATCTGCATGTCTGTTGTGGTTTAATCCAGTCAGCATCTAAGCACCACACAGCCATTCACTCACCTTCTCCCCTCCCTCTGTGTGATGGGGAAGAGAATCAGGAAAAAAATGAAAGCCTGTGTGTTGAGATAAACACAGATTATTAGGTCAGAAAAGGAAGGAAAATAATAATGATAATAATAACAGTCCTACTACTAATAATGTGTACAAAACAAGTGATGCACAATGCAGTTGCTCACCACCCACTGATGCCTATCCCCAAACAGCCAGTCCCCCCACCCTGGCCAGCCACCCCACATTAAATGTCCAGCGTGATGCCGTATGTTATGGAATACCTTTGGCCATTTGGGGTCAGCTGTCAGCTGTCTTGGGTCTCTCCCCTCCCAGTTCCTGCTGCACCCCCAGCCTTCCCACTGGCACGATGGAGTGAGAAGTCAAAAAGTCCTTGGCTTAGTGTAAGCACTGTTCTGCAACAATTAAAATATATGTGTGGTATCAACATTATTCTCATGCTAAATCCCAAACAGAGCATCCTACCAGCTACTAGGAGGAAAAATAACTCTATCCTAGCCAAAACCAGGAAAATGTCACAACTTTGGGTACACTTCTCCCCTCTCTTCTGTAATCTGTAGTCCACATTTTAAATTTATTTCAAGCTTTACTGTGCATGCAGCATGCAAAATAATACAGCTTGTCCTGGATCATGATTTCTACACAGGAGAAGGTTAGAAATAAAAGATTGGAGAGCAGGTGTTGTAGGACTAATAGGCCTACAGAATCCCACAGGTTACTTACTTTCTCTGTATCTAAATTCAAGGTCAGACTTTCAAAGGATGCCTGTCTCTTCTGTAAACACAGAATTCACTTGCTTTTTAGAAGGGATAGTCATCAAGTTATCATCCATGTAGGTCTCTTCACACACATTTGAATAGCTATCATTTGAGTACTGTTTCATTGTCTTGGAAATGTTTGCTTGTGTATTGTGTTGCTCTTTTTTATATGCAGGGGTGAATTAGGGGAGTGTACAGTCAGCAGCGCTATGGACATTGTGAGTTTCTTCCTAATTCTTATTTAGTACGTGTCCTAGTAGTAACAGAAACATGAAAATTAAAAAATATGCCTATTAAGAGAAATACGGCAAGAAAATGTTTTTTTGTTTGTTTGTTTTCCAATTTATTGTTTGATAATATTGTTTGATTTGATTTTTTTTTTTTTTTAGGAGCTTTTTTGTATTTACACAATCCTTTGTATCAGTGCTGCCTTGAAGGTTGTAATGAACTTGTCTTTCATTTTCCTTTTCCACAGTAGGTGACTGCAGTGCATATGTTATAATTTGATGAGTTTATTTTTTATGTGGATTCATAAACCACAGCAACTTAATATTTCAAGGTTTATTTTGTAAAGTCTGTGATGATCATTTTCTGTCTGGGCTGGCATGTTCTCCTTAAGTGGTTCAAATTATATCCTTCAGTAGGCCTCTAAGCATATTCTGGAATTCTTGATATATGGAAAAAAATTACTACATGGTTGTATTTCATAGAATCATAGAATGACTTGGGTTGGAAGGGACCTTAAAGACCATCTAACCCTGCCATAGACAGGGATGCCACCCACTAGATCAAGTTGGCCAAGGCCCCATCCAGCTTGGCCTTGAACAACTCCAGGGATGTGGCATCCACAATTTCTCTGTGCAACCTCTTCCAGTGCCTCTCTAACCTTCTATGGTGAAGAATTTCTTCCTATGTCTAATTTATATCTGTCTTATTTTAGTTTATGACCTTTCCCCTTTGTCCTATTGTTATCTACCTGAGTAAAGAGTCCTCCCCCATCCTTTTTATTAGACCCATTTAAGTACTGGAAGGCTTAAATGAATTATCCCTGGAGCCTTCTCTTCTCCAGGCAGAACATTCCCATTTCTTTCAGCTTTTCTTCATAGGAGAAAGAAGATTCATAGGAGATTTTCACACCACTGCAGCTTTTCTAAGCAGAGATGATGGTGTTATGCATGAAGATTGAAAGCCACACATTTGGTGCTACCTTCAGTGTTCCCAAAACTATTTTTGTACCCCTAGCCAAATGGGTGTTGATACATTCTTTATGTTACCCACCCACACTTATGTGGTGTACTGAGCTGCTGAGAAAATAAGGGTCATGGCAGTTACAACCCTCAAAGAGAGAAAACTCACTTCTGCTTTATTTTGAGCTAAGTTTTTCCTAGCCTTCGTTTTACTGACATCAGGTGTGGTAGGTGTCTGGGACAATGACTCAGGATGAAACCAAGATATTGTCTGTGATTGTCACAATTCAGTTCATTAGCACAGAAGACGACATTTAATCTGCTGCTAATTTGTGTTTTGCATGGACTTGGCCTTACTCTAACTGGTATCTGAAAGGGATGCATGTTGATGCCTTGTTATGTATTAGGAAAGTCTTTTATAGCCATCAGGACATCAATTTATAATTAGTACAAAAGCTCATCTAAGTAGTCTAACTTTACAGGTGAAAAGACTGAGACAGGTCAACATGTCTCAATGTTGACTACATGTTTAAAGGTTTACATGTTTAAAACTGCAGCTGGTGCTTAGTCATGACACTGACAGCAAAGTCATAGCATATGAATATCTTCCACTCAAACACAGTTCAGGGAATGGCGTGTTACCAGCTCGACAAATGATGAGGGAAAAATATACCTATAATGCTTTCATCATTATAGTCATTTCAACACCAGGGCAAGCCAATTTTACACTATTTCTGCCAAGCTTGAAGTCACGCAACAGGCTCTTCATTAGCCTATAATAATACTTTCAGGAACAGTAATGTCCTCTTACTTCCTTATTATGTCTTATTGTATCCATGATGATGTTATTCTGTCCTGGACAGTTTGCAAACTTCCTTTCCTGGAGGCATAAGGTAAAATAAAAATTTTAGAACCGGAACTCTATCCGCACATTTTAGCAATACAGATTTTTAAATGTTACCCCTTGTTTTGCTTCTGTGCTGAAAGGTTCATAAGTAAAAGATTGACAATTTTGTAGATTTTATGGAGTATTCACTACCACTCAAAAAGTGAGCTCAGAGTTTCAATCATATGAACACAACTGCTGAACAATTTTATAAGATTCGTTGTGAGATTATAACATAGTCCAGCCATCTATTCTTGAACAGTTGTAAAACCTATCCAGAAGCATTCATTCTTTAATGAGCAATAATCTTAAATGTTAAGATGGAGTCATTAATGTACTAATAACTCATTTTATAGAGTTTGTTACAAAATCATTCTCATATTGTTATGATTTTCCCTTTTATGGAGACATGAAAACAAGCATATAGCTATTATATTAATGATGTCACAGAAAGAATGATTTCACTGGAAAAATAAAGTAGATGCCACTAATACTCCCGATCTTTGTTTATCATGTAGCCTAAGTGGAAAAGAGGGAGGATTAGCAATAAAGCTCTGAATACTGAAATGAAAAAGAATGAAACATTAATATTTCTGATCCTTAAGGTTGCTGTCCACTACTTTCTCTTTCTCAGTTTCACTGTCATTACTAATGCAACTGAAACATTTTTTAATTAGTCTAATTCAAAGTACTTCCAACTGAGACCCTGAGCTGTATGCATATACAATATCTACACTTTTCTTTCTTTCTTCCTTTCTTTTTTTTTATGTTTTCAGAACACTGAAAGTTCATCCAATATAACTTTTTCTGCAGCCTAAAATATGCATATAAAATTAAATGCATATGAAAAAAATATATACAGTTTATAAGAATCAGTACCCTAACAAAGCTTTGCTATGAAAACCAATTGAATTTTAGGTTCTTCATAGCTTAGCTTCCTGGACTGCCAGAATTATCCAGCTGCCAACTATTTTTTGATAGAAATGCTCATGTTGGGATATACATTTTGCAAAAGATGCTAATGCCAGAGAAAGGTTACCTGTGCACTTATTAAGAGGTTTAAGAAATACAGACAAGCTACAATGTAGGTCTACCAAGCAAATCTGAAATTATAATACTTTCAGTCATTATTTACTCTTAAGTTGATCAGACTCCCGTTACTATTGTGTGGTGGGTTAGTCTATCACTCACACAGCTGTGCTCTCACTACCCCCTTCCCCAGCAAGACTTGGGAGAGTAAAGGAAGACCAAAATTGAGAAAACTTGTGGGTTGATGAACTGACACTTCTATAGGTGAAGGAAAAAAAAAAAAAAAAAAAAAAAAAAAAAAAGTGATGCAAAGTCAATCACTCACTACCTCCCACATGCAGACTGATGTGTAGCTACAAGCAATGGCTATCTTGGAATGCAATGCCCTCCTTGCTTTCTCTGTTCCAGTTTTATGGCTGTTCATAGTGCTGTGAACTATAGATTATCCTTTTGCCCAACTCGGGTCAGATGTCCCAGCTGTGTCCCCTCCCCGCTTCTTGCCCACCCCCAGCCTACTCGTTGGATGGGGGTGGAGAGGGAGCAGAGAGTTTCAAGTGGTAAAAAGAGAAAGTCTTGATATTCTGCAAGTTCAGCGGTTGCCAAAATGCTGTAGTGTTATCAACACTGTTTTAACCACAAATCCAAAACAGGGGATCATATGGGATGCTATTAAGAAAGTTAACTCTTGGCCAGTGCATATATAAATAATTTTATTTTATTTTATTTTATTAATTAAGAATTACAGTCAGAGAGCAATTCATTGGAAAAAGTCTTCTTTATCCAGTGGTTTAATAGTTATCATCCACATAAGGAATCACAGTGTGTTTTTACCAGTATGTTTTAACCTTTTATTATCCTTTGGGTAAGGAATTTGATCTGTTCTGAGTAGAGAGGGGAAGAATTCACAAAAGGACTCTATTCCTACAAATACACCTATTTATAAGCGCAGAGATATTAGTATCTCCCCTGCTATGCATGCAGGAACACCATGCAACTGTAAGCGCTCAGGCCCAGATTTACTAGCAGAAGTCAGGACATCAGTCTATAGTACTAGTCAATGCAATGAATTGACCACAACCCAGAACTTCTACATCTCAGAATCCTAACCAAACTCTACACCTTTGCTTAAGTGTAATTTCAGTAACAGCCACAATACCATTGGAATGCTAATCTTGTATGCATGTTAAAATCCTACAATAACAGGATTTCTTCTGATATTCCATTTCCAGAATAATGTACTGAAAATGCAAGAGCTAAGATTCTGTACCAAACCTCACACAGATGCTACCACTTGGCCTAGCATAAACTCATGTCTAAAGTCAGTGTTAAGACTCAGAAATGCAGGAAAGCCTCAACTGTAATCAGTGCTGGCTTTAACTAAATTGGCTCATCTTTAGATTGGCTCTATCAAGCTGATTGCTTTGGTATCTTTTAGACATAACATGTTGTGCTCTTTTGTAGTACATTTTCTCATGCAAAGCCAAAGCTTTATGTTCAAGAACAGACTTGGGTTTTGGACATGGAAGTGACCCAAAAGTGTCACTACCTTCCAAACTTTCCCAAACACAAACATAATTGCACCTTAGCACCCCCTTGACTTTTGTTTTAACCTTATTTCTAGCCCTTAACTGGCAATAATTAACTGTAGAGCAAAGGATTTCTATATATAGCACTTACTTCCAAAACAGCATCCTTAAATTTTATATCCTAGTCTAGGACCCTAACTTTAGTACAGAACTTGCTTCTAGAACAGTAGGCCAAATCCAGCAAGTCGATCTCGATCATTTAAGGCAAGTCAAAAAAAATAACAAACAATTAATCTACACTGTTGTTCAGCCCTCCCTGATTTCCAAGCACTACTGTATCCCTAACAGAGAGATTTTACCCTTTCTCTTGCCCAAACAAGTTGCATGATGTTTTCCTATCCCCTAGCAGAACCAGCAGTAGTAGTATGAATGCAAACTTATGAAAACCAAGCAACAACTGCAGTTCATCTTTCCTGCCATTCTAAGCCAAACCCTAATCCTAAAATTTTACTCTAGCAGTCATTTAATGTATTTCCCAAATCCTTACCAATAACTCTAGAAAAGAGAAGAGGCTTGGTTTTAGCAAGTGATTCCTTCAAGCAGAATACTAAATATAATCTTCCAGCTCCTAGCAATACTTGTCCAAACCCTTCAGCTAAACCCACCACCAGCTGAGAGCAGGTGTCATGTACTAGCACATACCACTGCCATCAATAAAAGTTTCAAATATATAAACTGGTTACATGTACTACAGGACCACCCCTTGTATTCTGCTTGTCCTTTTTGTACCTTCCTTAGCCATCATGTCTGTGTGTAGAGAACACTTGTGGAGAATCCCTTACAATACTTCTACTTATCTGCTGCAGCTTTTTCAGTAAGGTAGCAATTTTCAAAAGAGTAAAAGGTAGTTGCAAAAAGAAGAGGAATGAGATACTAATAAAACACTCAATCCCTGAATTAAAGTGCAGCAAGGACAATTTAAGTTAGACACAGAATACATTTACATTGTATAAATAGCTACTGACTGAAACAGATTCCTGAGATGATGCTGTTGTCTTTCTTATATTTGGGAAGGGAGGTAAAAAGTGTCAAGGTTCTATGCAGGAGTTACACAAACATGGCCTTACTCAGGAAGAGGAGGTCTTATGTCTCCTCTTAACTTTGTTTTCTATGATTTCTATCTATATGGTAGAGTCAAGTACTACAAGAGTGAGCTACTATAGCTAAACAAAAGACGAGTCTATCTCTGGACTACTGCAGTGAATAATACTGTGTCCCAGACGGGCTGTGTGTTGGAATTACCCAGCTGGTTTCTTTTTAAATATCAAACACAAAATGATGGTGATGTTTCTTCACTGCATCTTGATTTTTATTTTATGTTTTGCATTATTTAAATACCAGTCAGACTCAAACTCTGGAATGCTTTCAGAGGACAGAATTTCTGCCTTCACAAGAATAATTCTAATACACTACTGTTCTTAAGGATGGTCACATCTATTTGTGAGTCTTCTGGTAGGATGTTTTTCAAAAAGGGGTTTTGAAAACAAGGCAGACTTGCCTATGACTTAGAACAAGTTTTGTTGAAGAATACCAATGAAACTGAAATTCAATTTTAGCTGTAGTTTTTTTGTTTGTTTGTTTTGTTTTGTTTTGTTTTTAACATCAGGATTGAGAGCATGGTCAAACACACTTCAAACACTTCAAAAGCATTAGCTTCTAGCTTTAAGAAAAAGGAAAAAAAAAAAAAAGATTCAGATCATGAAAATGGGATATGAAAATAGTCATGACAGCATCAGTACCTTACATTTTTAAAATTAAAAAAAAAAAAAAAGAAGAAATAATATATTCAATTACAATAAAAATATCTGTATTACTTAGTGTTGCAATAAAATTGACACTTTGGTCAGAGTATCCTTCAGAGGACTTAAAGACCCCAGTCAAGACCTTTAAATGATATCAGCAAATCTTTTTTTGTCAAACCAAACATCTGAGCAGAAAGGAGTGACAAACAGCATGAACTTACACCAGTGAAATACAAAAAAAAAAAAAAAAAAAAAAAAAGAAAAGAAAAGAAAACATAGAAGATATTATCACAAAAGAAAGAGGTACAGAACACAAATAGAATAACTGAAAGTTGAAAAGGTATTTTAGGAGCTTAAGGAGAAATAAAAATAGCTAGATGTTTTATAGAAGTGAGAAGAAATGATGTGCTTTAGCACTTAGCACTGTAACTATTACATAACGTGCTACCGGATTGCAGAATTCCTAGCAATTAATGCAGGTGTTATTTATTTCTCATAGACTGTACTCTGGCATAATATATATAGGAAAGAACAGTTATCATAGAAACGTTTATTACAGCAGATCTGAATAAGCCATGATACCTGTAACTCAGGTGGTCTTGGTGTGGGGCACTGATATGCACCCTCCACCAGAGACAGCAAAGTTGCATGCTGAGATAATTGGGGGTCAAGGTACAGATTGTTATGGGACAAATGCCACACCATATAGAGGCCACCTGCACCACCACCTGCAGAAGAAAATATGAAAAATGATGAGAAAACCTATGTACCTCAAAAGCCTTGAGGATTTGTCACCACAAAGACCCTAGCAAGGGCAACGCAGATGTAGCCTCTGTTCTCTGAGCCTTTTTTTTTTTTTTTTTTTTTTTCCTGTCTGTGGAAGCTTGAACTATATCCAGCTTTATTGAATTTAATGAAAAACCAAAACCTCCCCAAACAGAAATGTCAACAAGTGGCAATGAAAATTTAACTTCCTGGAGAAAATGAAAAAGTTATTTGACTACAGTGTTGTTTATACTTTAATCAGGGCTTAGGAACAACAAAACAGATGGAATGTAAGGAGTAAAGCAAATTCTGTAGTTCAATTAGCTTTGTATAAATGTGTGTGTATATAGCATTCATTGTAATGGTGTCTATAAAATATATATATATATCATGAATATAGCGTTACTTCATTGTTGAGGAGTAATGCACAATAGAGTAAACACAAGTGGCACAATGTAACACGTTTTCTGTCCTCCAGTGGCCCATAAAACCCCTAAATTGTCACCTGCATAAGTTATAACTTAGGACAGTTTCTTAAATTCTGTCCGATTCCTTGTAAAATGTTGGATGCAACACAAGGACTTTTGAAGTCTTGTATGTCCCTACCCCTTGAAAATTCAGATATATTCCAGGTTCAGTGGTGTTTCAGCTTCTCTAAAATACTAATCTGATGCTGTCTCATTATTTTTCAACTTAAAAGTATCCCTTGCAATGACATTTGCGATGTTCCTCTGAAGCCATCAACTTAGAGGAATAAAAAGTTCAATACTTCAGTTCCCAAAAACTTTAAGGGCTCTAGAAATGTGGGCAAGCATGTTCTGTTTCAGTTAAACAGTCTCTGTTCACATCCTCTAACAGGCAAACAGTTTTCCTTTTAAAGAAAATGTTTGGTTAGATGCAACCACAGAATGTGTTTCTTTGATCACTGTAAATAGCTGACTTCTGCTTATACAATGTTTCCATCAGCAGAAATACCGTGATTTAAGCTTTAGCACAGCTAGTAAGATGCCATAGTGCAGCACTTTCTTTGGGAGTCTTTCTGCCTGTGTTTTCTCTAATATTTCTGGAAGATCAGGATCAAAAATTGAACTGCAATCACTATTGTGAGGACTCTGGATCTGTATATACAGCTCAAGCTAGCTCCTGCTGCAAAGCATTGAGGATGGGACATAACTACAGATGAGATTTTAATTGGAGACACCTATACCCCTTCTGGTAGAAAGAAATTAGATAACTTGGTGGAGCACATTCATCACATGATCAGGGCCAATCTAAGTGCTAGGCTGGGGTCAGAAAAAAGTTTTTGCCTAGTGAGATGGACAGAGAATTCTGGGTGAGGTTGGCAGGAGAAAAAGAACTTCCTTCCTATTTCCTCCTCTGCTCCACTTATGGCACATTTCCATTTTTGAGAGATCATTTTCAAAAGTGGGAATTTTGCTGTCTGTTCCAAGAAAATAAAAGAAATATAAGTGCCCCCATAAGGTATGCATTTGTGCTCAGAGAGTGTGAATAGCATGCTAAGCAGGGTATGTGAATTTGCCTGCTTTCTTTACCCTAAGGGAAACAAAACCCATTTGAGCAGGTTGTCAAAGCAGAATACATGCAGGAAATAGGAAAACTATTGCCAAAAACCTGTTAATATTTTATTCAGTTTGCTCTGCTTATACCTGCAAACCATACAGTTTTCTTAACACTTGGTTTCATGTTTACTAACAAATGTTAATGTAAGCAAATATTCACAAATTATTCTGAACTGATAACAGACTTCACAAAATACAGTTAAACTGTAATAAATAAATAAATAAACTGTAAATAAACTGTGTTCCCAAAACATTTTTTTTAAGTTTTAGATTTATGAAGCTTTTGCTATCCCATCACGAAGCAGAAACAATAAGATAACATACATGATTAAAACTGTGTGAATTCACCATAGTGAATGCTCATGAATAAAACATTGTGAGTACTGGATTTTATCTTCTGGTAATGCCTGCCCTATGCCACATAAACACATACAGCACACTCCCCTCCTGAGAGGCTCAATACCTAGCAATAATATTTCATCCAAGTGTTCAGAATAACTGAACACATATTGTAACACAATCACTGATCGCCTGTGAACTTAAAATGGCTACACTTGTCCTCTACGTTATTTTCAGGAAATCATTCACTATATTCTTGTACTGTTGTAGACCTCAGCTGCCTTCTACTGATGCAAAGGAAATGTAGAACATGCAACTCAAAATGCCATTTGCAAGGTACACTCTGGATTAGATTTTGTGTATTACTAAACACTGTTTATTGAGGGGCTGGCAGCTTTTTGTATTGTATTCATAATAGTAGCTTGCAGCAAATACTCATTTTCTCCTAATCACTTTTTGCTAAAACCTTTCCCAGTTTCAGCAGAGGCATAATTAAACAGGATTACTAAACAGCTGAAAATAAGATATCCTTTGCTAGGCATTTATATGGAGACATTCATTATGAATAAACACACTTTAACTTCATTTTAATGGGTGTTCATTTTAAAAAGATGAATATATATTGCTGTTATGTTGCAGTATGAATACTCATGACCTCTAACTACGCAGATTGTTTAGGGTGCATTATTTCCAATTTGCCAAATATTGTGCTGCAAGAGGTTGAGGTTTGGAAGAGAGCAGTCTAAAAATAGAACTGCTGATCCTGTAGTGGTCGTTACTTTACCCTCAGGCTTTATGCCTAACTGAACAGAAGTGCTTGCTGAGGTGCTGATGCAATAACCTCACTGAATGTTCTCTGCTATTTCAGGCTTATCACTACAGCATCTATACAGACCCCAGCTTTGAAATCTGGATTTCCTAAACTGCACGTATTACAGGAAAGAGCTACATTCAGTGCAAATCCTATGTTTAAGATACCATATGGTAATAATTTCAAGATACAATGAAGACTAAGCAAGTAGACTAAATATATGCAGTAGTACATCTACAGTAGACAAAATGCTTGTGATGAGGCTATTTTGAACAGAAGGGAACTTATCTCATTCTAAACTATTCTGTTTGGTTTTCCATGAGTTTTTTTTTTTATTATTATTATTATTTATTCTCCATAGATTTTTCAAAATATGTTCAGTGCTACATTCTGGTACCTTCCACAGACTATATTTAAAACACCATAAATCATATGCTACTCAATACCCTCAGGCACAATCAGTTATAATTCAATTGGTTAGCTTTGCTAAATGCAGCAAGGGTCCCAACCACCCAGCTGAGGTGAGGTTTTACCATCTGCTTCAAAATAAGCACAGCAGACAAAAAACGAACATAGCTGACATGGAAGTCTCTCAAGGAGAAAAGAAGCCTTGGGCTGCTAAATGTCAAAACTGCTTACTTCTCAATAGACACAAGTGCCGAGTCAGCTGTGTGGTTTGAAGATAAATGACCCAATGAGCTTAAATACAACTACTTTGGCAATTTGCAATGCCTGGAGAATATTTTTATCTATCACATTGCTTCTTTATCAACCCCATAACAGCATCTGAAGCATAACAGCTTTGTTTTCAAATTAACTACACATAAACCTATGAGTACAACAGAATAGCTGTAAAGCGCTGGTAATCTCTTAACTGCACTTCATTTTCTAGCAAATATATAGCTGAGCAGTTGCAGGAGGTGGCCTTGCGAGAGAGTTAAAATGGCTGCCGTGCATGCCTTGTAAAATTACTGAAAAAATGCTGTGCAAATAATAAGTATCATTAATAATAAGTATTTATTTTAAATTGTTTCCTTCCCCTCTTCACTGAGAACAGGCTTTCCATGCAGACTGGTTAGCAGGGTGGAGCTTGGGAAGCTTTTATGAATAGCCATCAAATAAAAGTTAACTCGGACATGGGATCTTGTTTACAAAAGTCCTCAGTTATCATCATCTCCACTTGTCACTTCTCAAAAATTCACAGGTGTCCATCAAAAAGGACACTAACAGAAAAGGTCTCATTTCAGCCAAGTAGCCTTTTCCTTAAAAAGATCCATGTATTTTGCAGCCACCTCAAGGAGGAAATGAAAATCATTATCAGTAATTCCTCTAAAAAGCAGAGCAAAAATAAGCTGCACAATGCATGGAGTTGATAGGAAAACAAGAAGTAAATAAGAAAGTACTCAAAGGCTGATCCATGAAGCTAAAAGGCTCAGTCTGTTTTGATATGACCTTACCAGATCCTACCAATGTGTTGAGATGCAATATGGTGGGTATCTGTCATGTGAATATGTTTCAGTAATCCAAAAATTAACAGAAAAATCCTTAACTAATCCATAGATCAGAATTTTTCCCAAAAGACATCCTCTGAAGCAATTTTTAGTTTCCTGTGGTTGTTATGGACAGTTACTACAGGATCCTCCAGGGACACCTGTTCTTGCCACTGTCAGGGAGGCAGTAAGGCATTTATTTCAGGAAGGTCCATCTAATGAAGACCATTTGTATGTGACACTTAGGTACACTTTGTACATGTAAGGACACACAACTGATGCAGTTAGCTGTTCTGAATTACAGGTTTCCTAATATCAAAACCTCCTTTTGATGCCCAATTGAGAGAAACAGACAGCACACTTCACAATAATTTAATTAAAATTATTTATAGTGAGATATCTTTAAAGTAACTTTTCCCGTGATCTCACAAATTTATCTTTATTATTATTATTATTATTATTATTGTTTTTATTTTTTTTTCAATTACTAGAAGTGAAGTTTTTAAACGTAAGTATATTATTTCTAACAGTAGATGCTCTATAGAGATGTCAGATTTCCATCACAACTTTATTTTCATAGAATCATAGAATGGCTTGGGTTGGAAGGGACTATAAAGATCATCTAGTTCCAACCTCCCTGCCACAGGCAGGGATGCCACCCACTAGATCAGGTTGTTCAGAGCCTCAGCCAGCCTGGTCTTGAACACCTCCAGGGATGGGCCATCCACAACCTCTCTGGGCAACCTGTTCCAGTGTCTCACCATCCTCTGAATTAAGAATTTCCGCCTAACGGAAGTTAGTTTAAAAACATTCACCTTGTCCTGTCATTATCCAACTGAGCAAAAAGTCACTCTCCATCTTTTTTATAAGACCCCTTAAAGTACTGAAAGGTTGCAATGAGGCCCAGAGCCTTCTCTTCTGTAAGCTGAACCGCCCCTGGATAATTTTTGTAGCCCTTCTCTGGACCCATTCTAACAGGTTCATACCCTTCTTGTGGTGGGGGCCCCAGACCTGGATGCAGCACTCCAAGTGGAGCCTCACAAGGGCAGAGTAGAGGGGGACAATCACCTCCCTTGACCTGCTGGCCTCTTCTGTGTTGATGCAGCCCAGGATACAATTGGCCTTCTGTGCTGCAAACACACACTGTCACCTCATGTCAAGCCTTGTGTCCACCAGAACCCCCAAGTTCTTCTCCACAGGGCTGCTCTCAATGAGTTCTTCTCCCAGTCTGTGCTCCTGTCTGGGACTGCCCTGGCCAGGTGCAGCACCTTGCACTTTGACTTGTTGAACCTCATTAGCTTCACGGGGACTTAATTATAAACAAAAATATATTATTTTTTTTCTTTTTCTCCTTTTTTTTTTTAAAAAAAAAATACAAATGATGTTGGCCCCAAAATTACATTTTTTAAAATATATATATATATTTAAATCATTATTTCAACATATATCTGGCTACTCATGCAAGGAGAAAAAAAGTCTTCTATGTGCAGGGTTTCCTTTGTACTTCTAAAGCACCCAACAATTGTGACAAACTTTTTCAAATACCAGTCAAGTTTAAAAACAAGCAGCCCAAAAGGACTAGAATTCCGGACTGAAAGAATTTTCTTATTTTTATTTACAAAGTAAAAACCTGAAGTTCATATTTTGCTTCAGGACTCCATGACAACAGCTATTCCTGTTCTTTCTGTCACTTTTTTGAGTAAACAATTACTTACCTCAGATTTGTGATGTATTTCTTCACTCTGATCATATGTGTAACAAAGGTCTTATTGCCTAATTTACCAAGAGCTCTTGTCTGTAAATTAAATACAATACACTTTCTACTGGCCATCAGATACAATGAATTCAGTGTTCACCTTAAATGTCTGCATCAGGCCATAGCCTTTCCCCCCACAAGGAAAACAAGACTTATAAATTTTACTGCACCAATACACTAAATATTTCAATCATGATAATTTAATGCTAGTAGTGAAAGCTGATATTTTGAAAGGTTTATCTAAATTAGATTTTTAAAATTCTTTCTCTCTCACCCTTTTTTAAATTTGAAGAGAATGGAAATTGGTAATGTGTTTTAAAACCATTTTTGTTTAGGATATTGATCTGTATAAACCAAACCTTGCAATAAGTTTGTTAATCAGCATATACAATCACCTAAATTTTAGGTTTCCTTTACAGAAGATTGCTCTAAGGTGAAGAAAAGTTAGAAGGTAAGAACTCCAGAACAATAAATAAAATAGCAAGTTTAAGTTAACAATGTTGGTGATTAGCACAGCCTGTTTACTGTCTGAACAGGAGATGGCTCCAGCTAGCCATACCCAAGGGACACTAGCATTTCCTTAAGTGCACTGTTATATTATCATTAAATTACAAATTATGAGAAATCTTGCAGAAGGATTTGAAACTAATGCAATCTGAAGGAAAATATGAGTATTCAAAGAGAGATTTACCTCCAAATCCAAAACACTTGACCTGTGAGCAGTATCCAGAACCAAGGAAGTTAAAAAGAGGTAGAATTTCTCTATATGTGCATTTGTTTCTAAATGTGATAACTGCATTAATATTGGGATTAAAGAAAATATATATTTGCTTTTACTTTAGAATGTTTAGAATGTTTAGAATTTTGAAAGTGACTGGGAACTACCAAATTAAATTTCATTCCATTCATATCAGTGTGATGATCTCATATTATGTTGTATTTGGTATCTCATACTGGGCTATCATCTTCTAATACTCCAGAAAAAAAAAAAAAAAAAAAAAAAAAAAAAAAAAAACTTTTTGAAAAGCAACACTTTTTCACTTTTTAATAATGATATTTATTTTGTCTTAACAGAGCTAGCAAATTAATCAGTACAGCTCATATCTCTGCTGCAACTGATTTCAAATTTCCATAGCAAAAGAAATGTTTAAATCTAGGACTTCCCTCTTTACATACAAGAAGCTCCTTTATGTAGAGGAATTTTAGCAGGTAACCACTTTGGTAGGACAAGCCATCAGCCCATAATCAACAGAAAGTCATCTACATTGTCACTTGCTTCTGTATGAATGAAAATCTAATGGCAAATTTTAGCCACATGAACAAAATAATAGAAAGAAGAATATTTTTCTCCTCCCTGTTCTCAGTAACAGACAACAATTGGTACTTATTAGCTCCAGGGGAAAAAAAAAAAAAAAAATCTCGTTAGAACAGTAGAGGAAAATTCTTTCAATATGACATTTGGGTATTCACATACATGATATCAGCATTACTCCAGAGATATCTTACCCAAATCTAGGAAAGCCAAAAACCTTTAAAATGTCTTGGGAAATGAAAGTCTGGGCAGATGCTCACAGAGAAAGCAACCTTTTTCCAACAGGAATTGCTAACCTGACTGAAAGCTCTAATTCCTAGTTCATAGCAGATACCACTGTCCACCTGGAAGCGCAAGTAGAGAAAAAATGGAACATGCATGCTGGAGCTCCTTGCTGTCTTTTCACTCACACAGGAAAGCCTTGTTTAGTTTTGTTGCACTTATATATTCTCATTAAGATGCGGGTACAAATGCAACTCTTGATTTTAGATAGCTGTCCAAGTTGAAGATGTCTAGAAGAAATAATATAACATGACTTCAATACAGAACAAATGATTTCCTAAAACATTTATATTTTTAAAAGTGTCTTGGAGAATTTCTTTGTGATTTGTTGTTGTTGTGTTTGTGTTTTGTTTGTTTGTTTGTTTGTTTTTGTTTGTTTTGTTTTACTGTGTTTTTTATTTTATTTTATTTTTTTTTAGAATATATTTTTTGTGTGGTTTAACTTCTGTTTTACTTAGGACTTCTCAAGAAGCAATGATGTTATCTTCAGAGTTTTCCCAGGTGCATATCTAGAGGGACAAAGGCCTCAAGGACACTGTAACTCTTAATGCGATCGGTGCAACACATATATCCTATGTTAAGTCTGAATGCAGTCTTTTGATTGTGTTAACCTGCTCTTGCACACTGCCTGGACTCCACCTGGTTCAGTAAATAACAGCTTCAAAACCCTGCTGGATTATTGCTCAAATACAACTGTATGCTTCAGTTCTTTTATCTGAGTAAGGATAACAGATGGACACAGATGCCCTGTTTCTGGGCAGACTACTTAATTCCCCAGGAAAGGAAATATTTTTCTGCCTTTATGTTTTGCAGTTTTCAATCTAACAGGAATCTTCAGAGCTTACCAAGCAAGCTAAACCCCACGTTTAAAAATAAAAATAAAATCAAGGAAAGCACAAGGTTCTATGCATTTTTGTGCTTCTATTCTATGTTCTGGGGAATGCTTTAACTACTCAGCTATACATTACTGCAGAATGTGTTGCCTCAGTCCTTCCTATGAAAACTATTCCCCTCAGACTAATTAAATATCCGTTAGGTCAGGAAGAAACATGACTTTGCTGTCTGATAACTAGCATATTAACCTGGGAATTAATTTTAATAATTTTAATAATAATCTCTATAGTTTGAATTAGTGTCCTAACCATTGAGATGCCACATCTCCAATGAGCTTCAATTTCCACAAGTAACATATCAGCAACAGGAGACTCCATGATGACCTTTACACCACTAGACTTGCTTGTTAGCAGATTCATAAGAGACAAATGATATGCAGGCTTATCTTACCTGAATGTTGAATAATATACAGAAATGCTGAAAATACATATTATTGTCAGGATTTCTCACTGGTAGCTAACCAAAATTGGCAGTCACTTGGGTAAGTTTTTGTTCAGATCAGATATATAGCAGTATACAGATCCTACGTGACTAAATGAGAGTTCCTTCATCTTGTGAAGCCAAAATTTTTTTATTTTATTTATTTTTGTACGTGGCTCTACAGAGGTGGATACTATCATGTCAGAGAAAGGAGCTCTCTTCTTTAATGCCCTAGTCATCTTAACTAGTAAAAGCACAACCCAACCCTCCGAATGAGCCCATCCTTTCTAGTGTTTTTATAGCACATATCACACTGAGTTCTGGGCTAGGTTTCAGAGAAATAATAACATAATGAGACAAGGGATAAATAAAAAATAATAATTCATTTTTTTTCTGATTTGCAACAAGCCTTTTGGGGAAGAAATGGAGTAGGATAGATGTGGAAATGGTCTGTAGTCATTAAGCTGTAGAGTCAGCAATTTCTTTAGTTTCCACAAATCTCATGACAAAATATTCATTGAGTTAATGCAAATGTTTCAGCCCTAAGTAAGATTCAATAATACTCTGTAGTCTTTTTATTATGAAAAAATAAAAATAAAATATAAATCTTCCCTTTGTGCTGAAAAGGCAAAATACTTAATACCACCCTCAAGAAAAAAAAAAAATCTTCTCAATGCCTAACAAACAGTAGCTAATTTAGAAAATAACTCCAGCTGCGCTGTCTCTGCTCCCCAGTCAGCTGTCATCCCTTTTTGGCTTCTTGCCATGTTATCTTGTGACTGTGAAGATATTTGAATTTTATTTTTTCCCTGTTGCATTTATTTGAGCTTTAGATTCAAAACATAAATACATAGGAAACAATATGTATATTGTTTGCAGGAAGCAACAAGAGTCCTTCACTGTTTTTACTTTTGGACATGACATGAGGGATGCTCAGTCTATGGTTAGACAAGAAGCTGAGCTCAGAGTTCAGCTCTTTTGCGCAATTTCTGCCTCATTTACAGGCTCCTCTGTAAATCATTTAAAATATAACACATTGGCACTGCATCATATTTCACTACATGGAACATAAAGAAGAATAAGACTCACTTGGATGAGAAGACAGAGTAGCCAAGACATAAGTGAAGAACAAGTGGGAAAATGTTAGTTGAGGTCAAAGAGCTGTTACATGAGCTAGTACAGAGTATGAGTCAACTACTGCCACAGAGAAAAACTGAAGATAAGCAATGGCCTTACATAAGAACAGGGAAAGAAGAAGAGTTAAAAACAAAACAAACAAACAAACAAGACAAACAACAAAAACAAAAAAAAAAGCCATTGGAAAACTCCTTATGTTCGTCCAACAGAGAATGATTCTCTAGTACCTTGGCAAGGACTTTACTAAGTTAAATTTTCTGTGAAGCTCTGTGGGTGAACTTTTTAGTAATTTTATGTAAAATGAAGGAATAACCTTAAAAAACCTTGGGAAAAAAGTAACTGTAAAAATATATGTTCAGCTCAAGCATACCGTAATGAACTTCATCTTTGCAGAAGCAGAAAGATGATTGTTATCTATTTTTAAAGATCCTTCACCATAACCACTTTGACTCACTTTTAATCTGCAAAGACAGGTCTGAGAGTGCTAAAATTTGCATTTGTAGAGTGCCTATGGCAACAAACTAAAAGTAGTCTATCTAAAAGTTACCTCTCAATGTGTTTGCTAAAACATGTACAAGTTGGGCAGAGAACTGTATTTTCCCTGGGAATCTTCAAAAGAGGATTCCTTGAATAAAGTAAAGAAATATGACTCCTCTTTCAAGATAATCAACACAGACACTCCTAAACATTATGAACAATTTTACTATGATTTTATTTTATACTATCCACTGAGAAACATTTATTTATTTTCATGATAGTGACTTACCACTTCTTAGACATGTGCATTGCATGTAAACATGCATATGCAATTTCTAAATATTTTCCTTAATAGACCAACCTATCATGTTCAGGAGGTGTTCTTTAATCCATATTTTTATTTTTTTTTTAAATTAATCAGTATAAATAAAGGAAAAAACATCTTCATAATGACAAAAAAAAAAATCAGCATTGAATAAATGAATAAGATGCTTCACTTCCTCTTTTCACCCCATAGCAAGATCTTTTAAAAACTAAATTCTACAAATTAGATTTCATAGATTTCTATAATCTTTTATATAGGAATCAAATTCCTGAACTTAGAGAACTGACGATCCAGTGTTAGGCTTCAGTCTAAGATATGCAACAGAAAAATGTCTTGAGTATGTAAATACTAAAAGAAGAAAAAGTATTCGTAAACTTATGTGGAGAATATATACAACTTTACCCATGGAATTTCTAACCTAAAGATTAAACAAAGTCTCCTATGCATATTTATTGGAAAAAAAAAAAAAAGAAAAAAAAAAAAAAAAAAAAAGTCTTTTAAACAGCCTATGCACATCAACTGAAAAAACAAACGAACAAACAAACAAAAAACACCACCACCACTAACAACAAAAACCTTTTAAACAGAAGATTCATACAAGCAACCTGAAAACTTTATTCTGCTACTTTTTTCCTGTTGGAAAAGAAATGAATTATAGAAATGGTCACAGGATCACTGCTATTGACAAACCTAAGAGATTCACTCAATATACCTATAAAACTGTGTCCAGTAACAGGCCAATCAGGAAGAAATAACCACAGATTTAGTCTTTATTTGGATTCTTGTCTAGAAATTGTCCATGAATCTAAGGGAGAAAGGAATTTTTTATTCACATTTTAGAAAGGCAGAATTTTTATACCTATGTATGTAGCATTTAGTTGTACAGTAGAAAAGGTAATTTATATTCTTTCTCATTTAGGGAATAGAGAGGAGTAAATGCTTTAGCACTGAAATTACATGAAAAATTAGTCCAAATTAAAAAGCAAAGAAGCTATCAAAAAAGCATGAAAGAAAAATATGGGTTGCAGTAAATTCATGTGGCAATTCTAAATGAGTTACAGAAAAAATGTTTATTTATATTATTTTAAAACAATCTCAGTAATTTTGAAATAAGATATTTGTATCTTCCTGAGGCATACTCAGCTCATATTTTCAAGCTACTTTTGAAGTAACCATGAGATATGAAATATAATTTAGGAAAAAAAAATGCTGAAAGTCCCAATAAGATCCTTTACCTTTAAGGGCCAACTTCAAATAAAATTAATGACAAAGATTCACAGTATCTGTGACATTTGGTGGCATCCCAACTTTCTTCCCCTCTTCCAACCAAAACCAAAAGAAAACTTGAATACAGAAGACATTATATTTAAAAGCCACAGGCTCTTCCGGTACCTCATCCAAGAGCTTTGGTGGAATCCTCCAAGGGCCCATGTCACCTGCTTCCTTCCTCCCAGTCACATGAAGCACAATAGGTTTAGTTACAGGGACAATTTTCTGAATGTTGTGGATTGGCCTACTCTAGACCCTACTCTAGAGGAATACTCCTGAAAACCCCAACTTAAAAAAGAAAAAAAAAAAAAAAAAGAGAGAGAGAGAGAGAGAGAGAGAGAGAGAGAGAGAGAGAGAGAGAGACCATCAGTTGTTCTCTTCCTGGTATCTCAATTTTAAATGCAGGTCATTTTCACCTAACTGAGCTGGCATCAAAACAACTATTCCCCAAGGATTTGCATGTTATGTACTTGATATTTTCCTGTCAAAATAAGAATAAAACTTGAGAGGGAAATTGTTGGAACATTGCAGGCCTGACTAATTTTGTTGATTTATGAAACAATGGCCCACAAACAATTTTTGCCTGTACAGTAGTTCTCATGCTGAGGCCTGCTTTCCAAGACCATATGGTTGATCTTACTTAAGAAACATGCACAGTAGTTTCTTGATGTACACACAGCTCTGCTGAGGAAATGTCCTCCTGGCACACCCAATGCAGGCTGCTTTTCCTTAGTGCTTAATTCAGTATACACAAAAGTCCACAAAATACACTGGGCTTCAATACTGTGGGTAAATATTCTTGTATTAAAGAAGACTCACATCCCAGAAAAGTGGTTAAGGGGTTTCCAGGTACTGAAGACAGCTCTCTTTTGTTTGTCTCTCAAAGTGAAGGTGACAGCTGGTTCTTCATACAAGGTTTATGATTTGTGAACTGGAGACTTGCAAGACTGGCAAGAAAGACAGAGGGGAGAAGGCAAAAGCATAATCCACTTATCAAACTTTTATTTAAAACATCTAAGGTACTCAAAATGGGAATCTTTGATTTTGATTTTTTTAAGACTAAGGACAGTACTTGAAAATATAAATATAGGAACAGATACAGGACAATATTTGGAAAATAATTTTCTTTTACTTTCTCTTCCAGTCAGTTTTGGTTTCTTGCATTCTTTTGTTAAAAAAGAAATGCCAAAGCTAGAGTACCAGTGCCCAAAATACAGAGCAGACAACAGCTTGTTTTGTATTCAGTCCTTGTACAGAAAAATCAGGGATTTTTCCATTTTGCACATGATTCACAGTTTGTTGCAGTGATACCACCAAGCCAGCAGTGTGTATACCTCAATACAAATTAGCAAGGGCTATTATTCTGCCATTTGTCATAAATGATCTCTCTGAGAACACAGAACACGTTATTTCTATTCACATCAGAAACTGACTTGACAGCAAGACTCAACTAAGTGCACCTCCTGCAGTTAGCAACAAAAAACTTGCAAATATTTTCTCAGATAACACTGACATTTCATGTCAGAATTTTGCACAGAATTTTGCTCATGTGCCATCCCATAGTGGGACTCCTGCCTGACAAACAATAAAGACCCAGAAAGAGAAATGTTTGCCCCAATATCACAATCAACAACAATTCTAAGTTGTCTAACTAGACATTAGTTGTCTAATTCTAAGAAGTCTAAGTGCCTTGAGACTTCAGCATTCACAGATTAGAAAATAGTCAGAGTAGATCATATTGTTGCTGAGTGTTAGCCATTGATTTTCTATTTAGCTTTAATGGCAAATTTAGCACGTGCCAAATTTGCCAAATTAACAGCATTGACTAGAAAACTGAAGTCACGTCAGGAGTGCAAAACAATTAAGGGCAGACCAAGTTTTCCCACATTTGTCAATATTTGCTCTTTGGAGCAAGTCTGAAGGAAAAGGATCTTCTATGTTACTACTTATTTCACTTTGGTATCTATAGAGACAACTCAAAACAGTGCTAATTTACAGCAGAATTTCAAATCCTTGACAGATTCCTTAGCCATACTCTTATTTAATGGTAAAAATCTGATAAAAATCCATTATCTGGCTATTAGTCTGCAAGAAAAATTCACATCTTATTAGAAGGATTTCTCTGAACCTACTTGATCCAATTCCCTTTAGCTAAATTACTAAAATATGGAAATGAAAATTCAGGGTTTCTTTGTTAGCATGAAGCTTCTGTATATGTGCACAAGGCTGGTTTTGTAGGTTTATGAAATGACCAACAACAATAGCTAAATTCATTGGGACATGGACATGTTGCTATAGCTGGAGTCCTGATAATAGCATGAGCAACAATGGCAGGAAAAGTGAACCAAAAGGAAAACACAACTTTTATTCTTTTTAAAATCCTATTTAGTACTTTTGACTGAGCTTTTTTTGCAGTTTCATGGCAATGTTTTTAATCAGCATCATTTTGCACTTCCATTTTAACCCTAAAATATTAAAACGTTACATATTCTAAACAACTTAATCTTTATACTTTTTGAAGTCCCATCTTCTCTTGAATTACAGACAAAGAGATAGAATTAGTGTCAGCAACTGTAATGGTAAAAACATGAGATTTTTTTTATTATTATTATTTTTTATTTTTCCTAGAAAATTAATTGCTACAACAATGTTAAACCTTTACTTCGAATTAAAGTAAACTCAAGAAGTTGATTTCTCCCCTTTTCTAGCATACCAAGGTTATAACCACAGCAAACAATAAACAAAATAAAATAAAATAAAATTAAATTAAATTAAATTAAATTAAATTAAATACAGTAAGAAGGATGTCAAAGACCTGGAAAAATTACATGAGAGAATTGCTAATGCAGTGCTTACAGAGACCTCCTCCTTTATAGGGGAAGTCTTGAGGAAGCATGACCACCTATGCCTCCCACCAAAAGAGACCATTTTCTCTTATTAAGAATAAGATGACCAGCAAGTAGCCTATGAAATCTTGCATTTTTTTTTCTTGCTAGGGTGGGCAGAGATATTTAGTAAGGGCAAAAATGTATATTAGTCACAATCTGGCACTATTAGCAAACAAGCAACAACAACAACAACAACATAGATAAAAAAGCTGCCATCATATTAATGAGAGCTTGGAATGTCAAATGGAATGCAAGGAATGTCAAATCTATCATTAGCTACTGAAAACAATCCTGCCAGCAAAAGGCAATATTTTTTCTTAATGAATCTTTTATCCAAAAGACTCACCTCCCAAACTCCTGCAGCTGAAAAACTACACAAGTAAACATATATATATATAAAAGAAAAGAGAATAGCAGCAACAACCCATCCCCTCCAAAACAAACAAACAAAAAACACTCACACAACTTCTTCAAAGTTCCCAAACCTTGAAAATTGAAAATGAGAACCTGTCAGTAATCCTGTTGGTCTCATGATTTAGTTAGGCTAACTGAATGCAAGTACTGTCCAAATGTAGCAAATACATTCAAATTTCTGTTTCAAAGGATGTAGAAAGTTGGTATGCTCATGGTTGTTCCACTTTTTTCATGTTCAAAGCACAACCCATATGCCCTGGTCCATATTAAAGTCCTGTGAAGTCTTATTGGCAAACTTCCCAGGAGGAAGATGCAAAGAAGTCTCCAGCACTGACCTGCTAGTGTTGTATGCAAATAAAAGCACTAAGATGGCAACAAACAGGTCTACCTTGTCTCTGGCTGGCTTCCTTCACTATTGTCCTTTCCTGCCACCCTTGATTCAACACGTACTTTCTCTTACAGCTCTGACAACAAAATCCCTCTTCAAACCCACAAAATTTTCTTACCCCTGAAATTTGCTACTTTTATGTAAATGCTGTTATCAATGATCTCAGATGATTTGAAGCTTTCTTTACTGTACTCTGTAAAATGTTACCGTTTCAAGCATCTAAACCATATAAAATGGAGTTTAAATTAAATTAAATCTGGGAATAAATCCCCCAGTGTAGAGAAAGTTGAAGCCTGATGTTCCAAAGTGTTTATACTACACAGGTGTACAAACCCACTGACTCTGCTGGAGTCCTAGTGTAACACATGAGAAGACATTAGGCACATTTTTTTTGTCATCCTGTCAATATAATATTAGATTATATATATATAGATATATATTTTTTTTCATATAAGTCATTTTCTTTACGACAGAAGAGTTTTATTCTCATAAGTACAAGCCTGACTATGCATAAGAAGGAATGAAGGGAGCCATATAGTTGAAATAGATAAAATGCTGGTGGCAATTAACATTAAAGTATTATTCTAGAACACAACTATAAAATCAACAAAATTAGGATTTGAGTACAGTTTTAGAAGACATGTAAAGAACCATAAGCAATAAAATAATCAAATATTTACCACTGCACAAAGTATTCTGAAACTACTAAACACAGAGTTTCCATATCTCTTTTGGTTTCTGCTCTGGTTTTATATTGAATATAAATTAATTGGAAAATGGTCTCCAAGAGCTAATTGACTATATTTTTTTCCATTCTTTATTGGATGCTAGTAGATATAGAAGTAAATCTACTTAAAAGTAAGAGAGGCACATTATAAGATTTATTGAAGATACTGTGCTGTATCAAGCATTCTTAACCTAGCACGACTATTCATGTGCCAGTTTTTCTGTTGGGAAAGAAGAACCGAATCTCTTTGTACCTTCTCCCAGCCATGTAGCTTGCAAGCAGGGTAATTTAATAGCTTGCAACCCTGAGATGACCAGTGTAGGGTGATTGTTTGGTAGCATTCAAGCGTGTCTTTTAGCAAGTTTAGAATAGACATGATGAATATAAAAGAAAGTAGGATTAACTAACCTCAATTCACTGGTGGGTGAGTGAGGCATAGATGAGTGAGACGACTTTACACATTAAGAAAAACAACAAGAAAGTGAAGCCAGAGCTTTCAAAACGCCCAAGTCCAACACATTTATTTTTTAGCCTGCCTGTCCAGATATTGCCTCAGACTGCTCTCCCAGTTCAGTATTTCTCTCTCGGCCTTCAAGTTTCACAAGAAAGCAAAATGTCCTGATGCATTTAATTTTCTGAGACACTGCAAATTGTCACTGGACAAGCACAATACATATATATATGTTTGTGTGTGTGTGTGTGTGAGTGTGGTGGTCGTTTAAACAACTGCATTCTCTTTCTGAAATGAATTATTAATGCAAAGAGCATAATTTATGAACTGCCAGTACTGCCAGTTAAAATCTAAAAACAACAAGTTTTAGGTATGAGCTTCCGTCATGCTGAACTAAGAGTTTAATAATACAGCTGTCAGAGTAGCTAAAGTTAGCAGAGCTTTAAAAGCTGTCACTCAACAAAATGGTGTCCTAAGACTTATGAAAGATAGGACAAAGGATGAAAAACAAATTATAGGGAAAATAATCCTTAGATCTTTGGCCCCAGCTATTTAACACATGTTGCTCTAAATTGTTTCTAATAAATAAAATGGAAGTATGAATGATAGAAATAAAGTGTTCCCCCCCCCCCAAAAAAAAAAAATATAATAATAATAATAAAATCTGTACCTGTTATTCACACTCTGAAAGAAACATTTCCAATTCAGATTACAGAATCACAGAATTTTGTTTGAAAAAGAATTCTAAGATCATCAGGCCCAACCATTAACCTAGCACTGCCATGTCTACCACCAAACCATGTCCCTAAGCACCACATCTCCATGTCTTTTGAATGCCTCCAGGGATGGTGACTCAACCACTTCCTTGGGCATCCTGTTCCAATGCCTCACAACCCTTTCAGTGAAGAAAATTTTCCTAATATCCAACCTAACCCCCCACCCCCCCCATGCCACTTGAGGTGTTTCCCTCTTGTCCTATTGTTTGTTACTTGGGAGGAGAGACCAATCCCACCCTGCTACAACCTCCTCTGAGGTAGTTGTAGAGAGCAATAAGGTCTCCCCTGAGCCTTCTTTTCTCCAGTCTAAAACAAAACAAAACAAAACAAAAACAAAAACAAAAACAAAAAAACTGTTCCCTCAGTTGTCCCTCATAAGACTTGTTTTCTAGATCCTTCACCAACTTCATTGTCATTCTCTGGACACACTCCAGAGCCTCGATGTCCTTCTTGTAATGAGGGACCCAAAACTGAACACAGTACTCGAGGTGCGGCCTCACCAGAGTTGAGTACAGGAGGATGATCACCTCCCTGGTCCTCCTGGCTACACTATCCCTGATACAAGCCAGGATGCTGTTGGCCTTCTTGGCCACCTCAGCACAATTCTGGCTCATATTCAGCCAGCTAACCATGAACACCCACAGGTCCCTTTGTGCCAGTCAGCTTTCCAGCCATTCTTCCCCCAGCCTGTAGCCTTGCATGGGGTTGTTGTGCCCCAGGTGCAGGACCCAGCACTTGGCCTTGTTGAACCTCATACAAATGGCCTCAGCCCAACAGCTCAGCCTATCCAGATCCCTCTGCAGAGCCTTCCTACACTTGAGCAGGTCAACACTCACGCCCAACTTGGTGTCATCTGCAAACTTACTGAGGGTGCACTCGATCCCCTTGTGCAGATCATTGATAAAAATATTGAAAAGTGGCCCCAGTAGTGAGCCCTGGGGGACACCACTTGTGACCAACCTCTAGCTGGACCAAACTCCATGCACCACAACTCTTTGGGCCTGGCCACATGGCCAGTTTATTACCCAGTGAAGCATACAGCCATCCAAGCCATGAGCAGTCAGTTTCTCCAGAAGAATGCTGTGGGAAATCAAGGATGCTTTATTTAGCATGTATTTTGGCCTAGTATTAAGAGACCTTTAACTATGATGTTGTAGAGCTGCAGTTCTCTTGAAGGAATTATTTATGTTCACCTGCTCTCTACTTATTTACAAAGGTTTCCTCCCTAAGAGAAAAATTAGGACCACTGTCTGGCACACACTTAATTTTACTCATATAATGACTATAAATGATGTAGCATAAATATTGCTGCTTCACTAAATAATTGTGATCAGACAAATTCATCAAGAGACGTAATGAGAGCAATTATATAAAAATTCAAACTGACCAAGCAAACAAATTAAGTAGGGAAAATGTTTTGCTGAAGTTAATCCTGTTTGTTACCCATAACTAATGAAGATTAGCCAAAATTTTTCAGCTGCTTTTAAAAATATAATATAAAATATTTATATATTCTATATAAAATATAGAATATAGAATAAAAATATAGAACATATATAAAAAATAAATATATATTCTAAAATATAGAATATATATAAAATATTTTCTATATGCAAAATAAGAATATGTAACTTAGTTTCAGATCAGTTTTATTTCAATAACCTAATTAACCTGTCTTTGCCTGCAGCTCTGGTGTGTCTCACAGAGCTGATGATGTATCTTACTCTTGCTGTGCACTGTGATTTCTGTTCAGACACAGCTATGCTGTGAATTAAGAAAGTGTTATGATTGATACTGCTTTATGTAGACTGTATCCATATATTTTTGACCTTTATAATTTAATTAGTGTAAAGTATAATCTCTACTGAGTGCTACACCACAGTCCATTTTGCCTGGCCAGAAGAGGAGTCACTCTTGCTATCTGAACAATCTTAGAGCTACTTAGATGCCACATGCTTCCAATTGTATTGGCATGAATTGTATTGGCATGGCAGCTACAGTACATGAAGCTTCTGCTGTCTTGAAGAAAAAATTCTATGCAGCTTTGTGTGGTATATCAGGTTTACCTGCTCTAGGGAACCTGCTTTGGCAGGGGGGTTGGATCCTGATCTCTTGAGGTCCCTTCCAATTCTGTGATTCTGTGATCATCTTGGATGGAGATCATGAAATCCACTCAGAGTTCAACTGTACATACTTACAGTATCTTCTCCCTTTCACCGTAACACATGAGCTAACATACTTGAGTTAAATTCCCTTATTCATCATTTAATACAGTTAGAGTAAAGATAGATAGAACAAAATCACAAACAAAATATAAAATAAAAATACAAAAACCTCTCATACCTGAATTTACATTTTGCTCACAGAATCAACCCTGCTTCTAATAGCAGATTTGTAGATCAAGTTAGTATGGCTTTCAGTCTTGTACAAGATTTAGGTAGACAAGTTTTCTAGGTTTTCTCAGTTTGATTAATTATCTTAATATCTTTATAACTGTTAATTCTTTCTTCTCTCTCTCTCTCTAAATCATTTTTGGTCTGTTTGTTTTGTTACTATTTTTTTTTATTATTTTTTTTTTTTAGCTGTATTGTTTCTTAGAAACAGCTTTATTGCAGTAGTACTTTTTTGTTATAATTATTTAGAAAAAAATATTATTTTGCTAAGTAGTAAATCACGAGGCAAAATATATTCTCACTGTGGCAAATTCTTGATGTTCAGCTTTAGCAGACAGAATCTTTACATTAAGTTGTTTAAACCACTAAAGCACAATAACTTGTTGAAAAACATTTCTTAAAAAGATGAAGTCCAGCAAGATTTTACCTCATTTTCACCATTCCTTAAGCTAGAAGTTGCTATTCACATAAAAAGCTTTTCTGGAATATATTAGATTCTCATAATACACACACACACACTGTTATTCCCCTCTGCTATTTTTTTGGCTATCCACTACCTTCCTCATTTACACTTTGTAAGTAATTTTGATATAGATTTTTTATTCTTTTGGGAGTAAAGGGTGATACTCCTCCAAATTACCTCCTTTGAGTCAGCCTGTGGAGAAGAAATTCCTTTGCTCTCCATGCAGGGGAAACAAATTGATTGCTAAGGAGATCAGCCTTTTCAAATATCATCATGCCTTTTTACATCTCTGTCTTACAAATCTCAAACAACAAAATATTTATTGAGTCAGACCAAAAAAGGAAAAAAAAAAAAAAAAAAGAAAAAAAAAAAAAAGTATGAGTCCTTCTGCTTTCCAAACCACAAGATAGTTTAAATGAAGGTTATAGCATTATAATCTCTCTCCTAGTATTTAGTTTCCCCTTACCAATTACTGTTGTGAGGTTCATTTCACAGAGTATATTTCTTCAAGGAATTTGAGCAAGATGATTTTAGGTCCCTCGTTCTAAGAAACTCTTGCCATCCACATTTACCAATTCCTCAATCAGTAATGAATCTGCCAGCTAAAGTCTAAATCAATCCTGATCCTTAAATGTCTTCTTATTCAGGAATGATCATTTGATGATGATGATACTAAAATCACAGATTCTTCAAGTAATCCCCCACACAGTCTAACAGAACTGCAGCCCCCCAGTCCAGTCACAGCTCTCAAAATTCCTGTCTCAAAAATGTCCTGCAACCCCTCTCCCAAAAGCAGCTCTCCTGCATCCTCTCTTTCCTGTCCCCTTCCTCAAGCTTGCTTCACAAGTTCCTTCAGTGTTCTCCTAAAGCAGCAAAGCATCTCAGACCAAAGGCAATAGGCAAACCATGGGAAGGCAAAGAAAATGAGCCTTTACTGCTCATTGAAGAGAAGAAAGAAACGAGAGAGAATTCACTTCCAGCTGCTGAAGGATATTTCACTAAACTGCAGATATAAGGAGAATTGGCCAGCTCTTTGCCAGGACATAAGCAAATATGGTAGAGATGTATCAGAAGAGCTCTCCCTCAGAGAGAAAGTTCTTGTATTGTAATACACAAATCACTTCAGCACGCTAGGGCTTGGCCCAGTGCAATTGCTCACCACCTGCTGATCGATGCCCAGCCTATCCTTGGGCAGCCGGGACCCCCACTGTCCCCCAGCCAGCAACCCCATATTAATTGTCCAGCGTGATGCCATATGATATGGAATACCCCTTTGGCCAGTTTGGGTCAGCTGTCCCCTCCCAGCTCCTCCTGCACGCCTAGACTCCTTGCTGGTAAGGCCGTGTGAGAAGCTTAAAAGTGCTTGACTCAGTGTAAGCCCTGCTTTCCTACAATTAAAACAAGTAGGAGACATTTCTTCTCAGAAAGAGTGGTCAGGCATTGGAACGGGTTGCCCAGGGAAGTGCTTGAGTCACCGTCCCTGGGAGTGTTTAAGGAAAGTTTGGACCTGGTGTGTAGGTACATGGTTTAGTGGGTGACATTGGTAATAGGGTTCTGGTTGGACCAGATGATTTTGAAGGTCTTTTCCAACCTTATTTTTTCTATGATTCTATGATTCTATAATCCTGCTCTTGCAAAAATCCCATCACTGAGGCTAGAACTGAGGGTTTGGTAGCACAAATGTTTGTATGACACATTTAGAGTCTGTATGACACAGAATCTTTGAGAAGACCAGCCCAAAAACAAAGCAAAACAAAAAACAACCTGTAACAAATCCTCATGGTAACTATAGGTGAAGTTCATTAGATGTAGGCATTTCACTTCCACGTCAAAACAAAAGGCTTTGCAAAAACCTCAGTAGTGTTGCTGTCACATGGTTGGCAGAACAGAAAGAGATGAAGAGTGAAAGAGCAAGCTCTGAAGGGCTGCTTGTCTCAGATTGACTATACATAGGAAAGGAAGTGAATGGATCCTTTACCTGGCTCTTCTCATGGCACCTCTGAGGCTATTTTATACCCTAAGCTGAGTGGGTGTAAAAAGTGAGAGATTATGTTGTGGTTCCAAGAAGGTCCTGGTTCTCAGTCAGCAATAACATGTGCTGCTCTAGAGCTGAGTGGCATCTGGCCAAATCATTATGGGGGAACTAACACAATACTAAATTTAAAAAGGTAAAACACTTCCCTGAATAAAAGTTCTTAAGATGATCATGACAAGGCTACACTGGAGCTTGCCACAGTGGTAACTGTTCCAATTAGTTACAGGTAACAATTCCAGTATTTTCTTTTATCCCTGCCTCCATCATCTATGTGTGCTATCCATATATCACTGTTTTGTTTTATCATAATTACTCAGTTTTTATTTTTTCTGATATTTGGCCTTAGATACATATTTCATTTTCTCTTTACACTGGCTAATTTCCTTCCTCTGTAAATCTGTAAATTGCTATGTTTAAAATGCATTACATCGAATACATGTTGCACTAGAAGCTGATATAAATGATTTGGCACCTGCTGCTATATTCTGACTTGCCAAGAAAGGACTCCAGATATCTGCAGTCTCATTGCGAAAATACCAGTAATGTTCATCTTTGCTCATATACTGCATGGAGTTATAGGAAATAAACAGCAATCATACTGAATAGAGAGTTTTACAGTATAGGAAGATGAAAAAAAAAAAAAAAAAAAAAAGAGAGAGAGAAACTTTTGGAACAGTGTTGTGAGACCTTTGAGCCTCCTGAATCATTTCATTCAGTGTTAGTGACCTTAATTAAATCATCGCCAGCTCTGTGCTAACTCCAGGGTAAAATTACCATCCTTGATCTTCGCATTGTAATTTCTAAGCTCTCTTGTCCATTACATTCAATTATATTTTTCAGCTGCCACTTTCTCTATACATACCTGTTTATGGATATATTTATTTAAACCGGTCCATCTGTGATTTAAAGTCCTCCTTACCTGAACTGACTATATGTAGCATCTGTAGCACAATTAACTAAAATATTTAAATATTTTCCTTTTGTTTTGTTTTGTTTTTCAGTTCCCCTTAAGCTTCTGCTCATTATTTATTTATTTATTTATTTATTTTCCATTAAAAATGTTGCTCTGTGAAAGAAATAGGGATTAGGATGCAACAAGGACATAGAGATAGAGGGGGTAGAAATATTATTGTCAGTCTTGCAAGAACTAGTTGTTTTTGCATTTATTTTGTTTTGGGTGGGCCATTAAATTTGTATTGTACAGTTACTGTTTTTCCCAAGTAACACTCTGAAATCTTGACGTCATTTGTCTTGATTGCTTGAAAAAAAAAAAAATAAATTGATGGCATTAATCATTCCTTTGGGGTTTTGCTAGGCTGTTTTCTGTATGCATTTGCTTTGTTTTTGTTTGTTTAATTCTTGTTGTTCTCATTTTATCTTTAATTAGTTCAGTGTTGTTCTTTCCAGTCCAAGTTGCACAATGCCTTTTGAAATAGCAAAAAAAAAAAAAAAAAAAAAAAAAAAATCAAGAGGGAATAATTCAATTCTTCAGGAAATGATGATTTTTTGATTTTTTTTCCATTATGAAATGGAATTAAAATGACCTAAAAAACACCCTTTCAAAAACATCACTTGGGGATGGTAAGGGGATCTTATGGCATTGTTACACAAAACATTAACATTTCACTGTTAAGATGTTTTAAAAGCATTATATTAAAATAAAAGCCAGATTGGCATTAAATGAATAAAAACTTCCACAGATGTCAAAATATGACAATTTTCTAAATGAATAATGTGCCAAATTGTCTAATATATTATTTTAATTTTCTTACAATTTGATCAATATTCAATACTCTTCACCCAAAGATAAACTTCAGGAAATATACAGCAGCCATTTCCAAACAGAATCACTACAACATCCTTTCCTTCTGTTCCCTTCTCACCAATTGGGATGACATTTAAAAATTTTGTTTCGATTCTGCTTCCATATTTTATTGTTGGTGGTGGTATTGTGTTTTTTGTTTGTTTGTTTGTTTGTTTGCTTGGTGTAGCTCTCCTTTCTTCTCAAGTCTCTGGAAGGCCCCATCCATGCGGGCCTGTGCGTGTTGTTTATGACCAATGTCAATCCATAGAGCTCATCGCTGATTCTTGGTCATTCACTGTTGACTTTCTTGCCCATTTTCAAACTGGCAACATCTGTAATGGCCTTTTCATAGACAAAAAGCAGAACTGTCCCCATCTGCAAGGGCTACTGATAGTATTTCATGCACCATCCCTCCTGAATCCCAGCTGATCTTTTCCTAACCTCCCTCTCCATAATTTTCATTTGCCTTCCTGTTTCTACATTTCTGTCTGGCCTTCAACAGAATCACAGAATCACATAGGTTGGAAGAGACCTCCAAGATCAACTAGTCCAACTTCTGAAGTCTAAAGGTCTTTGACACATTTTATTGTTTTAAAAATTCAATTTCTGTGAATACAAATTCAATTACTATCCTGATACTGCTTCACCCCATGTAAAACCCTTCAGTCAGATAAAAACATAATTCTCTTTAGATTTGCTTCCACACTTTTGTCAGTTCAACACATCCAAAACAGACAGCTCGTATTTTATTTTCCAAGTATTCTCTGCTATGTTAATTTTATTTATTTATTTATTTATTTATTTATTTATTTATTTATTTATTTATGCTAAATACTACCCTGTTTGTTACACCCGTTTATAATTAGGTATTTATTGACTTTGACTCATTATGCAAGTGAAGCCCTACAGAAGTTTATAATTGTCTTCCTGACACTTTTCAACTAAAACTAGTAAGGACACATCTACCAACACATAAACATTCCTCCAGTAATTCAGCTTCTTGCATTTTGATTTCTGCAATATCCTGCAATTGGGACTGAACTAGAAAACTTGAGAATATTTGGACAGGATAAACAAGTAGAATGGGACTGGAATGAAGATCCCAAGGGGGCTGGGCAGGAAAAGGTATAATTTTTCAAGGCTTAGGGAAAGAAGAAAATATTTTTTATATAATCTCTGAAGTTCAATATAGACTCCAAAATTCCTAATTATCAATATTTTGTCTGTTTTTAAACAAATTTTATCTTTTGGTGATAAACTATTGTTTTTACCAGTTACTTTAATTTCTCATTTGGCAGAGACTTATATCAATCTAAAAGCTATTACTTTGCTGATGAATTATATGACATTCAGAACTATCATAAGATGACATTTTTATTTTTACTTTTTCCAAAGAATGGTCAGAAGTTTGACTGCAGAGAAATTCTAATCCAGAAGGCACATTTCTCTTCAGGGAATTGGGTAAGAAAGGAAAGCACATGAGTAGTTAACTTTGTGCAGGCAGATGAAACATCTGGTGAAAGCACACTTATCTTAACAACTTATTCCTCCTCTAACCACAACTGTATCCCCTTGTACAAAGATTTTGCAAAGCACCCTTCAGGCTAAGCAAATTAAAACAAAACAAAACAAAACAAACAAAAAAAAAAAAAACTAGTATGTTTATCTCCTTTAGCACACATGAAATACCTGTTCTGGAATTGAACTGCAGTTTTGTAATTAAGGTGACTGTCACATATCATATTCCTATGACATTTCTTGCAGATGCTGCAAATAATCTGCATACTGCAGCTATTAGAAAAGGAAAGATTGCACTTTAAGGCTCCTGCCTGGTGTCTGAAGTGTAGAAGTGCTTAGCATGCAGGGCTTACCACTCAAGCCAATGGAACATGTTTCATATTTAAAAGTTATGGATACTGACTGCTTATTTAAAATAAAAATATTTAGACAAATTATGTTTCAAGTTGGGCATCCAGTTATTTTTGATCTCTGTAATTTAGCTATCTTTCATCTGTATTCAGAACATAGGACATCTCACATCCTCCTATATCATCTCAGAAGGATCTCAAAAAGATCCGTTCATAAATGCATCAGGTGCCTGGAGTGAGTGAGTGAGGTTCAGCTGAGAACTTGGGAACCAGATCCAGTCCTAGGTGCTACTGAAGTACTGATTTCAACAAAGCTGAGAGTCTTCAGAGCAGGATCTAACCCCCACAGTTCCAAAGGCTAGAACACTATGATCCTTAAGTAAATATAGTGATGGTTACCTAGGACAAACATAGTTAATAATTGTGTCTTGAAAATACAATATGAAAATTAAGTAAGTTCTTGAAAGGCTGTGGTGAACATAAAATTATTAAATAACTGGTTATTAAATTAAAATTACAATTTCATGCACAGGACGCAGATGTTCCATGGAAGAAGTGGCATGGGAATATGTACTAATGTATATGCAATAAGAAATTAATTATGGGTGATTAGACATCCATAACTGTGATGCTCCTTAACTGGCAAGTGTTTTACCCTATAGTGAGAGTAATGTTATCCTAACATTGGTGTGGTTTTGTAACTGAAGTAATAATAGATACTCTTTCACACAGTTGCTTTCTGAATGATTCTTAGTTCTTCTCATACTAGTTCACAGTACCTCGTAATACCTTTTTTTCTACAGTCATGCTAATTGATCTGCCTAGTTGTTCCTGAAAAAAAAAATAATATAATAATTGCAGAGGAAGTATAGCATATTGCAAGTAGTCAGCACAGTCAGTTCAGATCAATTCTTGTGCATTGGAAACAAAAACTTAAAAAAAAAAACTGTGATACAGGTCAGAATCTCTGAAACATGATGCACCATTCCCAGTGCTTTCTAGTGACATTTTTTGGCAATAAGCCTGTGTCCTATAATCTGGCTGAATGCACGGAATTGTTCCTATCTCTTCTCTGATCAAAGTTTTTTTTTATTATTATTTTTATTATTTTTTTTCCAGTAATGTGTCCATTTACAGCCACCCTGAATTGTAGGGCTTCAGGATAAATTGTGAAACAAAACATGATTTGTAGAATTGTAGAATAGGAGTAATAATCTTATATCTTAACTAGGAGAAAAATCCCCAGTTGGTTTATGTGGTGCAATTCTCTTGATGTTACTAGAGCTGTACTCTTTGGCACTGTGGCTTTGGCTCTCAAGTATTCTAGAGTCCTGGAGGAGCAGAGAAAGGAACTGGTTGATTCTATCATCTTTTCATTTCCATTTGCTTTCCACTTTCTTTTCCATTTAAAACTCAGATGCAAAAATTTAATTGTACAAATTTTTATAATCAAATATACAATGCTAAGGAAAATACACTTCCTTCTCTGGCCACCCCAGACTTAGTATGCCAGTGCCATTGTAAAAATACATGAAGAAGAAAACTCCCACATTATTTTTCTGTTAATCTCTGGAAGCTTTTCTTTCTCCTGATGCAAATCACTTAAAACAGAGCCCACAGTCTGACCTATTCCTGCAAGAGAGAATTTATAGCATACATTGCTGTAGCAGGAACAGGATCTCCTGTTACGGCCACCCGGCAACAGGCAAATTCCATGTTACAAGAAGGTTTGAATTCAAGGTAAACATTGTGCTGAAGGATCTGCTCCTTATTTATAAACTATTTCATATGTGTTACAATATTTCTGTTCTAGATTAGTGCCTGTAGTTACATTTATTATTATTATTATGCAAAATTACTTCCAAAATACACCACCATTCATGATTAAACAAAAGGAAAGATCAGAGAATGGAGAGGCTAGTGGCATGAGGCTGAAGGTCTAATGTGCTAATTGCATCTTGTAAAGGCCAAAAAATGAAATTTATTTTTTTGGTTTTAAGGCTGAAAATTTCATAAGAAATTTAGGAGATGATCTGCCCAAGGTCCACTGAAATATATGGCCTAAACATCACTGTAAGAGTGAAAGGAGACCTCAATTGGAAAGAGAGGTAAGATGTAAAATGGCCCAAATTCTGTTTTCAATAAAAAAAAAAAAAAAAAAAAATCAATATAACAATACTGCAATGAAGTCACTGCTGTGACAGATAGTAATGTTATGAAACTGCTTATTTTTAAAATGTTATAGAAGACATAGGCCTATCTTTCAGTTTTATTGTGATTGTGGTAGTTTAATTCTCTTGACTTCAGCAGATGGGACATTTGTTTGGGAGAAGGAGCACTGGATTAATGTTTTAGGATATATTACTCATTTGCATATTTGTTACCTTTTACATCTTTTAATTCATAGATTTTAAGGCTAGATTGAACTTTTGTAATAATATAGATGGATTTGTTGCAGAATATAGGCTATAAAACTATATCCATGCCTCAAACCAGTCACTTCTACCTGAGCTAAAACACACCTTCTAGAACAAGTATCTTGCCATATTATTTCTTCTTCTCACCTTTATCTTTATTCCCTTTGTTTCCCTTTCTTTTTCCTCTGAAGGAATTTCTATTATTTTTTTCCTACACCTCTAGGAAAGTTGTTTTTTTTTCACTTTTTTTTTCTTTTTCCTTTTTATTTTTCTTTTAATTACCCATAAATACCAAATATACATAATGCATATAATAATCACTGATACATTTATTTTCTGAGCACCTGTTTCATACCAGTTCTTAGACCATTTATATGACTGTGACAATCTTGCTCCTGTGTTATACAAAAAGACATAATAATTTATTGTATATACAGAGACAAAGTAGTCAGGATGGCATGTGTAGATCTATCATGAGTTGGTTTGAATAGCTCTTGTATGTGCTTTTGTTACTGCCACAGTCACTGAAATCTTATCAACTAAGTAGTCAGATTCACCTTTCTGACTGGGGCAGGTGAATAGTCTTTTGTGTGTGTGTAGACATGCAAGGGTATGACCGGGGGGAAGAAAACACGGATGAGACAAGACAAAAACTGGACCAGAATCAGAAAGTGGAACTACCCCCACCTCTTCTCTAAAGCACCAGTGGAAGCCAGCCTCTAAGGGACACAAATATAATAATCTACTAACATATATATTAAAATACAGAAGAGTCAGATCTGCTGGAGAGGAGAGAATAAACAAAACACAATACAAACCTGCCCACAGTGTTCATCGTGTGTAGTGTAGGGATTCCTCAATTCTGCATTTTAATTCAAAAATTTCCCATAACCTTCCCAGGATTGAACTGATCCCATCTGGTCTTTTCTGTGCCTCAGATGATGTCTACTTCCTTTCTTCCCTCCCAGAGAATCACAGAATCATCTAGGTTGGAAGAGACCTCCAAGATCACCTAGTCCAACCTCTGACCTAACGCTAACAAATCTTCCACTAAACCATATCATTAAGCTCTACATCTAAATGTCTTCTAAAGACCTCCAGGGATGGTGACTCAACCACTTCCCTGGGCAGCCCGTTCCAGTGTCTAACAACCCTTTCAGTAAAGAAGTTTTTCCTAATATCCAACCTAAACATCCTGACACAACTTTAGCCCATTCCCCCTTGTCCTGTCACCAGGCATGTGGGAGAACAGACCAACCCTGGTCTGTTGGCTCATATTCAGCCAACTGTCAACCAATGCTCCCAGATCCTTCTCTGCCAGGCAGCTTTCTAGCCACTCATCTCCCATTCTGTAGCAATGCTTGGGGTTGTTGTGCCCCAGGTGCAGGACCCGGCACTTGGCCTTGTTGAACTTCATACAGTTGGCCTCAGCCCATTGGTCCAGCCTATCCAGATCCTCCTGCAGAGTCTTCCTACCCTCGAGCAGATCGACACGCATCTAACTTGGTGTTGTCTGCAGACTTACTGAGGGTGCACTCGATCCCCTTGTCCAGATCATTGATAAAAATATTAAAGTGAACTGACCCTAATACTGAGCCCTGGGGGCTGCTGCCAGTCATTGGAGCACTCCAGTCATAGGAGTGGTTCCACCATGTTTCAGTGATGGCAACCAAGTCACAGCTTTCCTGCCGCATAATGGCTTCCAGCTCTTCCTGTTTGTTGCCCATGCTGAGTGCATTAGTGTAGATGCACTGTAGATGCACTTCTCCCCTGGCCCTGACATTGTTTCCCCTGGCTCATCTCTAACGATCCATATGTCATCCCTGTTCCCTACTTACTTAGTTTAAAGCCCTCTCAATGAGCCCTGTCAGCTCCTGGGCTAGTATCTGTTTTCCCCTTAGAGATAGGTAGGACCCGTCTGAAGCTATCAGGTCGGGTGCCAAGTAAAGCACCCTGTGGTCAATAAATAAATAAATAAATAAATAAATTTTCTGTGTTGACACCAGCCTCTGAGCCATGTGTTTATAAGGTGAGCTTTCCAGGTCCTCTCTGTACCCCTCCCTGCCACTGTAGGGATGGAAGAAAACACCACCTGTACTCCTGCTCCATCTACTAATCATCCCAGTCCCCTAAAGTCCTATTTGATAGCCTTCAGGCTTCTCTCAGTGATTTCATTGCTGCCAGCCTGGACTATCAATAGAGGATAGTAGTCAGAGGTGTGAACCACGTTGGGAAGGTTTCTGGAAATGTCCCTCACCCAGGCCCCAGGGAGGCAGCAGACTTCCCTAGGGGTAGGCTCAGGCCGACACATAGTGCCCTCTGTTCCCTGAGAAGGCAGTTGCCTACAACAACTCGCGCCCCCTAGGGGCTGCCTTTGAACGGCAGGGGAGTGGGCACGGCTGGCTCTGCCCACGCCTCGTCAGCCTCACTCGGGAAGGCTGCCGGGTGCTGGCTGCCCGGTACTGGCTCATCTGCCAGCTGCCTCTAGTGGCTTTGATGTCAGAAAAAAGCCCTGCCCGCCTTGACCCCCTGCTCCGCTGCAGAATGCATCTGCTGTGGAGCCGATTGCCGCGGCGAGTGGCAGCAAAACGGCGGTGACACCTGATTTAATGGCGGCGATGCCCAATTTAAATGGGCAGCCGTTTAGTGGCCGCTGCTGGCCTACTGCTGCTGCTGCTATCTATGGGCTGTCCTGTACTCATTATTTGCTCATAGCCCCTTGCTCATTCTGCAAGCACCACAGTTAATTCCCAATCTGCCCAAAGTTCCCAAACAGTGCCTTGACCTCAACCTTTGGACTTCAGGGAGGGAGGCCCAAGTCTCCCTTTCCTTCCACAATATCACACCCAAGCCAGGAACTGCAATTGCTACAGCATCTTATCAAAATGTTAAAGATAACTTATACTGAAAAACAAACCAAAGACTCCAGAGGGAACACAACAGTCCTGTGTTCCCTAAAAGCTGTGAAGAAAGCTACTGTCTCTCTCTAGAAGGAGAAATGTTTCTTCGTGTAACAGGATCAACAGACAATACCTCAGATTACTGAACCAAATATACAATAATGTAAGCTGGTACTCCATCAGAATTTTTATATTTATTATATATATATGTAATATAATTTATATAGTATATCTGTATACCATACTTGCTGCATGTCTATATTAAATACATTAAATCTGTTGTTTCATCCTATGTTTAAACCACTCTATTCACTCTTTTATGTGTTAAATGGGTTTTATAAAGTCCTAATGAATGTTCTGTGAAGAATGCAAGCAAGAATTACAGCTGTCTTCAAATATAGCTGCCCTCAATAAATTTAACACCTTTTCTATCATTGCAATGTTAAGAGGATAATGGAAGATTTATCCATGAAAACCAGATGCTATATCAAAAGAAGAAATGATGATAAAGTGCATATTTAATAAAAAGGTACCTCTCACACTTTTGTCTCAAGATAATACTCACAGGAAGACTCTGTGATCAAGCCATGCATGACATCTATAGGCGACATAAGCAGTGCAAATGGAAAATGCTGATACTGCATTTACTGTAGGTTGGGTATACTGAAAAAATAACTTGAGTGATACGAGAAACTGCAATAAATGTATTCTGTCTTTCCTTCACAAACTCTTTTATTTAGCCTGGCTTAATTGTCAAATCCTTGAACAAGCAGGAATTCCAACCCATCAGGCATCTTTGCTGGGCTTAGTGGCTGTTAGAATTAGATAATAGCCTCCCTGGAATTATTTTAAGGGGTTTACTGCATTAAAGACTTCTCTCTTCTGAGTTATTCTGCCCTAAAGAGCTTTTTTTTTAATTATTATTTATTTTTCATTTTTTTAAAAAAAGGTCCAAGTCAGTTTGTGTAAAGGCCGGTGCTTTTAGAAGAAAAGAATTTAAGGAACTCATATTTCAGTATTACTTCAGCCATTTTTAGAAGCACTATTATATCATCCAAAACAGAATTCCAAAATTAGAAACTCATCCAGTATTCATTGAAGTCAGTGGAGAGTCAGCTAATAAGTGCAGGATTCAGCCTCTACAGAATTAAATGCAACATGCTACATTACAGGTATACTGCCCTGTGAATTACCAGCTTATTTAAAATGGGAAACTGTACACTTTAATTAAGCTTAATCCTCATCTGTTATTACATTAAGCTTCCTTATAACATTTAAATTCAGTGGCTAGATTTTCATGTCAAAGATTTTAAATTTAGTTTATCCTGTTTTCACCTAAATTGCTCATTAAATGTAAAATAACAGCAAATCGGGATTAAGGTAGTGAAGAATGCTACCTATATCCAAAAACAAATGCTTTCTGCATGAAAATAAAATTGGTGTGTTTCTATGTAACTAGGCAGTACATCCCTAGTCCTGAATTTATGGATATATTCAAAAGAAAAATGAAATAAATAAATTCTGCAACCAAAAGAGAAATGCGTTTTATTGTTTGCACTATGTAAGATGTAGCTAATGAATTCAGAAACTTAATGACTAAAGTAGAAACTTGTTTCTACTAATCCCAGTATGTCATTATGGTACATCCAGAAAACCCTGACTTTTTTTTTTTTTTTTTTTTTTTTTTTTCAGAATTGAATACAGACAGCTTAAAAAGGGTTGCAAATTTAGAAGCTTATTAACTTGAAGATCTTGAAGATCTTGATAAATCTCCAAATCTGTATGGGCATGTTTATCCATGATACAAGATTCAAGTGTGTAGGATCAGAATCTGTTAAACACTGTGACCAAGGAAAGAACATTAAATTTCTGAGTATTTTCAGCATTCCTTTGTTATAACCAGAATATTCTATAATTTGTGCCTTGTGCATGAAGTGCAAAAGCTTATATTATACCTATATTGCATTTATTTGGGGGGAGCTGGAATTTAAGAGTTTCAGACAGGTTATTTCTTCTATATGTAATTTTGTAAGATAATGTTCTGGTTTCAGCTGGGATAGAGTTAATTTTCTTCCTAGTAGCTCATATGTTTCCATTTTTTGGATTTAGGATGAGAATAATGCTGCTAACACACCGATGTTTTGCTTGTTGAGCATTGCTTACACTAAGGCAAGGATTTTTCAGTTTCTCATACCATAGTGCCAGTGAGAACACTGGGAGTACACAAGAAGCTGCGGGGGACAAAGCCAGGACAGCTAACTCAAACTGTCCAAGGGGGTATTACATACCATACAGCATCATGCTAAACAATAAAACTGGGGGAGGCACTGCTTAGGGAGGGGTTGGTAATCAGTCAGCAGGAGGTGAGCAATTGAATTGTGCATCATTTGTTATGTATATTCTTTTATTATTGTTATTGTTGTTATTGTTATTATCCCTTATTTTTTTGTCCTATTAAACTGTTTTTATCTCAACCCATGTGCTTTTTATCTTTCTTTTATTTTTTTTCTTCTTCTTTTTTTTTTTTTTTCAAATTCTATCTCCATCCCACAGTGACAGGGAGGAGAGGATGAGCTAATGGCTGTGTGGTGCTTGGTGACCTGCAGGATTAAACCACGACAGACAGGTACCTTGCTAGCTTCTATTCTGCTCTGCCTTTACAGCCATCACTTCCTCCATTCCAAGGAGGTGGTAGGAGAAGTCTGGTTATTCTGCATGCAAAGTTGCAAACTCTGGGAATGTTGCAACTTGAATGCTGGCTGTATGGACCTAACTCTTAATATGAAAACAAATGTCTAGATATGTGCATCTGGTTTATTAATAAATTTGTTCCAAGTTTCAGATTCCCTATACCACGTGGCAGGCAGCATAGCAGCAGACCAAGAAATTATGTTGATAGCATGTAACCATGAGGCAATGGCAGTGATAAAAGTCTGAAATGTCATCCCTTTCCAGATCTAAAAATTCAAGCCAAGTTCAGGCTGACACCTCCAAATACTGAGAACAAATACCTTATGCAGGTAACTACTTAAAGCTGCCCTAGTCAATGAAAAAAAAAAAAAAAAAAAAAAAAAACTCAAATCAAGACAAAATCAAATTAAAACAAAACAAAACAAAATGAACAAACAAAAAAACACCACCACCACCACCAATCCAACAACTACAACAAACAGTCAGTGAAAGTGGTTCTCCCACTTTTACCCTTCACACAGGGCTTGGTAAACTCATGAAGGAAATGGGAGTCCACAGTCCATCTCTCACCTGTTTCTGAGGAAATACAAACACAGATCTTCCCCCAGATCAAGAGTTGGGTAAATGGCTGCTTAAGCATTTCAAACATCATTAGTCCCATCAAGGCAGAGAGCTGTTTTCCCCAGATTTGAGAATCTGATGGGACTGAGTCAGAAGAGGACATCCTACTCCCTGACCAAGTAGTGAATGTAGAACTGCAAGCTCATGGACACTCCTCAGGGTAACTGGAGATCTCTATTTGCTTTAGAAACCTCTACAGTTATGAGAAATTGAGGAAGATGTTTTGACATTTTTTTATTATTATTATTTAGGACCAAAATCTGTCTTGGTCCTGTCTAAGGGGCTAAAGACCTTTGGAGTGTTTGGTGACACAGTCCCAATTCAGCAGTCCCAAAGTAAGGCATTCCCTGCTGCTTGAATTAGGTTCAGGACAATTCAGTGGTAATTTCATTGTCTTTATACCAAATGTTGAACCTTGCCCAGCTCTCCTCTACTTTGGAACATTATTATTATTCAAATACTTTTTTTGTTTGTTTTTTGTTCAAACTACTCCTTCAGCAGTCACCTGCTAAATGTTTATAAAATGTACTTAAATGAGAGGATGGACAGTAACATTAAACAGTTGCACTTTCCTGTGTGCTGCAGAACGACAATCTTATTTGATTCCCCTCTCACTTAGTCTTTTTCCATGTGCACATGATTACATGTGTATCAAATTTAATGAGAGGATTATGTATGTTGGAAATGATACTACTGACATTCCCAGCGTTCATTACCATCTTTTTTTTTTTTTTTTTTAATTTCTGAACTGTCTCCTGAAGCCTGCTATTTCTCAAGAGACTAAAATCTTACACTGCTTTTAATCAAGCAATACTACTTCATTATTCCATAGAATTTTAAGTGTTTTCACTAAGACAAGCTCTTTGCAGAATAGTAACATTCAGACTCCACAGTTAAAATCCTTAGGTTACTGTCTGTTAGACAAAAGATTACTGTGTGTTTCTATGGAGACATAGAAGGAAGAAGACAATGTATAATCTTGGTAAATGCAGACCTTTACTTTCCAGGTCCACAGAAAAACACCACCTTGGATAAGCTTTTTAATTATTAAGTATTATTTTATCCTTATCTGATATTATCAGTTTAAAAAAAAAAAAAAAAAAAAAAAAAAAAAGGTATTTTATGTTTGAAAAAATATAGGCAACAAGAAGATAATGCAACCAAAGAGGTGTTAGGTTTTTTTTCAAAGAGTCACTTCTTTACAGTTATTATGCCCCTGCTATGGGTGTAGGGCTCATCACTCAATAGCCCAGGCATGGTGCAGAAGAGAAAATTCCATGTGTCCCAGGGTCTATCTCTAGGCCACCAGCAGGTCTCCAGTTCTGCTCTGGGTCAAAGCAGCAGATTTACACTCTGCTTAGCATCAGCCAGTGAAAAACATTCCTCTTTCCTTGTATTGAACTAGTATGATTTTGTTTCATTTTTGAATTTAGAAGTAAATTATTTATGTAAATAAAATCTGTTGTTTGAGGTAAGTAAAAGTATATTAAGCATATATTGTTACTGTCTTGTATTTTTTTTCTATCTAAAATCATGAAGTAAATTGGATAAAGAAAAGCGCAAAATTAAATTAATAAACTAATTCAAAGAATATGCATAGTACATGGTACCTGCATGCCCATAAAACAGTTTTGCAGTTCAGCACTCTTGACAGTTCTACTAAACCATTGGAATTCAGGAATTTCTGAAGGAAACTTGATTTCAGAGTTCTCAAACTCCTTGAAGGCATCATCTTTTCTACAATATGGATATGCTCTGATAAGGCTGTGTTGTAGTTATGATACTATTCCATATACCTCACAATCTTCATTAGTCCATACCAGAACTCACAAATTATAATCGTTTGGGGTCAGGATTTAAAGTATACCCCTTGCATAGAACTAGACACAGTTTTTGTACAGTTTACATCCATAGGCTGATGCCTGGATTCTCAATGGAGTTGGTGCATCCACAGCTACCACGCACAGAAAAAGGATTTGTGCTAACTTTAAATCCTAAGGCAGAGAGGCATACCTGTTGGCAGCCCAGAGCAGTGCTCAAGTGGCTGGCTGGAGGATAGCCATGTGCTAAGGCACGGCAGGAACACCAGGGAATTATAACTCATGGGATTACATCAACTATATTTCTTCTGCAGACTGCAAAATGAACTCGATAGACTATCAAACTACAATTCTCTTTTTGTTGTATGCTCCTAAAATGACTTTCAGATGTGTTGGCAAGCACAGCTCTTGCTGAAGGCAGTTGGAATTGTAAGTGTTCAGCTCAAAGATTATTAAGAATCAGAACTTCATGGCTGTGTGAAATGTAAATATTTCATAATGTAGCTTTCAGCCCATTTTGAAGCAAAAACAAACACAAATGCTGACAAAAAGCTTCATTTTAGGGTTCAGAATAGAACATTTCCTATATTTTCATTTCTATTTTGCTGTTTTAAAGTCTATCATTTTAACTATGTCTATTTGATAATCTGTGTAACATAACTAACTTAAGTGTAGAATTAGTGTTTTGGATGCTAGGTCAGGCAGAGACTTTTTACCACATTAACAAGGAGGACTAACAAGCATCTGATGGTGGAGGAGGAAAAAAAAAAGAGTCCCGATATGAAGCTGTGAGGCAAGAGGAGCAGAAGACTGATGAGGCGGCAAGAGAAAGGCAGCCAGGGCAAAGGGACCCCCCTGTCACCAGGGCTGTGGTCACATGTGAGAGCATGGCTGGTTTGCACTGGGCGCTGTCCCTCTAAGCAAGGCTGTGTTTTTTTGCCCGCAGTTGGCCCAGCTAGCATGACCCCTTGTCATCGGGGTGTTTCATGACCCTTGGATTTTGCTTCCCAGGAAAGCCCTGTTGGCAGGGGTTGCTTCCGAGGCCCCGGCGGCACGGAGCTCTCTTTCTCTTCCAGAATGCCAACTTTACCCCTGCCCCTGCCCCTGCCCTTGCCCATGCTGGCACAAGTGAATGAGCGAGAGAGTAAGTGTGCTTGTCCTTTAGGCCCCTGTTAGAAGTGCTGCAGCTTAGCTTGGCATTCCTGGGAGAGAAAGGAGGGCTCTGTGCAGCCACGGCTTATTCCCACTCAGGCAGCAAATGGGGTGGAGAGAGAGTCCGGGCCTGATCCCTTGGAGGGACATCACTTGGTAGTGAGGCAGGCAAAGCAACCGGCCTGTAGCCAGGACATGGGTCTGTACCCTCATGGCTGCCCATCCTGCTGGCACCCAGCCAACGTGACAGCCCCATCCTCGGGGTGCATGTCACCAGCCTTGGAGCCCCCCTGTCCTTCTCCTTGTCCCCCTGTCCCCAAGAGCAGCCTGTACCCCTGGAAGCAGGGATGGGGAGGCTGCAGTGCAGCAGCTGGCTGCTTTAGGCAGGCAGCAGGAAAACAAGCCCTCCCTTGCCCTGCAGAGGGAGGGTGCAGGTTCAGGAGGTGCTGGGCACAGGCCCTAGTTTTTGGGATGAGGTTGCTCCCAGGGGTATGGAAGAGGCAATCTTGTGGTGCAGCCAGGAGGGCCGCCTGTAACTAGGGCGCAGGCCAGAATTGTGCTCCATGGGGCTTTCAGGGACTGGGAAGTGCTGGGGGAGCACCCTGTAGGCAGGGCTGTGCGCATCCCCTTAATACATTAATAAAATCCTCTTAGAATACTGAGAGGGGTTCTTTTTAATGTTTACAAATACCTTACGTGTGGGAGACAGAGGTATTTGGCCAACCTCTTTTCAGTGGTTTGTGGGGACAGGACAAGGGGCAATGGCCACAAAATGGATCACAAGAAGTTCCACACCAATATGCGAAAGAGCTTCTTCATGGTATGGGTGACAGAGCACTGGAACAGGCTGCCTAGAGAGGTTGTGGAGTCTCCTTCTCTGGAGATATTCAAGGCCCATCTGGATGCCTACCTGGGCAGCCTGCTCTGAGGAACCTGCTTGGCAGGGGTGTTGGACCCAATGATCTTTCGAGGTCCCTTTCAACCCCTACAATTCTGTGATTCTGTGATCTTAATTTAATTGTCTGGTATCAATTAGAAATGCTTGCCTCAGTCTTTTACAGTCTCAAAGCTAAAGTAGATTGTTCCTTTACATTATTTCTTACAGATCTCTGTACAATAAGAATTATTTTCTGAATAAAATGTTTCCCAGATAGCATGTTAAAAAAAAAAAAAAAAAAAAAAAAAAGAATTAAAAGAATTAATAAACTTCTAGAAGACACATCATTTAATTTAATCGGGACTAATTATCCTTGGAAATCAATTGTACTGGTTTTATGGCATTATCCATGGGTTTTGCTGTGACTGAACATGTGGCAGTGGTATAAACTGTGTCTCTCTGAATTTAAAGAACATTAAATTGTTCTGTAATGGAGCTAGATAAAGTTAGGAAGAGGATATATTTTACTGTCTTAAATAAGTATTTCAGGTGCTTTCGAACTCCAGAAAAAAACACCAGGAAGTGTGTGTGTGTGTGTAGATTTAGAATTATTAAAAGAATAATATTAAAATTATATTAAGAGAAAAGAAAACTTCAAATATAATATCTTGTAAGGAAGATGGGTTCAAACATAAGATTGAGAGGTCCTGAATATCTTTCAGGAAAAGAGTGGAGGAACAGGCCACAGACAGTTTTGTCCATGATTTTGTCTGCTTGAATATTGAAAATAGAATTACATTAATATTAAAAGTGTCATGGAATTATATTTAACATAGCATTAAAAATAATATACCTTTCATTTAAAATGTTACTTTTTTTTTTTTTTTAATCATAACCTTACTACTCACTTTCATTCTGATTTTTATTGTATCTTTCAAGGAATATAATGCCAAGCACGTTCTTCAGTTAGTAATAACTGATTCCGTGATGAGAAAATTGCTTTAAATTCTTAAAGCATCTACCAGACATGCTGTATCTTCACTCTTTGCTGCATATTGGGCATATAGTATCGTTGTGTGTCTTTGTGAATGCATATGTGTGTAAGCATCAGTCTGCCTTCCAGGACAGCAGGTTGTAGCGCATGCCTTGCCATTTAAAATTTTATCAATCCATGTGTTTTGAAGATTTTACACGAAAGCCAAGAATAACATTAACAGCAAACTTCATAAAGAGAAAAGAGTTGGACTAAGACTACTCTGACTTCTTTAGAACTCCCAAGTACTGATTGTATTTGATGCATTCCACACCCCACACATCCCTTTGACATCAGTAGAAATTATATCTGTAAATTCAGTAAGAGCGGATTTAAGTCTATGGCACTCAAACATGAACACCAGGAAGTATCTCTTACACATGCAGCCTGATATTTTCTTGTAGTGCTGAGCTAAATAAGTGGTTCTTGTTCGTTAGACAATCAAGAGCTCTCCAAACTTCATTCTACTTAAAACTATATACAAATTGTTTGCTTGTTTGTTTGTTTCCTTTGCCCACTGGTACATTATACCATACATTCTGCTGTTCTAAATTAATATATTCTAAAGATAGCTTGGAATTTTTAGTGACTATAGTGATTATACACTCAATACACTGTATGATTTTTTCAGTTAGGGAACTGTGGGCCCCTGAAGTTAGAGAATTCCACTTTTTTGATTCAAATGGATCCTGGAATAAAACCTTAACCCTTTGACAAGAAATAAATAAGATTGCTGGCAAAATCCTTTACTTAGTTTATCATTACTTTTCTGGAGTTTATAACACCCTGCTCATGTCTGAATGAACGAAATTAAAAGCCAGAATTTGAAAGGGCATTTTTATCAATGATTACTTCATTGTGAGGTAACATTGAGTATTTACAGGGAACTGTGTCTGGTTTCCTTTATGAAAATCAATTATACTACTAGGAAAATCTTTATCCAAGGAACCCTATTTATAGAGAGACATCTATATGGATTTCAGCGTATGTTTAAATACTTATGCAGTAGCTATCTCCAGTTAAAGTGACAGAATTACATTGTGCTGTTAAAATAAAACGTACATATGTCTTGTAAAATTTAGACAAATCTAGAGAGAAATAGTTTTTCTTTGTTTTTAATTGACCTAGAACCATGTACATCTCAATAGTTTAAGAAAGTCTTTTTTATCCAGTCTGTTTCTAAAGAAAGAAAAAGCAGACTTCAAACTGACTTGCAGGATTTCATCTGTTCTTCTTGTGCCTTCTACAATTTGGAGATTAAAAAAAAAAAAATAAAAAGTTAAAAAAAAAAAAAAGGAGGGTTGAACTCATTATTCTTTTACTCATTATTCTTTTCCTTCTTCAAATTTGACTGGAATACTGGAATTCAGGCCTATGTTCATATGTTTGCAAATTATAAGGTAGCATTTAGCATTTAAGAGACTTTCAGGTAACATGACTATACAATGGGGCTGTTCCATTATGGTTTTCCTAAAAGCCTATTATCAGTGGACATAAGAGGCAAAATGTTTGAATCATGTAGTGAGACAATAACTTGTGGCAAGAATAGCTATGTTCTAGTTTTTACACATTCATCCAATTTCTGAACCTTATCCCATAAATGGTCCAGCTGTCCCTCAGTCCCCTCATAATCACAAAGTCTGAACTGCACATGGAACAGAGAATATGGGTTGTGCATCCAAACTATATTCTATTAAATAAAAATAAATAAAAACCTGAGTAGCTGAAAAAATATATTTTCCCTAAGCATACTTTCTCACCACATGCAGTAGGCAACTCTGAAGAATCCTATGTGTCATATGCCACTGAATGTTTATAGATATGTGGAACAACACAACCCAAATACAGAAGAGATGGTTAACATAAGAAGTGTCAATGTGCCAATAGCACATCTACAGGAAGGGCCATACAGTTTGCTTGAAGCTTGGGAGCAACTTCAAAATCCATTGATTTTCTTGACAGTCACTAACTTGAACTCTGAACAAAAGAGCTGCTAAGATTCTGGCTTTTAGGTAGCATGGATGGAATTCAACCTAACAAAATTTATCACTAATATTTCTTTTTAGCACTTTTTCCTACTTCTGTATACAAGCAGGCTTAATAAGTAGGGGGAAGGGAAGACGTGCATGCTAGCGAAGGCTCATACTGAACAAATATTTTTCTTCTCTTCAAGTCTGCAAAATACTGTGAATTGCAACATATCAGACCGTCAGAGCTGAACAATTTCCTGCTACTTTTGCAGAGACTATGTTGTTGTCTTTTGCAAAACAAATTAAAAATAAACATCAGTGTGATGAGAAATGCAGATGTCGCTTACAGCAGCAAGTCCTAGGTGCTACGTGCATCATTCTGTTCAAGGATTTTACTGTAAGGAAATTTATTAAGGCTAGTATCCACTTATCAAAATGTTGGATTTAAAATTTGATAAAGTTCAGTAAAAGGAAAATTAGTTCATCTGAACAGATTTATTTTTTCAGTTATTTTTTTAGTCTTGCTACTTCTGCCAAATATATTTTCTGCATTCTCTTCAAGAAATTTGCTCTTGGAGCAAAGCCTAGAACTTTCTGAAAAACTGGAGACCAACTATTTCATAGAAATTTGTACGTATACACAAGCTATAAAAACGAGAGAGGACATTCCAGAAAGAAAAGCAAATGAAAAGTTAATTCACTTTTCCAACTAGATTATAGCAAATAGAGTAGCATAAAAGATACATAACTTCTTCTGATGGAAAAACTCTTTCTATTAGCATTGAAGATTAGAGATTTCATTCTCTATGGGCAATGGGGAATTATTAACTTCTTCCCTGCCAACTTATGGAATCATAGGATCATTAGGGTTGGAAAAGACCTCCAAGATCATCTGGTCCAACCATCACCCTATTGCCAATGTCACCTACCATGTCCCTACATGCCAGGTCCAACCTTTCCTTCAACACCCCCAGGGACGGTGACGTCACCACATCCTCAGGCAACCCGTTCCAATGCCTGACCACTCTCTGAGGAGAAATGTCTCCTCATTTCCGACCTAAATCTCCCCTGGCACAACTTGAGGACATTACCTCTAGTCCTATCACTAGTTACCTGTGAGAAGAGGCTGACCCCCAGCTCCCCACACCTTCCTTTCAGGCAGCTGTAGAGAGCAATAAGGTCTCCCTTGAGCCTCCTCCAGACTAAACAACCCAAATTCCCTCAGCCACTCCTCACAGGACTTGTGTTCCAGGCCCTTCACCAGCCTCATAGCCATCCTCTGGACACCCCCCAGTGCCTCAATGTCCTTCTTGTAGTGAGGGGCCCAAAACTGAACACAGTGCCCAAGGTGTGGCCTCATCTGTGCAGAGTACAGGGGGACAATCACCTCCATGCTCCTGCTGGCTACGCTATTCCTGATACAAGCCAAGATGATGTTGGCCTTTTTGGCCACCTGGGCACACTGCCAGCTCATGTTCAGTTGAGCAAAATTTCTTGGAATATAAACATTGAAATCTATAAGTTCATAACTAAAGGACTATGGTAGCCTGTAACTTCTCAGAAGGTATGTACCATTGAAGACCACAATCCCTTTCCATACTACCTAACATACAGATGAAGCCCAGCAGCTATCTTTCCTTTTAAAAGGTCCATGCAGCAAAAACTTTGGAAATACCATACCCAATATCTCTGAGATTAATGAGCTTTATGTCAGTGGGAGAAAATGTAGGTGTTAAATCAAGAAATATTTATGCATACTTCACTTTACTGTATTTCTGACCTTGTTGTGAAGTTATTTATAGGTACAATTTACATAAGCAATGATACTGTGTCTGGCTTTTGTTTCAAAATTTCATCAAAAATGCATTATCTAGCCTGTTCAATAGTATACCCCTTGAAATTGAAAGCAAAAAATTATAAATGATAGAGAAGGGAAAGAAAACACATGCTGTTTTGTATTCATTTTTAATAGATACGAAGCATGAAAATGACTGCATGTAAAATAAATGTGAACACTGTCTTGCAAGATAGTAAACAAAGAAACAAAAAAAGCTAAAAGACATTTCCTCAATTTCTGAATTTCACAGACTGAATTTAAGTGGGCAAGGAGAATTATTGGATTTTTACTACACTCTTAACATTAGGAATCTTACTGCATATCATTTATCCATCCTCCAAAATTGTACTGCATTATGAGGCTGGATCCTTACTTGGTGTATTGATTCTGATGTCTAAGTCCAAAGAAACTGCATTCAGCGCCTGGGAAGAGACAGACCCTTAGAAAGAAGCAGAGTGCTTCTGAGCCTGTAGCTAAAGTTTTCCTCCAAGGGAAAATGTTAGTCCTGAATTTCCAACCTGGCCCTGGGCAAAGGTACAGAAAATTAGAATGGATTTCAATCCACTGTTTAGTGTAAGTTTTGTCTACCCTCATTACCTGCAAGAAAATAAATGCACCAAAACCAACACAAATTCTCCTGTGGGCAGTGAATGTAGTCGTCTCTCATATTTCCAATTTTGGGCTTTCTATCTAAAAACTGCTGAAAAGAGGAGGCAGCATTGGCCAAATGGGTAAACGGGATTTGGAAAAAGCCTTCTTGCATAACCTTTGATTCATCCTTACAATAGAACTGTGTTTATGTCATTGTTAGTGACAGGAAGATGAGTATAATCCTTGTGGGATTTATCTGTTGGTGAGTCTTAATCATTTTTCCCTGTAGGCTACTGAAGGGCTCATGTCAGCAGTCAGAGTACAGACAGTGACTCTTGAACAAAAACTTCTTTAAAGCCTTTCTGGCAAGAACCCTTATTTTGATTCCAGTTACTGTCAAAAGCAGCAATGAAAACTGAAAAAGTCCCCAGGCATTTTTGAAGTAATCAGGTGGAGGATTTCTCCCAGAGGAAGATGGACAGAGTTAGAGACATGCATTATGCTATATTAGGAATGCCAGGGTCTCAGGAGAACCCTACAGAGAGCTTTCTAACCATCCTCCAAAACTGCAGCCGGAAACTGCAGGTTAGAGACCCTTTTAAAGTAGGGAGATTGACACAGAAGGATCTTTGTGAAGGTAACAAGCATCTGTAAACTTGGAGAATAGGTTGTTCTACTTTATGGATCAAGAGAACTGCATGGTCTCTTTGTAAACATCTCCCAAAATATTCAAGTTCAGATGTAATGTGGAGTGGAGAGCCACATTTCTTGTAAACTAGTAGTCTAACCTATGAAATAAAAGCTTAAACTTGAGCTGGGATTCTTTTGGTGAAATCCAAGGTTTACTGTCTCCCTTGCTATTAAATACCAATGAAAGCTGGAGCTCCCTGGTCTGAAGACGTTCTCTGCTAATATGTGAGCCTGGTCTCTCTGCTTTGGTTTCCTTCTTGAACACAGAGTCCAAGATTTCTGCTTTTTCAAATATACTTCCTAGATTTTTACTTATTTATTTATTAAAATGAATAGCTTGTCTTCCTTCTGTCCTCTGTCTCTCTTCCCATACCACTGAGGTGGGCATAGGCACTGAAAAGCTGTGAAACCTCTTTTTGGCTGATCAAACTAATAGTTATAAACTGCTAGTTTTTAAGGCTGCACTGAGCAGTCTTTTTTTCATTTTGTAGACATTTAGTAAGTAGTAGTGTTAAGAGTGTTTCAGAAACTTAGTAAAGTTGTATGGTAGTCTGTAGAAAATTTTGATGATTTATCATGGCCTATTGACCCCAAATGTTGGAATTCTGTACTTCAGAGAAAGAGGTGAAAATGACAAAATGTCATATTAGGCATCAATACAGAACTTCAATGTTGTTTTTTTTTCAGTGTCCCCTTATATGCAGCTCCATTAACAAACTCGTCTAACTCCCTTGTAGAACTGGGATAAGGAGAGAGGAAGGTAATAGTGCTACAAATACCTGGATACTTGAAGTCTTCAAATGATGAAGTGAAGTTATGTATCTTAGATACCTACATATACCTAAGTGACAAACTGGTAGAAAGTCAGTTCTGAAAGAGGTTCTGGCTCCCAGTGTTATTTAACAAGCTATTAGATTGATCTTCTGGCAAAGTGAAAATACAGCACTAAACAAAATATCTTTAATAAAACAACCTTAATATTGGACATAGGACTTTTTTCTGAATAGCACCCCGCCCCCCCAGCCCCCAACCCAACCTGATCTTGGACCTTTTGTTGACATTACTGCAGGAGTACATGCTGCACTTTCACAGTTCAGACCAACAGGAGTTTGTTCCTGAAGGAAAAATTCAACTTTTTTTTTTTTTTTTTTTATACAAGGCAATGTAATGCAGTTTTTCCAACACTTTGACACTTGTCCTTCCCAATTATTAGAATAGTAAATAGCAACAAGAAATAAAGATTCCATTGGATTCTTAATTGGTTTCCTGCATGAAACAAATATTTTCTCTGTTAAAAAGGAAGGATCCTTTTATCTCTCTGTACACCTGACAGAGTGACAGTCTTTGTGATTGTAGTCATTATTGCTATCTTATCTTATTGCTACTTCATGCTGTTTCTTTTATGTGTTCTTTTTCATTGATGTGTTTATTTTTAGAGGCTTCTTACAATGTAAGATTTGTAATTAAACAATGTTTAATGAGGTCAGCATCTTCAGAAGAAACCATATCTGGTAGCATGTTTCTTATTTGTGTGATAGGTATTTTTATTAGAATTAAATTGCAGTCTCCTCAGCTTCCCCATTCCCTTAACAGACTAATTATGGGAAAAAAGAAGACAAAATATTTTTTTATCTTAGCTTTGTAAGCTATTTGTTCATGATGATAAAGAGAAGATTTGCATATTTCCATGATGCAGTATAAATGAAGGCAGACGGAGTTTGAAGGGATAACAATCACAGCACTGTGAAAGGCTTCACTCATATATAAGAATAGCTGGTGGACTTGCAAGATCAAGTCAGGAAGCAATGCAAATATTGACATACCAATGGGAGAGGTTTCTGCCTGCAGTACCCTGTGAGTATAACTCCAGCTCTGTTTCTGTGTATGATTATGTTTATATTTTAAGATGTCATTGTTAGAATATAAAAATGTAAACGCCCTCAGAATGGCTGTACACAATTCATTGTAGAACGGGCATAAAAATACCTTTGCTTGGCTTTATATATTTAATCAGAATAATTAATGAGCCTGACAATTTAATTCTGCATAATCATATTCCCATAAGCAATTCCACAGCCCCTCATTTATCAAATACTTCAGGACAAGCAGATATTATACAGAAATAAGCTTGAAACAAACTCTGTGTTCTGTTGGGGGATGCATGGATCTAAATTTTCAAGGGGAAAAAAAAAAAAAAAAAAAAAAAAAGACACAATTATCTTCCAGACCCTTTCAACCTTAAGCTGAGGATTTGGGGCTGCACATGCAAAAGACTAGGTAGTAGATTGCTTCCTTAACATGGTTCATATTAGAAGTGAGTGAAAATCATGCACAGAAGTTAAGGGATGCAAATGGATCATGTGGTCAGTATTAACCCCTAGGAAAAGTATATCTCTGAAGTCATTTTTGCCTTGTCAATTCTTTTCCAGACCAAACATTTCCCAAAAACAAAGTCTGGAAGTTCTTTCTTACTGCCACCCAGATCCAGTTTTCTGGAGTAATATGAAATAACTACAACTACTGTTCCAAAAGTGATTTAAACAATTTAAAGGTAGAAAAAAGTAGAAGACAGTGGGCTGTGTAGTCTAGTGGGAAATGATTACTGATCACTTATTTAGTCGGGGTTGTAAAAAAAAAATGCTTTATAATGTAGCTGACTGTCCCTAAAAACAAGTGTTGCACCACATTGGTCCAAGGAATATCTGTACCTTATTGCTCAAACCCATGCATTTCTTTGCAAGACATAATATTAAGATTTAAACACCAGATTAATAAAGTAAAATTATTTCTTACCAATATTATGTATAGCTTTCAGTTACCTTCTGAGCCACCATGTATTAGGCATGCAGAGGTTATGAAAGATATCTGATCTACTTATATTTCCATCTCCACTAGGGGAGGGAAACGCCATGTGTTTATACTTAAATCTCGTGTATCTGTTGTTACCGGAGACTCTCTTGAACAGAATGACAGATTATAATCTTTATGGTGCATTAGATTTGAAGACCAGATTTGTCACCTATTTCTGATGGGACTGTTTGTTTGGAGTGACAACCCTGTGGGACCCTGGGGAAACATGCTGTGACTCATTCCTGTTTGTAACTATGAGTTTTATTTATTTATTTATTTATTTTTCCAATTTCTCTAAGTGAAGCACAGCATCAGTTTTGTGCTTCTAGGACATGACACCATACCCAATGGTCTTTGTCTTGTCTTTGCTGTCTTTTTGTGATCTTTTATTCTTTCTAACCAAGAACATAAGTATTTTAACAGCCCAGAGGTTCTTACTTCAGATTTATTTTAAACAGAGAACTATAAGTTCTATTTTTTAACAAAGTTGTGCTAAATATGGATCAGACTCATTCCTTATTCTTTCCATTTAGGATTTATATTATTCTACCGTTTTCATTCCCTAGCAGAGCACTGCCCTTACATTACAAATGGTAGGCTTTTACAAGTTTTTAGGTGTGATTTGCACTGAAATTATCTACTTGATGGATATTAACACATACCTGGACTTCACTCAGGGGTGAACTAAGTAACTCATTTTCTGAAGAAGCCTGGCCAAGACGTCAGTGCCCCTTGAGGTCCCATGTCTCTATATACTATGGAAGTAACAGACTTCCCAGGTTTGCATGGACTTCAGTGGCTGCATGCTTCACCCTCATTTAATGCAAGATGTCCTCTTCATAGATCTGTATATCATTGCACAAATTGTTATAGGCTTAGAGGGACAGTGCTGCAAGACTCGCTGTTAGAATTTGAGGAGATAATTACAAGACAGGTACAAACTGGTTTCTAGGACCCAGTATATAATGCTGGATCTAATTTCAAAAACTGAAAGGTATGAACCTGCAGTCTCAAACAAGAACTTTCATTAAGAGGAAAATCCTTATAGCTTCCAGATTTGTGACTTCTTTGGAAGATAACCATCAAACCTCTGGCTGGCCTCTTCTACCACCATCAAATAAACTCAAGAGATTTGCCCCATCAATGACTGTCAGTATTGTCAGGGTATTAAGTGCATCTCCCTCTCCCTTGGGTTTGGTTGCCCGGCTTCAATGTCCATGTTGGAAATTATGCAGGTGTCCAGCCTTGAAGAGAGCTCTTTGAGAAGAGTCTGCCAAGAAGCCTTAGTGGGAGCTCTTTCTCCCTGCTTTTCCCTCCAGCCCCCAGATTTGCCCAGAAACTGTTTTTAAGCTATGTTGCTGCCTTATTTGTGTCAAGTCTCTTATCTCCCTTCTGACCCTGATTCACTGACTTGACTTTCTGGTTGGACCTCAGACTAGCCTCATCATTGTGTACTGTCTGGATGGTGACTGAACTCTTGGATGGCCTTGTTATCAACTGAGACCTGCTCTCCTTGCTCAGACACTGTGTGGCTGTGCCTTTGTTCCTCAGTCCCTGCTCCCCTCACTCAAGGAGCAGTGCCTGACCTTGGTGCTCCTTGACAATTAGGGAGAAAGACCCTCCATGTGCACTTGGAGGCAGACATCTGGGTTCTGAACATCATTTAGTTGGCATTTGTTACTCATCATAGTTCCTATTAATCATCTCCAGGACTGACCTGTAAGATCAGGCTTATTAATTCTTATAACTGAGAGTATGAATGTAGCATATAGGGATATGCATCACTTCCGCAGTAGCAAAATGCCTTCTAAGCACTCTGAAAAACATGTGGTTGCTAGCAAGGAGTATCATGAAAGGATGGATAAGATGTAAGATGCCATCATCTGCCTTCTGTTGTTGAATTTGTCATGAAGATTTGTAATTCCAAACTGTTTCCCTATCATTCCATAGAATTAGGAGAGCCAGGCTTCATCCAAGCACTGCTGTTTGCCTGGAGGGTAAAAGCATAAGCTTGTGAAGGTAGAGTTCATACTTCAGGGCAAATACTTGTTCCTCAGCAGGACCCATCCATGATGACATACATTGTGATGAGAAATAAGAAATTTTACAATGTAGAGGCAGCTATCACAGACTTATTTTTAAAAATATCTGGAAATATAATCAACATGCCTTTTGGGTGAAAGGGAGTTGACTCTGTTAGGGGACCAAAAAAAAAAAAAATGTTATCCATGGTTATCCATGTTAAGCTTAGTTCCTCTTTGGCTGTTATGGCTCTTATGGAAAAGCTATTCATCCCACAGGTCTTATTCCTAAACCATTTTTATCCTTCCTAAACTGGATAGCTATAAGGAAATGCTCACTGCAGTGAATCATCAGAAGCCATTACTCCTTCCCTAGTAGGATCTGTATATGCTAAAAGGGAACATTTCTAAGAAAATGCTACAACCTCATATGGTTTGGATGAACTACTGTGAACCATCTTTTTGTTATGAATGCAAGTTAAAGGACAATGACTTAGAGAATAGGGATTGGGAAATTGTTTTGGAAACAGCACCAAAACAAAGGCAGTGAAACAGGGAACTAATGTCACACTGAAGTCTGTAGCTGGTTGTGAATAGAGAATTGATGATAGACTGCAGTTCATCCCATATTGTTGAAGTTCTGTGATAACACTGAAAAAAATTGAGCAGTACTGGCATCTAGCTAGATCTGAAAACATTATTTCTTCCTTTTCTTGTAAGTGTGCTAAATTAAATTCAAAACTTTAAAGCATTTGTTTTTAAAAGATTAAGAGAGACTTCAGAGAAAACTCATAAAGGTTTTAATTTGCTAACTATGAGGGCACATTTAATCAAAGTTCTATCTCAGGTAGACAGGAAATGCAGCCGGGAGGAGACATTCAAAGACAGTGTGTTCAGTTTCCATGGAAATCTAGTCAAAGGAAAGGTAAGCACTTATCCCTTATGTAATATAGTAAAATTTTCTTCAAAACATCATAAAGTCACCTAGTTGCATATAAAAACAAACAAACAAACAAAAAAATTCAAAACCAATTTGCAAATTCTATACCTATAAATGGGTAAATTTATGTTTAAATTTCTAGAGGCAAAGCAAACAATGAAAGAGTTCAAAACTAAGCCTGTTACTAAGTTAGCTTAGTAACAGGCACAGTCTGCTGAGTGAAGCAAAGCTGTCTGTGCTAAAGTAAATCCTATTTTTAGAATGATCACTGCATTCTGCAAGCTCACCTGTGACTTCACTGGTTAAACCAAAACATTATCTAACCTACAGAAATCCAAAACCAGATTGTTGTTTATGACTACATCTACACATATGGATGATGCATTCTGATTGTTTTATTCCTCTCCTCTTTTATTCTGTTGATACTTGTTTTTGCCAAAAATAAAAAATGTGGGAGACCCCAGTTCAAGAGTCATAATGAATGAACTTTAGCAAAGGACAAAATCACTGCTCGCAAAATATGAAAAAAAAATGTTGTTTATTATTACCTTGTAATCAGTGAGATATTTGTTGCTCATATACTTAATTTCAATATTCATTTAATGATTTTTTGTTTGTTTATTTTTTCTGTCCGTGTATTAATGCTGTTATATTGTTTATAATGTTATTTTAATCACCTGCTTGGAGTCCAATATAATGTAATGGATGAAGTATTTTAGAAACAATGTCTGCATCAATTTAGTTACTGGTCAGCAGCATTTTAAAGATATAAATATCTCCTAAATAGCTCTAATCCAAATGCAAAAGATAAATTCAATAAACATGCTGTAGGATGTTTTTAATAAAACTCATATCCATTTCAGTGAATGACAATACTTCTGGATTCCCCTGTTTCCTGCTGGCTATAAATTAAGTCGAATGTTTAGTAGAAGTCTGTCAATATTTCCGGTTTCTGTGACATTGTTGCATTTTAAAGTTAAATTCATCTTATGTACCTTGTTGAATGAACAAATCATCATGAAATTTTGGGAGAAATGCCTCTTCTCTCCTGTTCTCATGTCTTAATTCGTGAAGCAAATAGGTAATTCCTGGTGACCTTAAAGTCTTGGTATGTCAGTATAAGCCTTCACTCATTCCGCCCTTGCATTACTGCAGTAAATCAATCATTTATGCTCTATTTGCATTTCAGCCTACTGAGTGGGAATAAATAAATAAATAAATAAGGATAGCATGATAACCATCATAAGTTTAACCATAAAAGTTAACACTACTTCACCAGTTAGATACATATTTGCCTCACTTTTCATGATATAAATTGTGAGTAATTTATATGGAGCCATGCTAACATAAAACCATTTTAAATAATCAAGTACATAATCTTTTTGCAGAGATTTTGCCATTTAAGTCAGCTACACTGGAAATAGATGAAATCTTAAGATTTATGTAGTAATTATTTTTTTGCTCTTAGGGCTTGATAAAGCTTCCAATTAAGTTAATGTACATTTTATCATGACAATAGCAGTTGCCTTACACTTTTAGGAGTGAACTTCTTGTTAAAAATTATAATAATAATTAAATGTAAACATCACCTTTCTTTTGGATTCAAGTAATATTATATAAAGAAAATCATTTGACTTGCTGAAACATTGTTGGTTTGGCAGTCAAACATGAGAATGATTTTTAGAGCAAGAATTCTATTTAAAGCAAGCAAAAGATCATTGTCAGTCAAAGAAAAAATAATGTTATGGTAAAAAAAAAAAAAAAAAAAAAACAATATGGCAAAAGGCCAAGTTGTGAGTTTTGCTAACATAAATTTATGTTATCTTTAGGAATGCACTGGGATTTGTGCTTAAAGAGGTCTATGTCCACCTGGACAACATTTCTGTACAAACTTTTAAAATCACATTTTACTGGGCCTTTTACTCTGGACAAGCAGCTCTGCCACCATAGCAATCAGATATAAAAAACATATGACACATTAACATGCGTATTGCATAGCACATCTGGAAAAAGCATGCAGCATCCCTAGTAGACTGACAGAAAACCATTACAGTCCATATCTTCCCCAGTGATTAATTAAACTGAAGTGCAATGTAATGGCATTTGGCAAGCAAGAAGTAAAATCCCTACAACACTGCTGAAGATGTGTTAATCTAAAATGGGGGCATTAAGACTATTTGGTATGCCTGTGGCATATTTATTCCCCAAATATTTTCTCAGAATGGCTAAACTGCTGTTTAAGTTACCTGATGTGAGAGAAGAGAGAGAAAAATGTTATTTTAATCACCTGCTTGGAGTCCAATATAATGTAATGGATGAAGTATTTTAGAAGCAATGTCTGCATCAATTTAGTTACTGGTCAGCAGTATTTTAAAGATGACAAAACAAAACAAAAACAAAAAAAAACAGACAAAAAAAAAAAAAAACAGACAAAAAAAAAAAAACCTGACCCAAAACAAACTTCTCAGATGCAGCCGATGATAAATTAATAACACCTTATAGAATAGTATTAGCTTCAGCTGAGAGCTGCAAGAGTAAATGAGTCCATTTGTTTTGAAATCCTTCCTGAACCTCATGACTCATCTTCCGGATCTATTTTGGATTTTGTCCTATGTGTGTGTGTGGCTGAGGTCACACAAGTAATCTGAATGGCTGAAGCAGTGCAAGTTGTCAGAAGGAATAGTTTATTACGTGGATTTGCTATATAGAAATGTCTTTTCACGCTCTGCCTGTTCATAAAAGGATATGAGCAATATTCTTCCTCAGCTAGATTCACTTAAATCTTATTCAGAATCAGAGAGTTCTTCAGATTCCTTCTCTAGATAATGTCAAATCTAACCCTTCCAAATCTAACCCCTACTTCCAGGGAAACCAGGTAGAAAGTATTAGAAATGTCTTTTTCCTCTCTCTCTTTCTCTCTTATTTTATTTTATTTTATTTTATTTTATTTTATTTTATTTTATTTTTAATATATATCTAGAAAGCATGTTTAGGAAGGATAAGAGAACCAAAAGATGTATTTTTAGGTTTAGATAGCATCTTTGACTCTAGTAATGCCCACAGAAGATTAAAAATTTCACTAGCTAATTTCTGTCCATTCACCCTCTAATTAGGGAAATTCAGTAACTTGGGTATGGATGGGTGTGCTTGATGCTAAGCATAACAACAAGTGCTTTTTTTTTTAGGTGTATCAACTTTGAGGGCTGTAAAGAGTGCAAAACACTAATGCTCACTCACTCAGACATCTGAACAGAGTTTGGGAGCCAGGGTCCATTGAGGGCACACAATGAGTCATCTCTGGCTGGCGGTGAGCGTTGCTCAGCTGGGTGAGCAAACCTATCCAGCAGGAATGTCGCCTGCTTGGAGGAAAGCAGATGTGTCGGGAAAGGAAAGGGAGGAGATTCCCATGACATTTTCATAAAGAAAACGGTGTGTTTTCCCCAATTTTTAAGCTTTTCCTTTAGTCCTTTTGAGAGCTGAGAATACCAGTGTACTTGAATACAAACATCAGGAAGAAATGACAGTAGCTCTTGGAGACAGACAGTGAATAAGTGAGTGAGACAGTCAGTAAATAAGAACTGACTACTTTCAGAAGAGTCCTGTCAGTGTGCCCTGATAGCTTCAGAACAATTGTTGCTCTTGCTTTTGACAAGTCTGGAATTCCAGGAATAATATTGTGCTAAAAACATGGAGATAACGTTATAACAATAATCGTTTCTGCACAATTCAAGAGTTGTGTCTTCAGGATTCTGATTTTTTTTTTCTTGTGTCCTACTGTTGCAAGACACTTCACTCTCTAGAATCATTCTGGCAAGAAACTTATCAAGAAATCTGAACAGACACCGAAACCTAGTAAACACTAATTAGAACACCATATGTTGTTATCAAACCACATGCACTAAACCATACTTGTGTTCATTCATCCAAAGAAAAGGTACCTCAGCAGCATACCCAGCAGCATTCTAACAAGTGAAATGTGCAAAGTATCCAAATAGTTATTCATTTATCTTCATTTCATAGGAGTATTACCAGGATTATATACTAAAGGAACAAAACATCTTGTTAACATTAAGCCAGTTGGGTAACTCCTTTCATCTTCAGGAACTCATTGGTTTGTTTCTAGCAGGTATCATGTGCACATAATCTCCAGGAGGAAGGGGTAACTTGCCTTGTAGTTGTTATGATTTTCCAGGTTGTGTTCTTCCATTTAAATTCTTCACAACAAAATGACTGACTGGTGTAGGTACATCCTGATTTAAAAATATGTATATGTATTTACATATCAGAAAGAATATATAAATTACTGTGCCTAGATATCATGTTTTCAATGTCTCAGATGTACAGACTAACCTGAAGAATCATCTTTTATATCTATAGAACAGATGTAAAAAGCTCTAAAAAGGTAAACCAGTAGAAGTTTTTACATTGACATTTAGTGAGTTTTTGAAGTCAGACCATAGTGCTTGCCTACCTTGCAGCAAGGCTCCGTGGTTTAAATTAATGAAAATCATAGACAAGTTGCAGCAGAAGACAAAGTACAATGGAAGCAAAAACTGTTGTTATTTATTATTGCACTCCACTACAGAAATTTGAGAGCCGCATTACAAAGGAATCTGCTGAATGCTATAAAAACACTAAGAAGTAGAGATTTCTGCAGAACTATTGGCTGTCAGTTAATAAGCTCATTTTTCTCTCAAGGGAAAATAGATTTTCCTCCTGTAAAGATTTTTTTTATTATTATTATTATTTTATGGTTTATATCCTCACGGTGTGTGGTACTATAAATTGCATGCAAGGGACTTTGTTGGAATTTACAAATGACTGTAGCCTTTTATTGTGTTTTATGCAGTTGTAAAACTAGAATAGCTACTGTAACTGAAGTAATGTAGGAGTCATTTTCCACGCAATTTGATTTAGAGAAATCTAATATCTGATGAGAACTTATTACATGGTTGAGCATTAATATTCCTTCCTGTTCTTTTCCGGTTTAGTACCTTCTTTCTAACACAAAGTTCACTTGTCATTCTCCCAGTAATTCCCAAGGTTATTCATTATGAGAACATTACTGCCTACCTTCAACTTTCTTTGGGGGAATTTCCAGTCTCAGTATTTGGAGAACTCTTCAACAGTTTTGAAGTTTCAGAAAAGTCAAAATAATCTCTTCTTCACTACTATCCAAAATGCCTGGGTGTTACACTCTACCCCTTGCCATTGCTACACACGAGGAGCTGCAGTGAGGACCTCTAATGGTACAGCTGTAGCTTTGTGCCATGCCCCTACCCAAGATAGACGGAGTAGTTTCTAAGATTACCACAGGCCTTTAAGTGTTCGTCTACACCAATCTTGTCCTTTTGATGTGTGACTTTTATCCCAATACACTAAAAGCTATTTCTTGAAATGGTTTTGTGCTAAAAATAAGAACCATTGAACCCAAATGTGCCTGAACTCTATAGGTTTGATTTTCAGGGAGCATGTCTTTCTGCACTACCAACTTTGTGATTTTTAAGCTGAAATCTACTGGCATTTGCTGTTTAAATTAATGACCTGTCTCCCAAAGACTGGTGATTGTAAGACTGTCTACTTTCATTTAGGTGAATTCTCTAGGTTTGTACCTGTATAGAAAAGTTTGGAAACTTCTTTTGTGTTCACATTTTCAGAAACAAATACAGAAGACTTCCAATTAAAACAAACAAACAACAAACATATAAGCTTCTTCTTCTTCTCTCTCTCTCTCTCTCTCTCTCTCTCTCTCTCTCTCAATGGGATTGCTTTGTGTTGTGTGGAATTTAAACTCTTATGAGTTTATGGATTTCTTATTATCACTTTGGATTGTGGCACCCTTTCTAAACTCAAATCATTCCACTTGGCAAAACCATACATTGCCTCTATTTTATTATTGTCACAGTTGTCAAGGCATTACCTCTTGAAGATTGCTTTGAAGATCTTTCAGGTTACTAAATCTTATTAAAATAGGCTGTAAATGTTGATTTAGAGGAGTTTAAAAGAGTTAGCATAACATATGGATTAGCCAACTGACCCAGGGCTTCCTGTGTGAAAATCAATTACATATGATTTTTCAAAAATGAAATGCATTGGATTTGTTGGATGAACTAATCTTTCCTCTTGACCAAAGATATCATAACTATAATATTGTAAGTAGTTTTAATTGTAAAGAAACTAGGGTACAGAGATCTGCTTTGAGACAGGAAAAAAAAAAAAAAAAAAAAAGTGATAGGAGAAAAGGAAAATGGAGAAAATCTACATAGTTTTCCTCACGTAATATCACTCTGAGGGCCGATTAGCACCAAGAAGACCTCCAAGAGTGCTTCTTGGTACCTTACCCCAGTGCAAAGAGAGGCTGCTATATTGTAATGAAATAATTTTCTGGTTCAAGGAAAACTGTTTTTGTTTGTTTGTTTGTTTGTTTGTTTAGCTGAAGATATTTTACTACTTAACAGAAATAAAGTAGTGGGATGTTCAGGATGCTGTACTATATATACACTCTCAGTCTATACTAATTGACAGATTCTCTGTAGCCATTTTCTGCACCTTCCCTCATCCTAGTCAATAAACTTTGAAAGCCACAAGTAGCTAACAGCTCCTTCGTGGGTGACAAAAAGAACACAAAGAATCCCAGCCTTCTCTAAAGAGGTCAAGGAAGGAAGAGATCAAGTCTGGAGGGGAACTCCTCCATCGCAGTTTATAAACCAATATGAAGTTCATAATGGAGTTTGACTCCATAGGCTAAAACTGAATTCTTTTCTCTACCACTTAAATGCCCTCATATAAGATGCAAGCTATATGGACATACAGGAATGTATGAAGCCATCACTGAATAAATAATAATAATAATAAAGAAAAAATGCAATTTTTCCTTTCTCTGGTGAGTGCTTACTCCATAGGCTGTATTTCTGCTCATATGTCCATCTAACCTTGTTACATTTTTAGGATGTAGCTCATGTTTTCTTGGGTTAGAACCTTACATGTGGGTTGATAATACTCATATTTTAAAATTGCCACTCAGGCTTTATTTCCTCCACTGGCTTGCTCCCTGGCACTTGCTGACCAGTTCACCTCAGCATATCATGGTAAATCTTACTTAGCTTGTGTTGCCAAAAAATCTGCAATGCTACAAGGTAGTAATGGGAGTGCTCTGTTTCAGCCACTGTCATTCTAAGCTTCCCCCCCAGATTTCTGTGCCTTCCTGCAGGCACCAGGAACAGCAGGATTTCTTGGCCTCACCAAGAGTTGGCTGCCACTACACAATACCAAATGGGTGTTCAAGCAGCATACAGAGCAAGTACAAACAGCCTCATTTGAGTATTTATAGTTGAGCTTGCTCTTTTTCATATTGCCAAACAATTTTTTTCCCTTTTGTTCCTTTTTTTTTTTTTTTTTTTTTTTTTTAGTCATGAAAGTAGTATGTAAAGAAATACACTTTAATCTAAATATTTCTCTCACCTAAAGTTTTCTAGTCTTCACTAAATGCCCAACCACAATTCTTCTGAACTCTAGTAGCCTGTTTATCAAAGCTGCCGGAGTCCATGCAAAGTGATTTTGTAGTGTAACAGTAATAACATTTATCATGTAACTGCAAATCACTTTAAAATAGGTCTACCACCTGCCTTCTGTCTTTGAGTGGAGCGGGTCTAGCATTTGGGTTATATGTTTGTGTAGGATTTGTAGGTCAGACTGAGGCTACTACCTTGTATTTGAACTTAACTTCTTTTTCAAACAAACAAACAAAGTCCAACCTAATAAGGGAGATTTGGTGGCTTGCCCAGGATTTCTAGGAACACCACCCACAGCTGTGTGGTGCTCAGAAGTCCAGACATTTCAAGGAGACACCCACTGCAGTCAGCACACTCCAGGGCATGGGCTTACCTTGTGTAGCTGATTTGAGCATTTACACTTGAGACTGAAATGTCCAGAGTGTGTCAGGCTCATTTTGTGTGTACTGAAATGTGCAGAGTCAGCTCCATGTGTTCTGGATCTGATCCCTCTGCCCAGATAACTAAGTTCTTATTCCATTAGAAAACAAAACATATTTGAGGTTTATCACCTTTCCCATCTCATACTTATTTCCACCTATTTATTTTGTGACTTTTTTTTTTTCTTCTTTTTTTTTTTTTTTTTTTACTTCTCATATTTCCAGAATATTTTCATCCTTCTCACCTTCTTATTTTTCTACCTTTGGTCCCTGTGCATTTCAAGCTTTGATTATCAAATAAGAGTTGTCCTCAAAGTGAAGTTAAGCTGGGATTGAAGAAAAATGTTTACTCACTGTTCAGAAATAGATACTGGCCAGGGAACATGCACACCACCTGTGACCAGAAAGTAATTAAAATGCTAATAGATTTAACTTTGGAGAAGGGACACTCTGGAGTGTCCTCACAGATGGTGCTAAAAAGACCACTTCTATGGAAACGTCTCACTGCACAGCTAAGTGGAAGATTTGAAATGTTACTTTTCAAGAATCATTGACCATGGGGAAGAAAACATTTTTTGAATGAAAAAATAAATTGAAAGATTGTATAGGTGGAAGTGTGAAGGAGGAGAGAAGGTGTTGGAGGTATGGGAGAATGACCATGTCCTCTAAGGGAAAAATACTCCAATATCCCTCGGGACAGTCACTGCTGTCACTCCTCTGCCCAGTCAGGTTGATCAATGCTCACAGGCAGGGCTGCAGGCAGCACATGGGGCATCTCACCAGAGTATTTTCCTTGCTCAGTCTAGATAATAGTCACTTCTGTATTTGGAAAAATACATAAATTATAGTTGTTGTGCCAGAAATGCAGGTTGACCAGAAATGTAAGGTAAGGTTATGAGGCAGAAATAGAAAGAAGGACCTGACAATGAAAAAAGAACTGAGATACAAATGGGGATAGGAATATCTGCATTTCTTATTGATGATAGATAGGAAGCAACAGGCAGATTTAAGACAAATGTTCTCTTTAAGGTCCCTAAAGGTCACTTTCATGGCTAGATATTAACTGATATATATGAATATACATTTGAGAATATTCAGCTAATGCTACAACATATTTACAATTAAGTTTTTTTTCACCATTTGAATAATAATAAAAAAAAAAAAGGTAGATTTAGAAGAGAAATTGCCCCAATTTCTGTGTCTCTGTTGGTCCTTCATTATCTGTTCTATAACCAGAAAGGAACGATTTTAGTGTATTAATATATATATATTGCCTATTTGCTCCCTTATTTTCAAAAGAGCTTCTAGTGTGCTGAGCATGAAAGGATGTGAGAGCTATAGGAAAGTGAATTATTTCCCTAACAGAAACCATAAATACAAAATCCTGCAGCAAGAAGCAACTCATCTTAACATTTGCAAGGAATATTTTTACCCCAAAGTGCTATTTTCTTTCACAAAGGTAGGCACATATTACTTAAAAAACTGATGCTGAATCTGCATAAAACTGCATTGCGAGATAATTTTTAAAACTCCTGGAGGAACTGAGAAGCAAAGGCAACTAAAATGTAAAGTGTTCAGAGAGACTGGAAAAGAGAACAAACAGCCTGCAGAACACCCTACAGCAATGCCAGTTTTGCCTTTGTAACCCAGGAGAGACACCGTCACTGGGCAGATCGTTATGAAGGAGCTGGTATCCAGCTTATTCCTTACCTTATAAAGAAACAGAAAAGAAAAAAAAAAAAAAAACACCACCACCAACAACAAAAACCTATAGCATAGACAGATCTCTAGGACCTCAGCATGGCCTGCATCACCTCAGAAATAGGTAAAACTTGATTTACTAACCCCCTAAGAGATTAATTATGGAATTCTTTTGAATAATAAATCATAAGTGAAATTTCATTCTTAGCTGGTATTTTTATCTATCATTTCAAATTGAATCACCAGAAAGCACAGCTCACAGCAGAGGCAGTGTTGTAAGATGGGTAGAGGAAGTTTATAGTCCTCTAACTTGATAAGGATGAAGTAGGTTACTCACACAGAAATGCCTCAGATTTCCCCAGGTTACAGTGGCAGTGTTTTTACCATTTTTTTCAGGGCATATTTTCAATCCCCCTGTTTTTAGTTGACCTAACGATGCTGCCACAGGAAAAAAAAAAAAAAAAAAAAAAAAAAAAAAAAAAAAAAAAAACTGGGGGATGTTTTGGCATATGGAGTCCTAGACTGGCAGTGGCTATCTGAATGTCCCACTGGGGCAGTGAATGGTCCTACCCAGGGCCCAGTGCAGCCTAGGTTCCTGGGTGGATGGGATCCACCATCTCTCCCCTCAGAAGAGATCGTTGACACATGTATTAGTGCTCCATGACAGTCTTTTAACTAGGGGTGTTTCTTTGTCATTGGTGTTGCCTGATGCTCTGAATGGTCTCCTATAAGAGCTCTACCTCAAGCAGAGGCAAACACGTAGAAATAAGGGACCAATGCTAAGTCCTGTGTTATTTACCAAGGAACTCTGTCACAGGTTTCCATTAATGCAGAATAATGTCAACAAGGAATATCTTTACTAATTTTTGACCTCTCATAAATGATACAAGCCCTTTTTCTGTGGTACTTCCAGGTTTCTTCTTGTACCTCCAGACTGAATGGTCAGAGAGTGCCTGAGGAAAGGGGCAAAAACTTCTGCATCCTTTGACTCAGGGAACTTTTTCCTTTCTCTGTGGATTTGATGATAAGATATTAGTATAGCATGCTATCTGTTTGCCTATCTTTGAACTGATGTTGGCAAACAATGTGTGTAAAAATAGCTCTTGTGCAATGAAACAAGTTTGGAGTAGAAAACTTACAGTATGAATGCACAGCTTCTCTTCCAGAGCAAATATTAAGAGAAAGCAATCAATTGGAGGGTGTTGTTATGCCCAAATAAAATTACTCACCTCTTCATTATAGTGACATCTATTTGTAGAATGGTCAGGTTTCCACTTAGTTGTTGGAAGAAAAATTTGCACCACTGAATAGGATTCACCCAATAAACCTTTAGAGCAAGGACAGGAGATAAAATTTACTTCTGTAACTTTGAAATTAGAAAATGAAGCTGCTGAAATTAATTACCACAAATTTCAAAACTTTTCCAGGTGAAGCAAAGAACTGAAGCAAAGAACTGAATATTTAGGCAGCTTTCAGCATTGTTTATAAAGTGAGATAATTAAAGAAAGTCAGATCATACAGAATAGAATATAATGTTGGTATGTGAAGGGTTAACATCAGGTAGTGAGACTGTTTCAGAAAAATCTCAGCCAGAACTGACAGTTTTATAGTCTCCCAGAAAATATACCTTTACTTTGCTCAGCAGCACTTCAGAATCTTCATATATTGGCTTAGAAAGAAAATGTGAATATTATTGTTTTAGCTAAAAAAAAAAAAAAAATAGTGCATAAATTCTGTGATCAAAATTAAAGGTACTAAAACAACATGTCAAAATCAGTGTGTGCTTAATATCAGTGTGATGTTCATTTGTTTTCCTTTGGGTCTAAATACTGGCAAACATTTAAAGGATTTAAGAGTCCTTGTGAAGTAAATTTCCATGGTTTTGGAGCCTACAGATAAACTCAGTAATATAAAAATACATGTGAATAATGACCAGTAGTTGAAATACTACGTCAAAAATACTGGCAATGGTCAAATTCTGATATGCCTCTATTCTGTCTTGTTTTCCATGGGAAATGTTGATATACGTTGTTTATGTCCCAATGAGTTATAACATGGGTCCACTTTGATCTTAGATTATGTCATTACAAATATCTTTCAAATTTTTCACTGACCAAATCATTTTTCTGGAGGTAACTGTGGTTTATGACGTAGCTATACCTATTCCAACCAACAGATATTAAGTTCAACAGAGTTCAAGGCACTTTCTTTTGCATTACAGCTAAAATCTCATAACCACTTCTATCCAGAAGAAATATGAGCTTTTAAGAGCTTTGAGGTGAAACTCAAAATAATAACTTTTTTTTTTTTTTTTTTTAATGTAGCATTTTTCTTTTCAGGATTGCACAAAGCACTTTGATTCATGGAATTGCTTTTAGGCCAAGAGAAATCATTATGATTTTGGTCATCTTCAAGGCACAGAGCAGTGGTTCTTCTTGAGTGCCTTGTAACTTGTGTCCACTCTAGTAATCTTGGAAGAATCCCATCAGGCTTATTTTGCAAATAGTTAAATTGTGATATTCATTTAAATGGCTGACTCTCAGCACACACAGGAAGAAATATGATGCTCAAAATAAATTGAGATTATCTAGAAACTTGTTGTTTTACCAGCTACAAAATGACTAGTTATTATTAGACATGCAATTTGATGGGGAAAACAACCTTTTAGGAACAGTCCTTTCTTTAAGTCTCAATTACTTGTATGAACAGAATTAATTTTCTTTAACTGAAACTATTAGAACACACTTACTGTTAATCATCTGGGGGTTTCATTAGAGTATTTAGAGTCACTGGCTGTTATCTAGGAAGAGGAAGTTTAGTTTCTCCTCCTCATATGCCATTAACAAGCTGGTGGTGATGAAAACAATTTATAAGGAATGCATTAGGGAGAGTTTGTTATGTTAGAATAGAGTCATAGAATTATTTAGGTTGGAAAAGACCTCTAAGTTCATCTAGTCCAACCTTTAACCCAGCACTGCCAAGTCCACCATTAACCATGTCACTAAATTCTACATCTATACATCTTTTGAAGACCTCCAGGGATGGTGACTCAACTACTTCCCTGGGCAGCCTGTACTTCACAACCCTTTCAATGAATAATTTTTTCACTTACACCCAGTCTAAACCTCTCCTGGTGCAACTTGAGGCCATTTCCTCTTATCACCTCAAGCCTGGGAGAAGATCCTGATCCCCACCTCACTATAGCCTCCTTTAAGGTATTTGTAAAGCATGATAAGGTCTCCTAAGCCTCCCTTTCTCCAAGCTAAACAACCCCAGCTCCCTCAGCTACTCCTCATAAGACTTGTTCTCTAGACCTTTCACCAGCTTCATTGCCCTTCTTTGGACATGCATATTACCATTACATTGCCATGATAAAATAATGAAATAGTAACAAAAGGGAGGCAAGTCAAAATTGTAGGTCAAGGTTCTTTGTGTTTCATGATAATAAAGGGCAACTTGCTTTTGTGTTCTTCATGCGCTAATGAGCAAAGTAGTCTAGGTAAGTATGGTAGAATAGCAGGTACAAGGGGGCTGTCCCTTTAAAACAATTTCTAATGGAAATAATAAAATCAAAAGGTTTATTTTCACTTATAGTGGTGACTTTTTGTGACACAATGCAACATATGCTATTGTATTAGTTCACTAGCCACAGGAAAAATCATATTAACATCAAATCAAGTTGTATTTAAGTTGTATATAAGCTTTATACTTATTTAAATTTCTGAGAAAGTTCTCACTGTGTTTGTTAGATTTTGAGTCATGTCCTGAGTATTGACAGAGACTCCATCCTGTTAAAGGATGTCTTTCATTTCTGTAAACAGATGAAAGGAGTGTTCATACAGGGTCATGTACAATCTTGTTGTTTATTTGGTTTCTCATCATTCCTGAAGAGAGAGACTTCTTCAGCTTTGCTGAAAAGGCCAAGGAAGCAAAATAAAGAAATAAAATGACCTTTTTCTTCAGTCTGTACACTTACTACCACTTGAGATCAGTCTGCTGTCTATTACTGTGGCAATACATATTACTGCACATTCCACTACAAGCATTTGTTAGGATTTTTTTTTTCACCCAAGTGGTAGAAACAATTAATATCTCTCCTCTCATATTACTGTCATTTCTTTGAAGATGATTTTATGCCATTGCTCCAGATAAAGTATAACATCACTGATTTTTAAGACATTCCTGATGCTGTACAGATTCACTAATGTTAGGATACCTGGGAAAACTGCAGTTTATTCAGATTTGTTTTCAGAGTTTATGTGTTCAAAGGTGTTTTTTTTTGTTTGTTTGTTTGTTTTTTGTTTGTTTTTTGTTTTTAGCTGGTTCTGTATTGATTTTGACTGCTAAGTAACCTATTATTATGGGTTTCTGTTCTACCTTTGAATGTAGGTGGAAAAGGGAACATGACTTTCTCTGTATCAGTCATTCAGCTCAGAAATAATCTGAGCATGAGATCCAACAAAGCAACATGACTTCAAACTACTGAAGCCCTTCATCTAAAGTCTGTGTTCATTACTGGGATTATCAGAAACCAAACCACATGCTAAAAACAATGACAACTTTAATTTTAGCATGCTTGAAATACACTTGTCGTATTTACTCCAGGTAATATGGCAAATAGTACATCTGAACCCGAAAGAAAGGAATTAATTTTACATATGCTTTTGTGGGTTACTGTGGTTATAAAATGACAAATAGAACAAATCAGAACATGTACAGAGAATAACCTCTTTATACTGCTGAGGAAGCTATCATTGTTTTGCAGAATCTATTAAAATTATATGGCGTTTTTTCAGTATCTTTGGTAATTTGACTGGGAAACAAAAAAACAAACACAACTACCATAGACAACAAAAGAAGAACACATGAATTAGTCATTCTGCATAAAACACAGCAGAATTGTTGTTATTATGTGGCATGCCAGAGGTCATCAACTTGTATGGAGCATACCACAAATGCTGTATCTAAGGTTTCCATGAAAAACTATGTCTTGTCCAGTATCACACAGTATCTCTTCAGTATCACACAGTGGGTGGCAGGTACATGACCCAGACCTGAATCTTGTTCTACTGTGTCATTCATATTCTCACCCTTGATTTTATTCCTGCTACTATTAAAATTCGTGTCTCACAGAATTTCATAGCAATGCTAAAAATGTCTTGATAAGCAACAGGTGAAAACAAAATCTTCCTTAGATTTTTCTCCCATTGGGTAATATTGAATACTGAGATCTAAGCCATAATACCAAAGACCTTGATTGTAAGGAAACTCAGTTTGCACATGGGTCATCAAGGTAGGGAACAACCAATATAATTCACATTTCCTGGTCTGAATTATCACCCCTCTGACTGTGAACCCCGTGTTTCTTGCAACTCATGTGGGTGTCCAAACTACAAGACAAATTTCTATGGTAGCTCAGTTGTTTTGACAAAAAAAATATATAAATAAATAAAAATGTTTTCTGCAAGTTGAGAAACCTTTTGTAAGGAAAGTTGCACTGAGATTGGTATATGAAGTCTTTGATATAAATAGCATAATAACTGGGGCTTGTACTTCTGATTTGTTATCTCTGCATAGGAAGACTTTGGAATAATGTAGAGATGGGTTTTGACAGCTTTCCATACTTATTTTTTAGTAGATTGGAGAGGAAGTAAGGTTAGTTTTTTGTTTGTTTGTTTTTTTTGTTTTGTTTTGTTTTGTTTTTAATTATTATTTGGTTCTGGTTTTTTGGTTTGTTTGCTTTTGGTTGTATTTACTATGCATATATTCTCTGGAAAAGGTAGAACTATCCCATAAATCTATGCTTCTTGCTCATGTGGACTCTTTTGTTGCTGTACAGATTTCTGTCACATTGGAGAAACAAGGTGCTTACTGCGGTCCTCAGATCTTAGCTTTGGTCTGTCTTCCAGAGCTTACTGATGGTCTGTTCAGACCAGTATGGAGACTGAGTAAAATGTGTCTGCAGGATCTTGTGTTCCTGAAGAATGCAATGAAACTTTCTGTATTTGTTTCATATCCTTGTGAGATTGCTAATATATATATATATACACATACATAT